>NC_136068.1:1796947476-1797462476 GCF_964261635.1 Lissotriton helveticus
TACAGTAGTAGGTAAAAGTGGAACCACTTCAGTTAGCAGATCAAAAGTGCAGAAGTGTGGATCATCGCTGTCTGTGTTTGATGCATTAGCAATGTCCGCAGTAGGAGGTACCTGTATGCCTGTAGTGTCTCGTATCTCGTCCTCAGTTAGACTTGCCGGTGAGACCTCAATGAATGCCGTCATCAGAATAGGCAGCCTTTGAGGGCAACACAATGCATGAGCCATTACTGGACCTAGCAAAGCGTCAACATCCGATGGCAGTACTGATGGAAGTGTAAGACAAATGTCCAACACGCATTCCTGTCCGCAAAGCAGGCATCGTAGAACAGGTAAGATGCAATCTTGCCAGATTGGTCTGAACAATATAATCCAGGTTGTTTTCAGATCTCTTAAACGAGCCAAACAAAGAATCTGTGAAATTCTCTCACGATACATTATGGCAAGGAGGCATTGTTCCATGGTATTCTGGGTGTCGCTGGTGACCGGACTTGCCATATCGGAGCAGAAGGAATAAAAATACAATTCCTGCTACGAGTCCCAAGATGAGAGGCAGGCCGCCGAACACAGAGTGCACGAAATTTGGAAAAAAAACGAGGACTGCTGTAAATGGTGTTAACAGTCCCGAAAAAATCATCTTAAATACATGTGCGATGCCATTGGTATCAGACATATTTAAGATTTGACTTAACATTTCTGTGAAATGTACTGGGCAGTTTGTTGATAATAATGCATGTATCTGTGCAGAAGCCCTTGCAACTAGCAGATCATACATTTCTTTAGACGAGATCAGTGGCACAGGTTTTTTGTAAAAGAATGACATTCATTCTGCTTAAATTATCAATTCGTATAGAAGAGATATTCAGTGAAGGCCATAATGCCGTCCCCCTGTCTGTCTTGTGCGTTGGATACAATACTTGCATACAACAAGTGACTATGGACGAGACACTAACCAGATACGCTTTTCCTGGCAACATGCCACAACATCTGTGGTCATTGAGCATAACGTAGCTGCCATTGGATAGCTGCCTGAAAATTGGTTCTATCACTGTGGAGGGTGTACTATGCAGATGGCATGAAAGGTTATTTGCAGAACCTTTGCAGGCTCCGTGTAAATTAATATCTTGGCACAAAAGTGTACACTTAGTGAGTTCTTACAATTTTTACCACTAAGGAATACCTCCTTTCCCCCATTCCAACATTTGTGTGTGTATGGTAAAGTCCAGGTCGATTTAATGTATTCTTTACCTAACCTTTCATACAGGCCCGCTGGTATATGCTGTAGACAATACTGAAATTGGAAAATCGTCACTGGTATTGTGATGGTGCTATGTATTATCCACTCAATGACAGGCTTCTCAGATACTGTCAATGGTAATCTTTCCAGTTTTTCAATGCTCAGCACCGTATAGTCTGGTCCTTTTTGTGCTAAAGAGATTTGTTTATCTGTTAGGTTAAACAAAGAAAACAATGACGTGGTATTGATTAAACGCCATGGCACGTAGCCTGAACGGAGATTTTGTAACGTCCAGCCTAGCAGCATTGTAGAACGTAATTGAGACTGGCCATGTTGTAACATTAGCAAGTCCTGCTCTATTATGTCAATTGCAGATGATACGATGCTGTCCAAAGAATAAATTCTGGAGGACAGAGTCGTTATCCCATTGTCCACTACAGAGAGGCTTTTCTCCAAATTAATACGATCAATTTCTCGTATTCTTTCTGTAGTTTCCATTTGCGTTATATTCCAAGCTTCGTTGTACGCAGCGTATATACCGGCGTATATGAAACATTTTTTACATGGTTTGCGAGGCCCCATTAAGAAATCTCGCAAATCATTGCCTTCTTTAAGTAAAGATAAGTGTTGTTTGATTTCTGGAAGTGTAGATTTATGTAGCCACTCAAGTCATAGCTTTCCTACACTGTAAGTAGTTACTATCCCTGAATGTTGTCTTTGGGAGTATCTTGGACCTGGCCTATTCACTGTGAACCCTTGTGTTTTGTTCAGGAATCTATTATGACAGTTATTCATGTCTGTGGGCCAGATTAACCATTTTTTCCAATCAGGATTAGTTCTGTTTTGTTTTAAAATATAGGATACGCCTACCTCCTCTTCTGTGGTATCATTAGTGTCAGATGTGGGCTTAGGTATAGACGGTTTGTTTAAATCTTTTATCTTAGCCAGGCCAAGACAAGAGGTTTGTTGAACAGTGTCATTTAAAAACATTATTTGTTCTGGTATAATGCAGGCTCGGAACATGGCTTCTAAACCTTGCACCTGCCAATCTTTTGTGCCCCAGACAGTTTTTGTCTCAATGTTGTCTTTCCAAAAGTCAAAACCTAATGTAGACAGCTGAGCATAAAAGTTTGCAGAATAAATTTGTTTAGTATTGGTCAGCGTTGTTTTCATTCCTGTCTTATTTATACTTGTGAAGTAAAACGTTTCTGGATTTGTAACATTAAACCCTGGGAAATATGCAAATTTTTCATAAAATGTTTTCGAGCTGCCCTTTGGCGGTGTTGGACAATGTTCCCATTGATTGTAAGTAAAAACATTTCTAGGGTTTGCAGATTTATGCAAATAATGGTGACCATAATGATTAGAACAATACATTGGATTCATAATCGGATGAACCTTCTAGGTATTCATGTTCTGTAAATTTAGCTGACATTTCTAAATCTGTCATCATGTTGTTAATAGTTTCAAAGTCCCAATCATCAGAAAATGTGCTGGGTGATACAAAGTCACTCAAAGAAACCTTGAACTGGTGTGGAATCTTCAATTGCTCCACCGGGCCATAGAGGTCATAATCAGTTCTGTCCCATGCTTTACCACCAGGTATGGGAACGGCTGTAATGTTTACTGATGAGAGTCTCTTCGTTCACGATGAGATGATTTGTGAGGTTTCAGGAGCAAGTTGATTTTCTTACTTGCTGTGTCCATTGTACTGTATTTTCCATCCTTCATCCCCCCCAAGCTTAAAACCTGAAAGAGCCAGAGCAGGAGGAACAATACACCAAACACAATCCAAAATTCAATCCATGGTGAAACCAGATATGTTTTCTCAAGTTGATGAAAGAGTTCTGTTAATTTTTCTATGAAAGTTTTATTTGCTGGCTTATCTTCAGGTTCACTGGGATCCTCAGAAAATGTATCAAAGTTGATGAAATAGCCAGAGGCAGTTCTGTCAATTGTTGGAATTGCATCAGGATTGTTATTAATATTTGGAGTTGCTTCTTCCTTTGTCTTATTTGTATAGTCAGAGGCTACGTCATTGTAGACAGGTGTTGCTTGACAAACTGGTTTTTGGGTATCAAGAGGCACAAGTTCCATTACTTTGTTGCATAGTCCTTCTTTTCTTACTGCAGGTTTATCAAAGGTGATAAGTCTTTCAGTTTGGACCTCTTGGATTGTAGCAAGATTTGGTTGTCTGCTACTTCTTGGGAGTCCACTGGGCCTACTACTTATTATTGGCCACATGATTGTGGTTGGACCAGGTCGATGGACACAACTCTGTTCTACCTTTTACCAGAAAGGGGCAGTAGTACTACTGATCTTGTTCCTTGGATTGCCAATACAGGTACTGCTTTTCTGTAAGAAGGCCCAAATTCCTTCTTTACCGCAATCTTTTCCCTGACTAGATCCCCAATCTTTGTAATCCAGACAGGTCTTGCTGGGACAGGTGGTTTTTCTTCAGTGGTTGTTGGCTGTATCTTGTTACTCAGCCTGTAGTTCAGCTGTAGTTCTTGTTTCAGTTAAGGCCTGTAAAACAGCCAAGTGATCTTTGACATCAAAGGCTTTTTGTTCCACCACTGAAGTTTGACAATCAAGGTCTTCGATTATCACTCTAGTACCAAACAGTAATTCATATGGAGTGATTCCCCCCAGAGAATTCCTTGGCAGATTGTTAGGGCTATGTTGGACACTTATTAGATGTTTGATCCACCCATCACCCAAACCTATTACCTTAGCTGTTATGGATTGCTTTATGTCAAGGTTTTTTTCTTTCCACTTGTAAGCTCGAGAGCAAAACGCAGGACCCTGGTCAGAGTGTAGCGTGCCGATTGCGCATGTGCCGATAAAGACTCGCAAATCCTTTATAACAGTTCTGGCGTCAGCCGAGCGCTGGGGCCACATCCAAATAAATCTTGTGCAGGAATTCACTGCGACCATGATATATTTATAGTTACCATCCCTTTGTAAGGGACCACAGTGGTCCAGGTAAACACATGCAAGTGGTTTATCTGAAATCAGAAGGGCGTCTGTGCAGGTTACTATTGAAACTTTTATTTTTTGGCAGATTTCACATTCTAGAACATAGTTTCTAGTTTGTTTCCTCATGCGCGGCCACCAATATCTTTGTTTTAATAATGATACTGTGGCGCAAACTCCTGCGTGTGCAGATGCCAGTCCTTCATGTGCTGCTAAGATTAGTCCTAACCTATGTTCCATGTTTGCAATTGCCCTATTCCCCACTCCAGGGATTCTAGCAATCAGTTATATATGAGTACTTTACTGGAAAGACTTTCGGGAGTGTCTTACCACTGTCTTTAATTGAAGCAGTCACAGCTTGCAATATTTCGCTGTCTATTTTTGTTTTTGACCGAGTGATCGCAGCTACGGAAGCCGTTTGCACAGCTGCCTTCACGGCCTCATCAGCCAATGAATTCCCTGCAATGTGAACGCCACCACGCTGATGACTCAGTGTATGAATCACCTGAGTCTTTTGTAGTTCTTTCTGTAATAGAACTATTTGTTCCCAAATCGTTTTATGCTTAATTGTGCCACCTTTTGCGTCTTTAAAACCGTTTTGAACCCAGTTCTGCAGATATTCATTGTAAGACTAGACGCACACTATCAGTGTGGGGAATTCGCGATCGGTATTTTCAAGTGCCATCTTGAAAGCCTGCAGTTCAGCTCGCTGAGCTGTAGTCTCCGAGTTATTGAGTTTTAGTGACCATAGGTCTAAATTTACCTTCGCGCCAGCGACCTTTAACAATCGCGCACGCAGCACTATAGGCTTTTTTACCCCCAACTGCGGACTGTGCTGATCCGTCTGTATAGATTATACACCTGTAATGTTCTAGAGGCAGAATCTCGGTCGGCAAAGGACATTCGTATTCGTATTGTAGGAATTCTTGTGTTTTCAAGCAGGGGCCAAAAACGTATTCAATGTCTGCTGCAGCAAGAGAATTAACCCATTGTATCCATCTCGGATGTAAAGCCTTAGCATTGGAAATGCTTGCTTTTGTCACTGCCTCTAAGGGAGGTACAGGTGTAACGATCATTATGCGTTTACCCTGTGCTAGGGCTCTCTCTTTTGCTACTGTAGTTTGAACCGCTGTCAGAATTCTTTCTGTAGAAGTGAATTTTATATCAGCTTGTGTGTACAAGTGTGATTTGTAAGCTATTGGTACCTTTTCACCTTCATTAGAGGTCAGGTATGTGAATCAGCATCTCCCTGGCATGATTCGGATCACAAGATTGCGCGTATTGTCGCGTGTTTCTAATTGTGTTTTTGCTAACATGTCTGTTTGCACTGAACGAAAAATTTCTGTATGGTTTTGAGTCCAATTTGTTGGTTTGAAATCAGTTTTGATTAGTTCGTAGAGAGGTTTAACCCTTTCTGCGTAATTTAGAACATAAGTTCTTCCAAAATTCAGGAAACCTAGAATTGACTGTAAGTTCTTCAGCGTTTTTGGAGCTTGGAGCAGCGCACATTTCTCTAAGAGGTTTGCTGCCAGGCTTTTGCCTTCACTTGATAACTCGTATCCTAAGAATCCGACGTTGAGGTGGGCAATCCGTGATTTCTTGAAATTGAATTTATACCCTTCAGAAGCAAACCCAAGTATTATGGTGTTCACTCTTTTCAAGTGCACGTCCAAATCATCGTCTGTGAGATAGATGTCATCGACATAAAATGATGCCTCATCATCGAACATTTGTAGTAACTCTGTTACTCTGGCTGAAAATAACCCAGGACTATTCTTGAATCCCTGGGGGAGAGGGTAAAATTGTCTGTGTGTCCCCATAATTGAGAAAGCGGTCAAGTGCATGCTTTCAGGTGCAATGTTTTGACAGAAAAACCCATTTGAAATATCTAATGTGGTTTTATATTTTTTCCGCATAATGTTATTCATCAGTGCTGCACTATGTGCATTTTGTACTGCAAATGTTTTGCAACAGGAGTTCAGATGTCTGTAATCCAAAACTAGACGATATGAATTGTCTGGTTTGGAGACAGGAAACAAAGGATTGTTCATTGACGAGGTGCATGTTTCAATCACCCCTCGGTATTCAAATCGATTTAATATCTCCCTGACTTGTTTTTTAGCTTCTTGCTGAACTGGATACTGCCTTTGTGCAATAGGTTGATTTTATAACTGGATTTTATGGTGAGGAGAGTCCACATCCCATCCCACATGATTTTTATATAATGCTGGATCCTGGGCTACTGCCCATTTTCTGGCATAGGTGTATTTTTTATGAATAGGAATATGATTTGAGAAGGCTGGCATAATTATCTCTTCGCCATGTGGGCACTCACTGATAAATTCAGGTGGCCAGTCTTGTTCAGCTAGAAGAATGGCATAACCCTTGGAAAGCTTATCCCAAAAGAGAGCTTTTATTTTCCTAGTTATGTCCCCCTCTATCCGGAGTGTCACTTCATATAACTTGAGGGGTACACTAACCCTGGTGTCAGCAGTTTCAACTTCCACTGTCTCCAGATGATCCATCAGGATCTTGTGAGCTATGGTGACTTCTGCTGCGCTGTCTAGCATTGTCTGAGCCCACTTCCCGTTCTTGAGTTGTGTCCTCAAGATCCTCGGCATGTCTGATCTTTATGCTTGCTACTTTCTTTTTGGTGAATTGAGATTTCCTATTTTTTGGAACATGCTGTTCTTCTTTGGACTTCACGTGTTCCTCTTTCTGTTATGATCGTCCTCTCCACTCGGATTTCTACAAGGAAGTCTGAAAGGTACGAGAGGAACGTGTATCAGTATCTTGATATCTATCAGGTTTTCTTAAATTATCCCAATTTCTAAGGTTATATCTTTTTTTCAGAGGGCTCCCGTTGGGGAGACCTACCTCCCCATTGGGGAGATCTTCCTCTGGACTGAGAACGTTTCTCTTTAGGTAGTGTCTGTTTAGTGTTTTTCCCACTGCTTTTTAGGAGTAGTGAGATTTTCAGTTAGTTGGGGTTTTAACGGTTTCCCACCCAAACTATCTCTACCTAGTTCTTCATGTGATTTTTCAATAATTCGTGCAAGCTCAAATGGTTGATCTGTTATATCTGGTTCTTTTAACTTCTGGTGGATTGCCACGGATGCTGCTTCACCTTTAATGTTGGCTAATAGTATAGCCGAGATCTGTTTGAAATCTCTCAGTAATTTCATACCTAGATTCAAGGCAGGTTCTGGACCGTATTCATTTTTAATCTGTCTTAGAACATCTGGTATTACCGCCATAGACGGGACACTATGTGTTTTTGTGTAGATTGAAGCAAAGACTGTACCCCAAGTGTCACAGTCCTCCACATGTGGTGCTATCCCCATTGGTAAACAGATTGTCAGAATTCTGTGTTTCTCATGAGGTGTACTATCAGGGAATACTGCCTCAATTTGAGTAATTTTTTGTGCTAACCAAAACGGAATTTGTTCCCTTTTGGCAGGCAATTTACCAATGACTGATTGTATAGTCTGTGGTGTGATTTTGTTTGTGTTCCCCTGAGGGGTGTGCTGTGGAATCCTTACAGTAGGTTGGACTGTTAAGGTCCGCATGACATATTGAACTAATTGTCAATGTATTTTATTTAACTGTTTTAGCTGAGCTAACAGTTCTGGACTTGTCATTTTTTCAATGTCAGGATGTGGTGTATAGCTGGCTAGTACCGGCCATGTTGCTCCTGGTCTACCTAGTAGACCGAGCCTGGTAATGTGATTTTGATGTTATAGGGCGCCTTTAAACCAGAGCTGATGCTTTTGCCCTGCCAAATCGGATTTGCTGTTGTGTAAGCAGTTTGGGAGAGGTATTTGCTGCCACTGACTTTCTGTTTGTTCTGGACACTTAGCACCTTGCCGGACCCGCTTCACGGGTCCCGCAGCGTGCCATCGCCATCTGGAGCAGCTGATAGAGAGGGTCTGCCCTCGGGAAGGACTAGGGGGCGTGTAGAATCGCCGGCAGGGCTGCGAGCTTTGAGGCAGGGACTCCAGCAACCAGCAGTCCCTGCGAGCCCCATTGACCACACCTGGGCTGCTCTCCCTGCTGGCCCCGCCCCCCCGCCCTAGGAGTGAAAAGCGGGCTTCGTGTTGTTTCCTGCGGGACCCTGCCAAATCGGATTTGCTGTTGTGTAATCAGTTTGGGAGAGGTATTTGCTGCCACTGACTTTCTGTTTGTTCGGGACACTTAGCACCTCGCCGGACCCGCTTTGCGGGTCCCGCAGTGTGCCATCGCCATCTGGAGCAGCTGATAGAGAGGGGCTGCCCTCGGGAAGGACTAGGGGGCGTGTAGAATCGCCGGCAGGGCTGCGAGCTTTGAGGCAGGGACTCCAGCAACCAGGAGTCCCTGCAAGCCCCATTGACCACACCTGGGCTGCTCTCCCTGCTGGCCCCGCCCCCCACCCACAGAGTGAAAAGTGGGCTTCGTGTTGTTTCCTGCGGGACCCTGCCAAATCGGATTTGCTGTTGTGTAAGCAGTTTGGGAGAGGTATTTGCTGCCACTGACTTTCTGTTTGTTCGGGACACTTAGCACCTCGCCGGACCCGCTTCGCGGGTCCCGCTGCGTGCCATCACCATCTGGAGCAGCTGATAGAGAGGGGCTGCCCTCGGGAAGGACTAGGGGGCGTGTAGAATCGCCGGCAGGGCTGCGAGCTTTGAGGCAGGGACTCCAGCAACCAGGAGTCCCTGCGAGCCCCATTGACCACACCTGGGCTGCTCTCCCTGCTGGCCCCGCCCCCCCGCCCACGGAGTGAAAAGCGGGCTTCGTGTTGTTTCCTGCGGGACCCTGCCAAATCGGATTTGCTGTTGTGTAAGCAGTTTGGGAGAGGTATTTGCTGCCACGGACTTTCTGTTTGTTCGGGACACTTAGCACCTCGCCGGACCCGCTTCGCAGGTCCCGCAGCGTGCCATCGACATCTGGAGCAGCTGATAGAGAGGGGCTGCCCTCGGGAAGGACTAGGGGGCGTGTAGAATCGCCGGCAGGGCTGCGAGCTTTGAGGCAGGGACTCCAGCAACCAGGAGTCCCTGCGAGCCCCATTGACCACACCTGGGCTGCTCTCCCTGCTGGCCCCGCCCACCCGCCCATCATTTTTCCACGCTGCTTCATAGGGAGGTTCCTTGGCCGCTGCGCGGGAGCGCGCGCGGGAGAAGCCTGGGACAAAGGCGGGACCGTCTGTGGCCGTCCGTGGTCAGGCGAGGTTGGGTTGGGCCATACCCTTTGGCTTTTTCTTTCTTACTAGTCTACATTTTGTTATTGATATTGTATTGTCCCTGGGGTTACTGTTAAGCCCGCTGTCTTAACTCACCGATTGTTGTAGTGGGGCTTTTCCCCTTTTATTTCCTATTGTACCTTGTTAGTATTTCCCAAGCATTTTCCCAGTATGCCGCTACGCTCTGGTAAGGATCGCTCAGTGGTGCTACAGACCTCTAAGGGGGTGGTCTCAGGCCCACTGGACGCTTTCTTAACTAAAGCAACGGGAATACTAGAGAAGGAGATAGCCTTTGTTGAGAAAAGCCTATCCTTAGACTTAATTAGCGGGAAACGATCCTCTCTTGGGCATATAGCTTCCGTGACAAGTCCCTTACCCACTTTATCCCCCCAACCAATAATACAAGTATAGTCCTTGTCTCAGCGGATATACACAGTGACTTAGCTGGTCCTTCCTCCCTTCCAAATGCCACTACTGATTCCAATGATGCTGATATATCAGAAGGTGAGGGGGGAAATAGTGCGCTATCGGCTAGTCCGTCTCTATTAATCTCTTCATCTGAAGAAGAGGCTACAGAGACAAGTCTTACTGGCAAAAGGAAGCGCAACAAGGGACGTCAGAAAGGGGGACCGTCTAAGGTTCTAAAAACTTCTTGCCCATCATTACCTGCAAGTAATACTTGTTTACTACATGGAGACTTGTTACTACCCCAATCACTTAGTAGTCTAGAAACCACCCCTCTTGGGGCTCCAGGTACGGGCATAGTTAATATGAGTAATTGTGAAATCGACTTACTGACACGTATGGAGGTTCTATTTAAGACACTCCTGTTGCCAGTACTCGAGAGAACAAGACTCATGAGCCTTAAAATTGACAGTTTAGAGTCCCTTTTAACAGCGAACTCAATCCTTCTTAAAAAACTGGTACAGGAACAGGTTGTTCAATTGGCCTCTATGTCCTCTAAAAGCAACCTAAAGCCCCAGGGGAATGATCTCCCAGCATCCAAGATTTATGCAGCTGGTGGACCATCTAATATTAGCTCCAAACAACCGGTTCCAAAGGATAGGAATCCTAAATCGTCTGGTACTTCCAACCAACCTTCGACCCCGGCTGTCCACCCTTCCATTCCCAAAAAGGCTAGCAGCAAATCTAATGGTGTGCCATAGCCTGGCACCTCTAAGCCTATGTTTCATGCTCAGGCCCAGACTGTGGTGGCAGCTAAATTTAATGCTCCCACTCACCATGCAGCTAGTTCTAGCTCTAGTTCCAGCTCTACTGCTGGGCGGACTCACCCCCTCAGGAATGTTTCTAGAAGGATACCCCCTCCAGCGGACTTGCCAATTGAAGCTACGCCATATACCATAGTTCTGACAGGCGTTGCACCTCTCAGGGATGGCCAATCTGAGTCACATGGCGACCTACTGAACAAGGTAGCTTTTTGGCTACATAAAAATCGTCCCCTCCCACCCAACTCCTCCACTAAGATTTTGACTGTTCGGAGAGTTGATTGGGTGGGTTATTGCACCAAGGACCTGGATGGTGATTGCATTTTAATTAATTTTCGTGATCCTTGGGTGGTCGAGTATATATGTAGGGAGGCTAGGTTTGGAAGGCTGGGGGATGTTCAATCTTTAAGCTTGAACTACTTCTACCCCAAAAGGAATGGCACCCCCCCCTAACACCCTACTGTTATTTAGACCAGTGGGGAGGAACCGGGTAGCGTGTTTCCCAACCTCCCCTATTATCCCTCTCTATCGAATAGGTTTGATCCCTTGTCTGGGTTAGAATCTATCGATTGACTTGAACAGGAAAACAAGCCTAATGGTATTAGTAGGGATCATACAGGCATTAGCAAGTTGTCATCTATCTCAGAACTGAACACTGTGGAGGAGGATTTATGTAACGAAGATAGTGTTCTTATGCCTGAAGGCCCCAGCCTGAGTTTGAGTCCTGTACATAGGATTATTGAGACCAGGGTGGTGGATGTTAGCTCACCAGAGGCTAATCCAACCTGTAGCCAAGTGGGGTTGCTCAGAGTAGTCTCCTGGAACATAGCTGGGTTAAGGGGTCGCTTGGACAATGAAGATTGGGCAGAATTCATCGACACCTTTGACATTGTTATGCTTCAGGAGAGCTGGGCAACTGCCCCGTTATTTAGAGCAGGGTACCTAAACTACTACAAGCCTGCTATCCAGGGCCCAAAGGGAAGAGCCTCTGGAGGACTGGTGGTGTGGATTAAACACTCTTTGGGGAACCGACCCTCTGAAATTTTGGTAGGCAACCCAGACCTCTTAGGTATTAAACTCAGTAGGGGTAATGATCAGAGCATTGTGTTAATAAATATTTATGCCCGGGGCTGCCAAGGAGGTCGTAAGCAACCAGTCTTGAATGACCTTGATCTGCTTTAGAGGGAAATAGGCAGTGACAATTTCATCCTAGAGGCAGGGGATTTAAATTGTTCATTTGAACCTATTCTTAGTTTAGTTGAGGATTTGGTAGCTGATGAGGATACTGTTTGGAACATCCCGCCATTGTCTATAAGCAAGGGTGTTAGGGGAACTGAGGCGGCACTGCTTTGGATGGGATTTTGTTTGGAGTGGGGGTTGCGGGCAGTGAATGGGCGTACACTTTCTGATAAGTCTGGCCATCCGACCTTTAATAATGGGATCAGTATAAGTCGGATTGACTATGTACTAGTTAAAGTAGATTTCTGGTCTTTTGTGGTTGACATGGAGGTTGTGGTACAGCCAGAGAGTGACCATAATCCTCTCTCATTAGGCCTTAGGGTACCCGGTGTGGGGGATGGACCTTCTGTAACAGCATGCCCAACGTCTGATGTCATTCTGTGTAATGACAGAAGACGGGTAAAATGGCCTAGGGTCATTGCAGACCCCTCGCTTATCAAAGATATAGAGGAGGTAGTAATGAAAACAATGGGTGTTATGGCGGATTTTCCATCTTCCCCTGGGGTTAATTCTCAAATAATCGATTTACACGAGCAATGCTTCATGGAATTAACATTTTTGCTTACAAAGCCACTGAGGTCAATGAATGATAATGCTCACAAAAGGTGGTATAATAAGAGTTGTAGGGCAGCACACAGTAAATTAATATCAGCAGTCAAATTAAGGGACATTAATGACATTAAAATTGCTCGGATATCATATAAACAAGTATTGTGGGAAGCAAAGAGGGATTGGGATGACCAACATTGGTCAGAACTCCTCTTGGCTGTCAATCATCAAACCAAACGAAGTTTTGGGAGACCGTCAAGTGGGGCAGGAATTCGGATTCTCAAACGCCTGCAAACCATGTTTCCGCAGTGGACTGGGTGGTCTTCTACTCCGCTCAATTTAAAGATATGAGTGCAGCTCATGATATTCAGCAGGAGCCTGCAGCGGTTTTGCCTTTTATAGATGGGGCCGAGCTTACTTTCTCATCTACTGATACAGAGCATGCCCTTGGTGCTGTACAGTCAGGGAAAGCACCTGGATTGGATGCCATCCCTGCAGATCTTTTTAAATCGAATCTTGATGTTTGGGTTCCGTACATAACCATGCTGGCCAATGCCATTGCAGCAGGGGCCAGGATCCCTGACTCTTGGAAAGGGGCAGAGATTTTACCTGTTTTTAAAAAAGGGGACCGCTCACTTCCAGGAAATTACCGCCCTATAAGTCTGATAGATTCACTTCAAAAAATAGTTGCTAGGATGGTACTTGCAAGAATACAGGGGTGGATGGAGCAGGAAAACATACTGTCCCCCATGCAAGCCGGGTTCAGACTGGGCACTAGCACTATAGATCAGGTCTTCAGACTTACTATGTTATATTGGAAGGTGGTACTACTGGGTGGAGGTGTTATATATGCCGCCTTTGTGGACCTTAAGTCGGCATTCGACTTGGTTCCAAGAGCAAAACTGTGGGACTCATTGAGACTTATGGGCCTACCCGTAGAACTTCTGGACATAGTTATGAGATTACATGAGGATAACTTTGCCAGAGTGAGGTGGGGCAAACAAGGTCAGGTGACTGACAGCTTCCCGGTAACACGTGGGGTGCGCCAGGGATGTGTGTTGGCCCCCACTCTTTTCCTCCTGTTCATCAACCAGGTAGTCAAATTTTTTTCCAAATCTCAGACAGATGCACCATCCTTGGGCAGGTCTAAGTACCCGATGCTAATTTTTGCTGACGATACCCTGCTTCTTTCTAAAACTCGTAGTGGGTTGCAATCAGCCCTGAATAGGTTTGCAGAGTTTTGCAGGGTAAATGACCTACAGATTAATGTAGATAAAACCAAATTTATGGTTTTTAGTAATAAAAATCCAATCACAAGTTCAGTCAGCTTGAATGGTGTCTTGATTGAACAGGTGAAGGTAATGGCTTATCTGGGTGTGACTCTGGATTACCACCTAAGTTGGAAACCCCAGATTGAGGCATTATATCCCAAATTTGTACGTCTCACGGGTTGTTTGCTTCTGGAACAAAAGAAATCCCTGACTAAACGAATTGCCCCGTACTAAAAATCTATGAAGCCAAGATAAATGCAGCCACTTTGTACGGTGCGGATATTTGGGGTTTTAAGGACCTGTCTCCCCTGGTCAAAGCACAGAATAAGTTTCTGCGTAATTTGGAAGGCCTTCCCCAGTCCACGCCTACCAAACCATTGTTGCTAGACCTGGGTTGTAAACCCCTAAATGAGATGGCCCGGTTTCGTCTGGTGGCATTATGGCGACGGATCTGGACGACTCCGGAGCTTAGCCTTTTTGCCAAAGAATTAGATGAGGTCAAATCACTGTGGGGAGCCTCTAGAATCCCATGGCTTAGGGAAGTGAAACAGGTATTGTTAGAGATGGGTCTACACCAGCTCTGGACCAATCCGGGGGTTTCCATCTTCCCCTCCAAACAAGATTTCAAAGACCTGTTCTGGGCTTCTGTTAAGCTAACTACAGTTACCCAATCGGAAGATACTAATTTAACAGGTCTTTTTCTGACTCACAAACTGACACCTTCCCTTGAGCCATATTGGGATGTGATTTGTAAAACCCTTGACCGGAAATTATATCATCAATTCCGTGTCGGGACGCTCACTATTAATTCCTTTACTGTTAAGTGGGCTGCGAATTCAAATAATAGCTGTCCTTGGTGTCCGGATCATTTAGAGAGCATTGGTCACTTTTTCTTTGCCTGCCCAGCCTATCGAGCCTCACGCCTAAAATGGCTCAAACCCTTATGTTGTAGACTTGATAGTAAGGGGTATCTTGAAGCCTTGAGGATTTTTCATACTAACCAGTCTGATTTTTTTGTGGTTGGTGTGGCCAAGTTCCTAGGTTGGGCATGGATTATCCGTACTAGGAATCCTAACATTTTATAATGGTTTTAAATATTGATGATGTTTTATAATCGATAATGTCTGAAGGCATTTTTATTGTAAAGTCTTTATCAATTGTTTAATAACTTTTTTAATGTTCTTCTGATATGATGGTTTTATTAATATTCCATGTATTGTATACCTGTCTTTTATGAATTCTATTTCGAAATAAAGACTTATTGAACTGGTAAGTTAATGGAATTTCAATGTCCTCGTAAGGAACGTATTCCTCTGGAGGTTCCTCTACTTTGTAGTAGTGGAACTCGTGTGTCCCTCCATCTGCTGGAGGAAAGTGAATCCATGAATAGAATACCTCTGTCTGCAGATACTCATGTGCCTCAATAACAAAGATTACTTTACCACCTCTCGATGATACTCCATTATTTATGAGTTTGTTAGTTATAGTTTTCCTTACATTTACCGGGATTTTTATAACATCTGGGTCATTTTGTAACCTATTTCTGTCATCTAAATCTGCTTGTGCTGCTGCTGCAGCTATTTCTTCGTCACTAATAATTTTTTACTGACTGGAGAGTTTGCAGAACAAGTTTCAAGGAAACAAAGATTATGTGCACAATATTTTGGAACACTGTATCCTTCAACGTTGAACAAACCAAAAATTAATACATAGGATTTTCCGCCCTACTCAGTTTTGGTGGATATTAGCCTTTCACCCACTCCAAACGTCTATTGGAGTTTTTACGGGAGAAAGGGGTCTGTGTGAAAAGCACGACTGAGTTGCTCCAGTATCTAGCATTAAATTATCGCCTTACCAAACGTTGGGCGCCATGTAGTGTAGTTCCTATATTCCCAATAGGCTCTGCGCATTGGAATAATAAATCCTGTAGTTTAGACGTAGGACTCAGGTCGACTAGGTCTCTACCGATTCTATTAGACTTAACTGTGAGTGCCAGCTAGCTCAGAGGTCACTAGAAACTTTCTCGAATTCACAAGAAGGGATTAGTTTTTGACAACCGCATAAACATGACAACTTTGTTTCACCAGAATAAGAAACGTATCTCTAGAGTCACGGAAACAATAGATAGCTATTTTACTCAGTCAATCGTGCATGCTTCGTTTCACCAGAGGTGCTGAGAAAATAGAGAGACGGACATGTTCAATAAAAAGTGTTTATTGAACAGTCTTCTTTCTCAAGCATAAGAAATGTACTGCTACAATCGTAATACTGGTTATGAAGTACAAGGCATATAATACTAAAAGTATTATAAAGTAGTACTGTAAAAGCATGATATGGTTTCTAAGCCATAAATTGCCTAAAACATGTAAAATACATACAGTGATAAAATAATGACTAAAAAATACTCAACTGGTGCTTCTAAAATACGCCTACCCCAGTGTACCTAACCTAAGTCTAGTACAAGGGAAGAAGTAAGTGAGGAGTAGCTTAAGTTTAGTATTTCTCTGCCAAGGGTCTGTCCAAGAATTCTCTAAGTGTCTAATCAGCTCCGTACCTTGGTTTAGAATGAAGGAGGTTTTGTATCTCTCTCTCTCAGGACTCCATTTCCCAGCAACCCGCAAGGGTAGCCTGGAAACACTGGAGCTGGATTTCTCGGCCGGAGAAAAGACAGTGTCTCTCAATACGTCTGCTGGAGGGTCGGCTTCCTTCGGCACTTGCTGCTGCAGGGCGTCAGGCAAGTAGTTAGTCGATCTGCTCCAAACCACCGTGTGTTTGTCTGGGCAAATCTAGGCATATTTATACTTTGAAGGTGCCGAGTTTGAAGTGTGATTGGTCTTAATACCGCCATGAAAGACTCAGTTGTTCGAAAACTCCATGATTTCCTAGATAAATTAGTATTCAGGCACGGGGAAGTCCCTAGCTGCTGAAGGCGGGTTTCTCTAAGAAATCGTTGTTGATTCTTGGAATTTAGTGGAAGTAGCCATGCCGTATTTGGGCTTCATTGGCTCAGTCTAAATATGGTAATGATTTGAATGCCTATATAAGGATCGGATAATCTATACCTATATAAGGGCATGAATCGGGAAAAATTACACTAGAGTCCTACATTCCTTTACAACAACAGGACAGCATGCTAGCAAAGCCAAGCCTATCGGTGCTGCTTTCTTACCCAGTTTGGCTCTTGGCTTTTCTCATGGACAGGTGATAAGCACCAATTAATGGGCCACAGATCAGTGTGCCTTTATTAATCTTGTGCATCATGCTTCCCAGAGAAGAAATCCAGTTAATAATTTGCACAGGTAACCAACAAGCTGCATTCTTTCGTTTACAATGTTCTCACCATGCACTTGTTGAAATGTTATTTGTTAACAACAAAGGGTTGGGAAGAGGTCTAAGTTTTATTTTAATATTAATGCTGATAGTCAGATTTTCATCGAGTTCCATGGTCAGTAATACATTTGTTTAGTACACTCAGTTCCATGTGTTAATTGTTTCTGCTCCTCCCACCCCCTGTAGAGCAACCTGTTGTAAAAGAACGGGAAAACAACTTGGTGTTCTGTCTCCTGTACTTTACGTAAGAGCCCAATCGTAATATTTGTGTATCTTGGCTCATGTGTCAAGAATTTGTATTAGCAAAGCATATACCTTACCTTGCCAACCAGGACCAACATTGGTGAAATAACTCTGTAATGTTTGTGTGTGTGTGGAGCACGATAGACAGCTTTTTATCACAAGTGTGTCTTATTACTGGGCTTTAGAGAGTATGACCCAATCAGAGTCGGTAATAAAATGCAGTTGCTTACGAGAATTGATTAGTAGATCGGGCCCTTGGTGAGCTGCAGGGAGATAGTATAATCTTTTTTCCCTGGGAGTGCTCCCATATTAATACATTTCTCTGACCCTTATATAGAATCGCTCTTAACCTTGTGCCTTTTCTTGCAGTTTCGATTGAGCTTTTGATGTCTAAAAAAGTAGTAAAATGTTCAAGTGAAGATATCTTGGTCAAACTGCCTTTAGACTGCTAGGGCGGAGAGGATGTAGCCTTATGGCTAGAGCGGTCGACTTCGAAACTGGGGAACCGGGTTCGAGTCTCAACAACGATTATGGGCAAATCACTTCATCTCCCCATGCCTAACAAAAATGTGTCCTTCTGTAACAAAACTGGTGCTCATGTAAAGCGCTCTGATACCCGATGTCTCGGGTCTAGTTCGCGCTATATAAAACTCTTAAAATAAATAAATAAATCATACCTACAAGTAAGGACTATTAGCTTTGTCAATGGTTGTTAGTTGCATAAGATAAATAAGCAGCAACTATGGCCTGTGTGTAATATTGAAAAAGCTTCAACTTAGAGCCCTTGTGGCACCCCAACCATGTTGCAGCCCCTGAGTTTCAAAAAGAGAAGGGAAGCAAGTGTTAGTGAAGAGAATACTCCCAACAGATGGATCAGTCATTCACACACTTGCAGCTGCCATCTGCTCAGACCTGCATCTTGGCAAGATTAAAAATCTTGGCAAGGCCTAACCAACCTTCCACCCTTCTTAGTTTGTTCAGGTGGGCGCGGTTTCATAGAGCAAGCATTTAGAAATGACAAGATGGCGAAAAAGGCTCCTTATAGAACACCCCAACGTCGATATGCAGAGACGCTACTTCTGAAGCATTGCCATACCACACTTGCTGTCTTCTCTGACATATCTTTTGTCCTTTTTTCTTCCACTCCCCAACTGCTCTCGCCGTCTCCTTCTCTTCTTTTTCTTCTTCCTCATATCAATCCCGCTCCACTTTTACCCACTTTCCCCTTCTCCCCATCCCATTCTTGTCTCCATTTCCCTCTC
This sequence comes from Lissotriton helveticus, assembly GCF_964261635.1. Taxonomy (NCBI): domain Eukaryota; kingdom Metazoa; phylum Chordata; class Amphibia; order Caudata; family Salamandridae; genus Lissotriton; species Lissotriton helveticus. Next base: position 1,796,966,022 of record NC_136068.1, read on the forward strand.
ACTGCCTGTTCTTTGCTTTCTCTTTACCAGTTTTCCAGTCTCCGTTCTCCCTCCCAGTTCTCCAAAGCCTCTGGCTGCCTTATTTACTGTCCCTCTCTTACCAATTTCTCCATTACCCCTTCCCCATTTCTTATCTTTGCGCCCTGACTTTTTTTCTACTTTGTTCTTCTCTCCCCCTTTCTCTGCCAGTAAATCCTATTTATCACTAGTCTCCTCTCCTTTTCCTTCAGGCTATGTTACAATTTTAAACACACAGACTGTCTGGTGGCCTTTAGGGTCCCGGCTTGGGACACGCTGAGCAAGATAGCGACTAGTATTAAATCTGGCTTGCCTAAAGACTATGCGCTGGCTAAAGTTTTAAGGGGTAGCACTGAGACTTTGGAGCCATATATCAGACACTTGTTAGAACTCTCTTTTAGCTCAGGTAGGGTGATGAAAACATGGAAGGATGCAGTGGTGCTCCCTTTGAAAAGAAAGCCGAACATCAGTATGGAGAAGTTAAACAACCTGCGCCCCATCTCGCTTTTACCCTACTTCGCCAAGATTGTGGAGAAGGCCGTTAATCAACAACTGACAGCCCATATTGAAACTCATAAGCTGCTCCATCCCATGCAATCTGGCTTCCATGCACTCCACTTGACGGAGTCTGCTCTTCTCCACGGAGACTCTACGTAGACACGTAGATGAGGGTCAAACGGTGGCACTAACTGTACTTGCCGCATTTGACACTCTAGCGCATCACACTTTGCTGCAGTGTCTGAATAGGGGAGGAGTGGCTGGTAAGGCGTGGTAATGGCTGGAATCCTTTCCTCGTGATCGTAGTTTCCAAGTAGCACAGGGACCATATAGGTCAAAAGCTATAAGCCTGAAGCAAGGGGTCCCTCAAGGGTCCAGCCTAAGCCCGATCCTGTTTAATCTTTATATGGCGCCAGTGGCAGAGATTACTGATAAATATGGGCTGGAAGTTGTGTCATATGCAGACAACACTCAGCTGGTTGTGGCTTTGGCACAGCCAGCTGAGAGTGCAGCCAGTAATTTCACCTCTTGTTTACAAGAACTGGCGGTCTGGATGGCTAGTAAAGGTCTCAGATTGAACGGTGATAAAACCGAGGTGCTGATTGTTGGGAAGGTGCCATCAGTATGGACTTCGGCGTGGTGGCCTCAGACGCTTGGCCCTCTACCCTCACCCAGTGAACAAGTCAGGAATCTGGGGGTATGGATTGACTCTAAAACATTGTTCGAGTACCACACTAGATGAGTTGCAGGCACCTGTTTTGGCATCTTGCGGGGCCTCAGGAAGACTCTGGATCAACGGCTAGAAAATCCTTAGTCCATGCCTTGGTCACTTCGAGGCTAGGCTATGGTAATGCCCTCTATTTGGGAGCAAATGTAAGGTGCATCCAGAGGCTTCAGTGCATACAGAATGCGGCAGTTTGTCTGGTGTTGATGCTGCCAAAGAGAGCTCCCTCTAAGAAAGCTCTGGAGACGCTACACTGGCTGCCAGTGAAAGAACGGGTGCAGTTTAAAGACCTATGTGTGAGTCATCGGATCACACAGGGGAAAGAGCCCCGTTATCTCCAGAACCTGCTAACCCTATACAATCCGATCCGGCAATTGAGATCTAGCGTGACGGGACAGGTTAAAGTCCCTAAGATCAGAAGAGCGAGAATGGGAGGGCTCTTGTTTCGCTTTCTGACAGCACAACAATGGAACAGATTACCTCTTGACGCTCCGGTTGGAAACCTCAGAGCTGGCTTTTCGTAAAGAGCTGATAACTTACTTACTCCCAAGGGGTAGGCCAGAGAGGTTTTTCCTGGGGAATGGGATATATGATGGCAAGGTAGAGCTGTTCTAGGCTGGTACTACAGGGCGAGGACACATTGGTCAGTATAACAATGCACTTTATAAGCTCAGTTTACTTACTTACTTACATCCAACTATCTCTGAATGTTACATGGAAGCACATTTAGAATTTGGACCAGTGTGCCTCTGCAGTGTCGGTGACCGGGCCAAAAAGGACATGAAAAAGCAAAATTGGAACATAAATTTAAAGCTGGTCAAATCAGGGGCCCCGGAAATAAGTTTGGCCCTGGCATTCAAAATCCTTAAGATGTCCCTGTGCATTTGTTAGTTTTCATGTTAATCGCAGCACCCTACATGAGCTGCTATTAACACGAAAACCTTAACAAATGCAAACAATCACCCCGCAGCCCAACCATATTAAGAAAAGAAATGCAGCAACATAGCTGCCAAGGTTTCAAATTGCAATGTTGGATCTTTTCATAATTTCACTGTAATTATTAGTGCCATTTGAACAGGGTTTAGTGCTGGTGGCCCTGCGGTGACCGTGTTTGTTGGCGCCCCAATGACCACCTCAGCCACGAATACTCGCATGACCAACCTTTAACAGTGACCCTCAAGTCTCCAAAACCCTTCTCTCTTTCATATTTATTTTGTTTAATAGCGCTACTCATACCAGTGTAAGGTGTTAAGCACTTTACACCGTATACACATTACACAGAGACACTGAATCATAGTGTGTAAATCAATGTATAGGAAATGTTACATCAAACAGAGGAATAAAATGTCTTTTCATAACAGAGCTGGGCTGCTAGGGTTTTAAGCAAACGTTTGTAGTGATATTTGGCGCTGCACACACGCGCGGTGTGGTTCCTGGCGCACATAGCCACGGCTGAAGTGCACAGAGACCCTACACTGCCGCACATAGAGGAACAAAATTAGAGGGAACATTGGTTACAATATAGGTGGTGACTGCTGGCTGCATTTGCGAGGTGGACCGAAACCGCTTGAAACAAATTCGCCCCGGCTAAGTTGTATACACCCAAGCAAGCCCAACCCTCAGCACCTTCGTTTTCCACAAATCTGCAAAAGCACAAAACAGACTGCAAGAGACTGGAGAGGGCGTGGAGGACAGGGTACTACAAAAAAACAAAAAAGCATATAAAAAAAGCCTCACCACCTATAAAAATTACTCCAAGAAACTAAAAAAGTGTATTTCGCGAAGCAGATAAAAGAGGCCAAATCCCTGTCTAGAGAACTGTTTAGGACTATTACCAACCTTACGAATCCCACCAAATCTAAATCGCATAGTAGCCCAGCACTCTGTGAATCTCTAGCCTCCTTTTTTCTTAACAAGGTGGAAGTTATCTTTTCCTCTTTTTCCAACTCTCAAGGTGAGGTAGGTGACAACACTAGACACTCTCCAAAACAAGGCATTCTTATCAACAGAGAGACTGAATGCCATCCTATGGCTCACGATCTCTACAAAAGAAAGTGCGCTTCTGTCCATCTCCTCAAATCCTTTCTCAGGATGATGTCTTCCACCATTCTCATGATACCTTACGCATGTATAAGGATGAGACCATTTCAAGAGCCGTTGGACGCCCAATGGCTTCAAATAACAGAATCATTCAACAAAATAATTAGGATAACTCCGATCATGAAGGATGCACTTCTTTGGTGGCAATCTCCCAGCAATCTCTCACTGGTACTGTCATTCCTTTCTCCTCTTCCATAGTTTGTTCTGACAACAGATGCATCTTTGGAAGGCTGGGGAGTGCATCTACAAGACCTCCAAATAAGCCACAAATGAATTCTCTCTCTCTCCAAAATGCATATCACTTTTTTTGAACTACGGGCAATTTTTCTAGCCCTCCAGTCATTCCTCCCAAGGATAAAAGCATCCTCAGTCCTCATACACAGAGACAGCACCACTGCATGTATTATCTAAACAAGCAGGGATGAACAAGATCTCCGATCCTATCGTGGGAAGCTGAAATGATACGGGAATGGACACTACAGCATCAAATAACTATCAAAGCGGAGCATCTCCCATGAACAACCTAGCAGACACCTTAAGCAGGTTAAGACAATCAAATCACGAGTGGGTACTCAACCAACTGGTTCTCTACCACATCTTCAAGAAATGAAGAACACCCAACTTGGACCTGTCTGCATATCAAGGGAACCAGAAATGCTGATTCTTTGCCAGCGGGCAACATCAGATAGGGTCATGGGGGAATGCGTTTTCGATAAGATGGTCAGGAATCTTTGTGTACCCTCATATCCCCTAATCTCCAAGGTGCTGATGAAAATGAAACGGAAACCGTGCCAACTCATCCTCATTGGTCCACGAGATGAGATTCATAACCACCTTCAACAGTCAACATAGAACAAGCATTTGCAATGCAATAGGTCTCGCATTTATTTGAGTTTAAGCTATTGACATTGTAAATGACAATGCCTTTTATTTATGTTTTAAAAACAAAAATAAAAGGCATTGTTATTTGCAATGTCAATAGCTCAAACACGCTTAAATGCGAGACCTTTTGCATTGCAAATGCTTGCTTAAAGCATGTGACGCCGGATCCTCAGACATTAGCTTGACCTCATGCTCCATGGGGCGGGGCGGACACACAACGCTCCAGCACACATACACACACGAGCGCTCTATCACATACAATAACTTCACGCAGCCTTTAGCCCTCTTTTGCACATGCACGATTCATCACATGTACATATGCTCTCTCACGGGACAAACTGAGTCCAAAACATACACACACGCACCATTTCACGCACACACACACACCATTGGACTCACACACACTATTGCACGCACACACACACGATAGCACGCACACATACCACTTCACTCACATGCACATATTGCATGCAAGCAAATAGAACTGCTTACATCAAAGTATGAAAATCAAAAACTCTGCACAAAGTGCTAGTGCGTCTCTGCAAGATGTCATTAAAAGTTGTTTAAACAGTGAGATGACCGCTTTGTGCGCAAGTGCTTGGTTTTGGTGGAAAAGAACCTAAAGTGCGTGAACGACTCCACTGTGCAGTTGCAGAGTTAATGTGGAATGGGGACTTGACTAGGCTCCGCATCAACACAGACTGCATCACTCTCAGACCGCGGAGAAGAGGGTGAGCCAAGATCGGGTCTGAGTGAGAGGGAGGGGTAGAGATCTGCAGAGAGGGATGCAGCCCCCAGCCGGAGACCTCTACGAGCCGCAGGGGCGGAGGCCAAGGTGGCCACCCCCATCTGCTCCATCAAAGCACACAGTCTTACAGACACACAACACCTCCAGCACACACAAGCGCTCCATCACATACAATGATTTCATGCAGCCTTTAGCACTGTTTTACACATGCATGATTCATCACATGCACACACGCACTCCCACGGGACACAACAAGTCCAACACACACACACACATCATTGCACGCACATACACAATATTGCACACACACACTCACTATTGCTCACACACACCATTTCACGCACACACGCACACATATTGCACGTAGGCAAATAGAACTGCTTCCATGAAAGTATAAAAATCACAAACTCTGCCTGACAAGGGGGTACAAAAAGCCTCCGTTAAATATCTCTTTTTTTGCAAAATGTTGCATGCTTACATTAAAAAAAATGCTGTTTGCTTCACGGGCAGACCGGAAACGAGGCCGCCAGAACTACACTGGCTGCTGAAACGCCGTAAAGAAAGTGAAAGCGCGCTGAAGTGCCGTGCCCGCACAGCAAACACGTGCACATCTAGTGCTGAAAGGCCACAGGTAGGGAAAGTGAAAGCATGCCATGGGCCTGTTGGAGACGGGGAGGGTGCGAGCAAGAGGGAAAGTAAAAGTGCCCCATGCCGTGAGGGTGCACATCGGCTGTCCTGGTTCAAGCTGAGATCACCAGAGAAGACACGCCGTGAGTGTGCACATCGGCTGTCTGAGCAAGTGCACATCTCCTGTCCCCCTTCAGCAACCAAGTCGACGACAATAGATCTCGCCAAGGCGTGCGCGCATGCGCTGTGTCGCTAGGCGAGACCTAAAAATCAGGGCCATAATAAATAAAAACTGTCCAATTATACAAACAGACGCTGTCCTTAACAAACTGTTTCCCACTCCACTGATGTTGACATTCAGACAGTCAAAATCCATGCACAACGCCTTAGTGAGGTCTAGCACCACGTAATGGATTCACTAAGTGTAATTCATGCCGTGTATGGAAATTCGGGATTAATACATCTGAATACAATACAATATTTGGCCCAAAAAAGAGTATGCTGCAGGATAGATACAACTGTTGCACAGCATTTGCTGCCTATGTTTTGAGTTGCTCATGTGGTTTACAGTACGTGGGCAGCACCAAGCTACAAGTTCATGTGCGTATCCTGCAGCATTTAAGAGCCATAGTGAGCTCCGATATGACTTATCTGGTGGCTAGACATTTTAAAGCTGTGCAACAAAATAATCTGAATGACTTAAAGTACTTTGTCATCACCGTTGTGCCCCCTATGAGAAGAGGTGGAAATAGGGAGAAGCTTTTAAGATATCTGGAGACAAATGTTATACTTTAACTCAACACTAGAAACCCTAATCCTAATCCTAATGGATTGAACAATGGGGCAGAACTTTACAATTATTTATAATTATTTATAGATTATTTATAATTGTTCATAACTGTTTATATCTATTTATGACATTGTATGCTTGTTGCTGAATGTTTTATCAATAGTAAGCAAGGATTGATTTTAATCTGAGTTCTTCAACAATACCCCTCCGGTGGTTTCTGCTTCGATATGTGAAAATTTAATATTTCAAAACTCCACCGATTTAGATTAGAGTTCTAGGTATGATTGCCAATAACCGCTTTTCGACTGGTTTCAATCACACAAAATTATGTGTTTTAAGAACCACAATTTTATTTATTTGCCCCAGCACTTTTTAGCACTTCACTGCACTTTACAACAGAATTACCACATTGACACAATTAATTACGGCTTCCCATATTTAGGATAGAATGCTTAATGAGGTCATGGACCTCGTAGTTAAATGATTTGAGGAATAGTTAACAGGGTTACAACTACATTCTCAGTGCATATTGATAATGGTTTATGATCTCAAAGGTGATTATTATTAGGTTAATATTCCAAGCTCAGTCTAGTTACAGTTTTGAATTTCCAATTCCTATTGTAGGTTAATATGATAATTCCACTGATACGAGCTGGGATCCTGCCTAGTGTCAATGTATTTATACTATGAGAGATTTTTTTCTACATGTTAGGTTTATCTTCGTTTAATTTAAGGCATCAAGACATGTAATGGTTTGCATTTAATGCTTAACAACCTAGTTTTACAATTAGAAAATAAGATATATGTCAGGACAAAACAAATATTTTCCCCTGCAAGAGAACTAAGCGATACTTGTAAATAACTACGCATGTGAAAGGCAGTACATATGAGTGTTGGAGTATATAAATGACTATATGTGAGAGTGACTGATTGTGAGAGTGGCTGTTCAGACGAGTATGTGCTTGTGTCACTGATTGTATAAGACAGTAAGTATGTGTCAGTATATGTATCAATAAGTGAGGTGGTGTGGGTATAACTGTGTAGGTGAGTAAATGGGATTGTGATTGATTCTTTACATGACTGACTAGGTGTGTGAGCAACTCTATGGGTGAGTGGCGGTGTGTGAGTGTCTGTATGGGTGTATGAGTGCATATAATTGAGGCTGTATTGATGAGTGACTGCATGTATGAGTGACTGTACGGGTAAGTGAGTGGATGTGTGTGTAGACCTAGGAATCAGTGAGTATGTATGTACTAACTTGTATTGGTGTGTCTATGGTATCGAGAATGGTAGTCTGTTTTTTAGAGTGGTGTATCAAAGATTATATTAGGGTGTAAGGAGGTGCATCAGATGCTGACATGGATGATATCATCAGTGATGTCATTTGAGATGTCATCTGATGTCACTGACCATGTCATGAGTGATGTAATATGTGACGTCATTAGCAGTGCATTGCAGGGGTGCGAGTTATAGTTAGCTTAACTAACTATAACGACAGAAATTCTCTTGTTTTGTACGAGTGAAATGTCCAACTAACTATAGGGCCCCCGAAACCTGTGTTTTTTTCAGTGAATTTCTAAGGTTTTTAAAATGCTAATTTTTAACTATAACGTCCCTTAAACCTATGTTTTTTGCAGTGAATTTCAAAGGTCTTTTAAATGCTAATTTCTAACTAGAACGTTCCTGAAATCTATGTTTTTTTCAGAGAATTTCAAAAGTTTTTTGAATGCTAATTTCCAACTATAACATAACAGTCGCGTTTGCAGAGTGGTGGAGAAAGATGAGCAGGCCTCCACACACCTTTTTCGCAATCCCACTGTGTGGGATTTACTGGAGGAAACAGGAATGGTAGTTAGCCCCCAACGTCAACCTTGAGGGCCAACTACCCCTTTTGTAAACTCTAGAAGTCCCACACAGCAGGATAGCTAACTTGTTATATCAGGCCATGCCCCCTCCCTGCCCCACTGTGCAAACACGCCCCCCTAGCGCGTTGTAAATTGGGGGATTAAGTCCCCTTAAATCCTGATGTTCCCTGGGGGCCATCTACCCCACAGGGTACCTCCAGTAAGCTCCACAGAGCTGCGTTGCAGAGAGGTGTGCTGAGGCCGCGCTCCTTTTTAAACCACGCTGCGAACGCGACTTCTGGCGCACTGCTGCTCGGAAGATAAAGTTCACTTGTGTCCTGAGGTCCTCAGGACTCAAGAGGACCTCATCGCCCCACAGCGGTGCACCAGAAGCCGCGTTTGTAGAGTGGTGTAAAAAGGGGCATGGCCTTGGAACACCTCTCTGCAATGTAGCTCTGTGGCGCTTACTGAAGGTACCTCGTGGGCTAGTTGGCCCCCAGGGATGCTCAGGATTGAAGGAGAATTAATCCCCAAACTTAAAACACGCCAGGGAATGCGTTTGCAGAGTGGTGCAGGGAGGGGGCTGTTCCTGGTGTGACAAGTGTGCAAATGCGCCCGTGGCTTTTTTTAAGTTGTGGGATTAAGTCCCCTTGAATCCTGAGGGTACCTGGGGCCCTCCAGTAAGTGTCACAGAGCTGCGTTGCAGAGAGGTGGTCCAGGCCTCGCTCCTTTTTACAACTCTCTGCAACGCAACCCAGAAAGTCTGCTATTTTTTTCTGTGCAAGTTGTTAATATTTCACCTGGTTCATGCCAGGTTTAAAGCACTGCATATTCTTGGTGTCCCGGAAAACATACCTTCATTTCGCAGTCGTCCGGAGCTTCACATTATTCACTTTTTATTGAAAGCCAGCATCAGATACTATATGACGATTGTACCCCTCCCTCCCCATCCCCACACCTTCACCGCGCTATGCCACTCTCCTCCATATAATAGGCCAGAGCCAGCAAGTGCTACGCTTGTTTGCGGTCAGTGACATAGCACAAATAATGGGGCCCTTGAGATTCACCTAGGTCACAGATATTCATAGGCTGAATGGGGCCCTCATTAAGGGTGTCACCAGCGCGCACCAAAGGGGTTGCCGGGATTGTTGTTACGCTCTTGTCTGTTTTATTTACAAAGTGCTCTATAATTAGTTTATTACAACTTCAAGGCGCTTACCACAGATTCATAAAGCACCATCCAAAGAAGCCATCAAGAAACTATCTCAATTAAATGTCTTCCTGAAACAAGAAAAACAAAACACAATGTGGCAAGGCTCTTATGCGCAAAAACATTTTCTAGTAATCACTCCAACCTGGTACAAACTACTTGAATTGTGTGCTCCAAGGAACAGGGCAGCCACTCATACCCCCAGAAAAAGACCAGAAAACTGGTCCTATAACAGCAAAACAAGTTATCCTGAGCACTACACCATGTGTATCATAAAACCAATGTCCAGTCCGGCTTCTTTCCAATTCCGATGATTTTATTTTTGAAGTATAATAGCATCTTCTCCAGATCGCACAATAGCCTCTCCAGATTGCACAATAACCAACACGTGTTTCGTCAGATTGGATGCCTCCGCATCTCTGACTTCATCAGGGCTATAAACAAATTGACAACATATGTCTGAGTCACACTAGAAATGTTTACATAAGTTCACCTCCACCACATCACCCAAGTGCTTTGGCGATCTCATAGTGATTCAAAAATTAATTTTAAGCGTCCAAAACAGTTGTCAAAAATCATGTAAATATACAAATCATAAAGAAGAGGGAATTAAAAACAATACAATCCGAACTTCCATGAGACATTTCTATACATAAATATAATCTCAAAGTATAGACACCAAAACACAAATAGCATCCATACATACAAACAAACAAGTCCATTATATATAGTGTATAGTTTGTCAACCCAGACGTGAATAACACAAGTTACCTATCCAGTCGTTCCAGACAATGAGCTCACCTTAGAGATATATCCCAATTCCATTTGTCAAATCCACTGCACTCCATACATTTAAAACTTGTAATAAACTAATATATAATCTGGAGTATAAGAAATATAATAATCATATACCAGAAGCATAGACACCCTGTGCAAAGCACATACTGTAAAACTCTTGGTAACTGCCAAAGATCCTTACCGTAAGACTTCTTAAGTCCTCCATCCAAGACAATAAGTAACCACAATAGGTCCTTTCTGACCTGCAAATAATACAGATACATCAAGAGAATTTGGTCTTGTATCTCAAAAAGGGGCCTATTATTTATGTGTGGAGACCACATATTGAGTTCCAAATCAGTATATATATAGTGGTAGATATCTTATCTCGCACAAACGCATCCCAAAGATGCACAACTCCTGTTAGCCAAACCATCCTCATCGATGTCATATTCATAAATGACTCTTACTGTATAATTCGTATCTACTGTTAAATCCATAGTTGTTAGCATAACCTCCCCGTAAGGCATTTTTATCCTCCCTCATAGTATACTTCTTCCCATATCAGCCATAATACACAACCACATGCTTCTTAAACATACATATCAGTTAAGTCATGAAACCCATCCCGTGTAATCTAAGGCATATAAGAAATGACAAAACGTATGTCCTGCCACACAAACCAGGTCCCAATTGAATCTCGGTACCCACTACATATTTTTATTTTTATCGGGGTCATGTGAATAAGTAACAAAACGTATCTCCATGCACACTTAGCATAGTTTTTGCACCCGTAATGGTAAAACCCTTTTACCAGCTGTCTTTAACATACGGCCCCAATCGCCGTTAAATCTTAAGTCCCCTCACGTGTTATCGGGTGCATAACGATAAAACATACGTCCAGCCACACGGACCAAGTCTCAAATAAATCTCAGGTCCCATCACACTAACACCAATTATCAAAATGCACTTTCACCCGCTGTTGCACACATTTTCAATAGATAGTACTCACCCGAGCAGCAGCGTGTACTCCCCACTCGTTTTACCAGGGTCTTGCTTGGGCACCATCTTGAGTCTCTCCCTAATATAGTCGACTCAAAGGGTCATGTCTCGCAATTGAAATATATTAAAGTGTTACTATACAGGATATACTAAACCTACCCACATAAAAACATCTATCTTACTAAGGGTGATTATATTGCCTTGTATTCCCGAAAAAACGAAATCAATCATGATACTGACCTTGCACAAGATGGCCGCCAAGGACTTCATAACGAAAATGGAGTTCAATTCAACTCCCAAGACGTGAATGTATATTCACAAGAAAGTTTATTGCTGTCACTGTTGCACACACTGTCATCTATTAATTCACCAATCTTTTTAACGGATAAGGATAAACATTATGAGCATGTATATCATGTCCTTTCGATAAAATAATCGTCTCTCCTCCTATTTAAAAATCGTAAGAAATCCTTACCACTTGAAATCTCTTCATAATAAGAGCATGAAATCATATAAAGATAATACTAACTCTACATGAATTCCAGGGTTCCAAATACCAATATAAGTGTCATAGCTGACTATCATAAAGAACTGTATCAACACAGTGTAACCACAACCTACTGGAAACATCCTTCCTATCAAAAAGGAGTTCTGAAGACCCCTATTCAGTAGCAGGACCACTAATTTGAAGTGTAACTCAAATGGTGAGCTCATTCTCTTAGAACAGCCAAATAGTCAAACTCAAGTATGTTTGTATGTCAAAAAGCAAGGCAACCCCATAAAACCACAGTTAAGGGTTCTGAAAACAAGCTAAGCAGAATACAGATGTGTACATAAAATGTGTATTAACAGGGGGTACACAACACATCATTCCTTTCTCAATGTATCATGAAACAACAGTTGGTACATATCCAATAATTGAATGTTTCAAAACACAACATCATAAGCAGTTTGTTAATGTTTAATCTAGAAGTATCCTTATTAAGTGCCCAGAAAATATTGCATTTCATGGTCTACATTGAGTCCACGCTCCACAGAATTTAATGTAATTATCCAGAGTGCTTCATTCTGCCGCAATCTCAACTCCCTATTGCCCCCTCTCAATCAATGGATGTCGTTTGTAAGCCATGGAATCTGAATTGCAGATGTTTACCCTGGGCAGTACATTCACTCATATGCTGTGCCAATTGATATCTCATATCTCGTTGTTTTACTGCTCTAAAATGTTCCATGATTCTCTCCCTCATAGGTTAAATAGTGCTCCCAACATAAATCATCTCACAATTACAAATCAATACATATACTACATACCTCGTCATGCAGTCTATGTGATTCTTGATTTTAAAAGTAAGGGAGCCATTGCAGCTAAACTCCTTAATGCCATCAACAGCTAACTTACACATGCTGCAACGGCCACATTGATATGATCCATTAGTCCTAGTATGTAACCAAGTCTCAGATCTCATTATAGGTGGATAACTTGGTCCCATTGCTCCCACAAATTAATTGAGATCAGCAACCACCACTGGCATAATGGGCACCCATGGTCATATACTGATACTGGCAGACTAGAGGTCAGACTGGGTATGTGGGGCAACCATGAACATTTTTTAGCAAACTTGAGGAAATACTTGGCATAGCGGTCATCGATAGCAAAATGCTGGTCCAGGCAAGGTCGTTTTTTACAAAAAGGAACACCCATAGCACATTTTGAAATATATGGGGTCAGGCTTTATTAGCTTGTCACTGCATGAAAGAACTTGAACATTGACAAAAAGCTTGACGCGCTCATTACACAACTGGAATCCTTCAAGTCCCAAGTGGGAACTCACAAAAACAGGCTTGACGTGCTGAAGAATAGACATTCTGACTTCCTTGAATTTCAAGTGGAAACAAAAGAACAACTTGTGCAGATGGACAAAAGTATTGGTGCTTATCCGTGCCAAGAATGAAGAGTTGGAGGCGAGGTCTCGCCGAAACAACTTACATATCAAAGGCATACCGGAGACCACAGCCATTGCCTAGATGGAGACCTGCTTGGCCGATCTACTCCGTGAACTGTTTAATACTCACTTCTCCCCTGTCTTTGCAGTAGAAAGAGTTCATCATACTTTCGGTCCCAAACCGCTTGTCGGGGCTCTGCCTCGACCCATCCTGGCTCGGATCCTCAACTACCAGGACCGCCACCTGATCTTGCATCTGGCGCGCCAGATGGGGAAAATTACGCACAAGGGGAATCAGATCTTCTTTTACCTGGATTTCACACATGCAGTGCAATCAGCGAAACGTGAGTTCATTTCAGCGAAGTGGAACCTGATGGAGGCCCAAATCCCCTTTCATTATTGTATCCCGCGAAACTTAAGGTGACGCATGATGGCTCTACCTACTTTTTTACTGATGCCAAGTCTGCCCTCAACTTCTCAAAACACATCGGGGGTAATCAGTCAAAGCATGGTACCAGGCCGACGGACTCAGCAGAAACCCAGCTACGTGACAATGACTGACAGCTATCCCCCTATGCATGTTATGTGCTCTGGCTGTTCAGTACTGTAATTATTGGTGGGAGTCCTGCTTGACGGTCTAGCATGTGATGGCACATATATGCTCTGCCATGTGATACTGTGCTCGATGTTTTTTTTTCATAGCTGGGCTCCACCAGGGGGGACTTGTGCAAGTCCTGCCTCTGCGAGGGCCTGATTATGTGGAGGCTGAGGTCTAGGGGGTCCGTGCAGCATATCACTCACAGGGTTGTCACATTAGTCTGTACGAAGATATGGGGCTTGCTGGGTCTCCTGCCAGTCCCTATTGTTATTTGGGTGGTTTCTTTGATTCCTGTTTCTGTTATTGACTCTGCTCTCTGCAGTATCTTGGCCACCCTGCCTTGGCAGGGAAGTGTGCCGGTGTTCCCGCATCCCCATGGGAGGATTCCCGGGTGGCCATTGTTTTTCTATATGTTCATGGGTGGGTTATCTACAACCTGATTGGGGGTTTGGAGTGGGTGGGGGGTTGGGGAATGGGGATGTTGTTGTATTTTTAGCCAGTATAACTATTCGCTGCTTGTTTGACTGCACGGCCAGGTCTGAGCATAAGATGTGCTGCCTTCACCCCATTGCTCACTTGCACTTTGCACAGGTCAACACCACCCTGCCAGTCTAAACTTTCTCACATGGAATATCAGTGGATTGAACGATGGCAGGAAGTCCAGGCTTGTGCATGCATATCTGTTGAGGCACAATCTAGATATATGTTTATTGCAGGAAACCCACCTTAATATCGTGCCCTCCCCTAAGTTGAAGCACAAAAGGTGGAGCCACGTTTACTCCTCCGTCTATTCCAACTACTCTTGTGGAGTGGCGATGCTGGTTAAGCGAGGTTTGCACTGGAGGGAGGTGGAAATACACAGGGATCCTAAGGGTAGGTTAATTATCCTATTAGGCACATTGGGTGGGGCTCCTGTTGTGATAGTAGCAAAATACGGTCTTAACATAGATTCCCCTCGTTTTTTTCAAGACCTCTGGGCTAAAATCTGGGCGACAGGCTGAAACATCATTATCTTGGGGGAGATTTTAACGCCATATAAGATGATGACTTGGAGAGTAGGGGGCGGCCCAGGCCCTACATCCCTCAGTAAGCGATGCCCTAAAAGCCATAATCTCAGATGGAGAATTAATAGATGTCTGGCGCTGTAGACACCCTTCAATTAGGGAAGGCACTTTTATTTCCGAACACCATGGCGCCTGGTCCCGCTTGGATTTTTGACTGGTTCCTCGTGATGCGGCTACCTGGACCACTGAGGTGTCACATCTGCCGAGATCTCTGCAGATGTCTTTTTAAATTGGCACTTCCTATGGCCCCACCTCATGCGCTATTAGACAAGGCTTTTAAGGAAGAAATAAGGGCAGATATCGCTGACCCTTTCACTCTCAATTCCGGCTCGGTGGACACAGAATCCTCACCCTGGAGGAATTTAAGGTGGTCATAAGAGGTCAGTGTATTGCCCACCAAGCAGGAGTGCTAAAAGCCATATGGGGGACACTTGCTTCCCTCGAGTCCTAAATTAGAGGACTGGAAAGACAATTTTATTCCTCCAATCACCCTAATACTCTTGCTCACTTAAAGACCGAACTGCTTGACTATGATGAGGAAGCGCAGCGTGAGGTTAAGTTTCTTGGAAAATATGCCAAGGCGAGGAGATACAGGGAGGGCGATAGACCGGGAAGGATGTTGGCTAGTATAATCCGGACCCCGCGCTCCCACACCTTCATTCTCGAGTTAATTGGCATCCAGGGAACTGTTATTAGGGGTCAGGCGGGTATCCTAGATCAATTCTCCTTGTTTTACTCTAGACTGTTGTGAGAAGTTGGCCTGATGTGCAGTGCTCACTATTCTAGTGATCACTATATATCAGTCCAAACAACCCTTATTGATGATTGGTTGTAAGTCAACCTTATAGACCAGCTATCCTAGTAGCATGGATACGAGCAGTCTAAGGCTAAGACTCTAGAGGGCGTGTTAAGCCAGCTGTTTTACCATCACATTACCCCTTGAACACCCAGTGAAAGGACACCACACAAGTTGTTATGAAAATAAACAGTGTATTTATTTATAACAAGGCTACCCTGGCTCTTTATGAGACAGGGAGCTAAGCACACAACAAAACTCTTACGAAAATACTTTAAGTTAGCACGTTATACACAAATGCCCGAGGGGCACGAAAAACCATATACTCTAAAAGTGGAATGCGAATTACTAGCAGGTAAGTAACAGTTCTAATAGGCTTTGGAATCGCTAGGACTGGACTAGGGAATCGTTAGATTACTACTAGGAGGCCCAGGGGACTCGGGTGCAGAGTGTGCACTCTCACGCGGGATGCGGGACAAAGTCTATGGAAGCTAGAATTCACAAAGTTAGTGTTCACGGGCGAACCCGACCTGGTAGGGAGAAAACGACAGTGGATCCTGACCCTTGGATAGTGAGGCTATGCTGGGACACCGAAGTGCCGAAGTTACCTAGCCCAGGGGCTGCAGCTGCATAGGTCTGAAAAGACGTCGGGGATCTCGTTGCCGGACCAGGAGCCTGGAAGGAAGAAGTTGCTGGCAGGCGACCAGTGAAGAAAAGTTCGATGGATCCAAGCCTGGATCAAGGAAGAAGAAAACCTGAAAGCAGAGGGGACCAAGTTCTTGAATCACTAGCCAGTGATTAAGTGGGCACCAGGATGGCACCGGGCGAAGTCACCGCAGTCAGGTGAGTGGGCGCTGCTGGGCTCTGCAGTCTCTCGGACCAGGAGGCGTTGTCGGCGACCAGGATGGAGGTGCGAGCTGTCCCACGAAGGTTCTTGCTGTCGACGTTGCTGGACCCAGGATTGGGCAACAAGTCTTGGCAAATGCAAGGCCCACGCGGTGGACCTAAAATGGCGTCTTGGGCGGACCAGGAGGGTCCAGGGTACTTCTCCGATGGGGGGAAGCAAGGGCCAGTCTGGAGCAACCAGACCAGCAGCAGAAATGTCGTCGGGCGTCGTCAGGAAGGCCACAAGCCAGCGGGCTGGTAGCCAAACAACGCGGTGAGCAGTAAAAAGCAGAAGGGCCCCACGCAGATCGTGGAGATGCTGGGGGGCTGCTCTTCGGTGCTGGAGCTGCTCAGGGTGGGGGCTTCTCGGACCCCAAAGCACTCACCAGGAATTCACTCGGCGGGCTTGTTGTTCAGAAGTCGTGCAGTCTTGAAGATGGCCGGTCCCTCGAGGTCTCGTCACACCCACGAATCTCAGCGTGACTGATGATGTAGGTAGAGGTCAGAGGTGCCAGGGAAGCCGGGTCTCGTCGAGCTGGGCAGTCGGATTCCGGAGGAAGGACTTGCAGCAGACCGCAGTGTTCTGTAGATGGTGCCTGCGGATGCAGGGTGACTACTCCTTAGTCACAAGGGAGAAATCTTAGGAAGAAGTCTTGAGTTCCTTTCGTGGAAAGTAGTTTCAGGATTCAAAGATGATCTGATTTGGAAGGGGGCCAGTCTCTACCTTTATCCTGTAAAAAGGGGCTGGCACGCGACTAAGTCCTGCCCTATGGGTGGGACTAGGAGGGGGGTGGTTACACCCACTTCCTTGGCGGGCTTTTCCCCAGCACAGGGTCTGGAGTGACCCTGGAACTGGTTCCAGCCAGCCTATGCACAGTGAGCACCGGGGTGCCACGTGCAGTCACCTTCCTCTAAAGCCCTGCCTACCTACAATACACAAAACCCTGTCTGGGACGGTGCTGGCACCGCCCCTGGCAGGAAACCCTTTGTCCTTATCTCCTGCTCTGGGAGGACTCCCAGCAGCAGGAGGGCAGACTTGTGTCTCGGTGGCAGCATCCATTTTGTGGATGCTAAGGCTCTGTCTGACTTTTAACCGGGTTATAGGTTACATGCATGTCGTGTCCCTCTAGAAGGGTGGAATGCTAACCCCGTCGCCAGAATTGGCGAGGGGTTAGTATTCCAATTCGTATGACACCTTACTCGACATGTTTTGATAAAGCGATACCAGAGTTGGCACATAACCGCGAGGATTATAATGCACTTAAGAGTATATGGTATGCGATATCATGGAAACGGCTAAGGGATGGGTCCCGAAAGCCGCAGACAGGCTCAGCTCATGCCAGAGCACCATCTCACACGATTCCAAACACGCTGCCTTCAGGATTGTTAAGGCCTGCCATAGGAGTGACTGATAGGAGATCTGTGTGTCCATTTTAGGGTTAGATATAGGTATACTATATCTAAAGCAAAGGGTGAGTACACCACCTTGCCCCAGCTGTCGTGCAGCCAGTTGTGTCAGTTTTAGTTAGTCAATCCAGGGGTGGCACAATACATGCTTCAGCCCCTGGGAGACTTCTGGGTGCACCTCAGCCCTGGGTACAGGGACTTGGAGAGGGCCCAGTGCCAATTCAGTACCTGAGTACAATTTGGATAGAGAGAACAGCTAGGCTGTGGGTCTGATTAGCAGGCCCACAGCCAGGGAAAGTCGTAAACCAGTGCAGCAAAAAGCAAAAATCTGGGTGATCATAGGATTGCAGACCCTACTCTCCTACATGACCCCCCCCCAAACTTTGGGACAATAAACTAACCTTGACCAGGTGAGTCTTCTTGCTCTAAGTGGAAATACCTGGAGAGCCCATCAGCATTGCTGTGATCAGTCCCAGGTCTATGCTCCACTGTAAAATCCATCCCCTGTAGGGAAATGGACCACCTAAGCAGTTTGGGGTTTTCACCCTTCATCTGATTTAGCCACAAGAGGGGCTTATGGTCTGTCTGAATGGTGAAGTGAGTGCCAAACAAGTAGGCCCTCAGCTTCTTCAGGGCCCAGACCACAGCAAAGGCCTCCCTCTCAATAGCTGACCAATTTTTCTCTCTGGGTGTCAACCTTCTACTAATGAAAGCAATAGGCTGATCATTACCATCAAAATTCAGTTGAGACAGAACAGCTCCCACACCCAACTCAGAAGCATCTGTTTGGACAATGAATGGCTTGGAGTAATCTGGACTCTTGAGGATAGGTGCTGTGCACATGGCCTGCTTTAGGTCATTGAATGCTTTCTGACAGCTTGCTGTCCACTGAACTTTCTTTGGCATCTTCTTGCTTGTCAGGTCATTAAGGGGGGTCACTATGGACCCATAATTTCTGACAAACTTCCTATAGTACCCAGTCAGGCCCAAGAAAGCTCGAACCTGAGTCTGGGTGATTGGAGGAGTCCAGTCCTTGATGGCCTGTATCTTACTCTCCAGTGGCTGAACCTGGCCTCCACCTACAAGGTGGCCCAGGTATACAACCTGTGTCTGCCCTATCTGGCACTTTGTGGCCTTGATAGTGAGGCCTGCCTTTTGCAGGGCCTCTAACACTTTCCTCAGGTGGACCAGGTGATCCTCCCAGGTGGAGCTAAAGACAGCAATATCATCAAGATAAGCTGCACAGAAGTCATCCAGCCCAGTGAGGACTTGATTCACCAACCTTTGGAAGGTGGCAGGGGCATTTTTCAGTCCAAAGGGCATTACCACAAATTGATAATGCCCTCCAGGGGTAGAAAATGCTGTCTTAGGTTTGGCTTCCTCAGCTAACCTGATTTGCCAATACCCAGCTGTCAAATCAAATGTGCTTAAGAAGTTGGCAGAAGCCAATCTATCTATAAGCTCATCTGCTCTTGGTATTGGGTGGGCATCAGTCTTAGTGACTGCATTGAGGCCTCTGTAGTCTACGCAAAACCTCATCTCTCTCTTACCACCCTGGGTGTGAGGCTTTTGCACTAGAACTACTGGGCTAGCCCAAGGGCTATCTGAGGGCTCAATGACTCCCAGCTCCAACATTTTCTGCACTTCAGTTTTGATGCAGTCTCTAACATGATCAGGCTGTCTGTAGATTTTACTCTTGACAGGCAGACTGTCTCCAGTGTCAACATCATGGGTACACCAATCAGTTTGGCTGGGTGTCAGAGAGAACATATGTCTGAAGGATTGCAGAACTTGCCTTCAATCCTGTTGCTGATGTTCAGTGAGGCTGCCACAAAAGACAACACCATCAACTGACCCATCATCAGGATTCTGAGTGAGCAGGTCTGGGAGAGGGTCACTCTCTTCCTCCTGTCCCTCATCTGTGGCCATGAGCAAGCTCATGTCCTTCCTGTCAACATATGCCTTGAGCCTGTTAACATGGAGCACTCTGAGAGGGCTCCTGGGAGTTCCAAGGTCCACCAAGTAGGTAACCTCTCCCTTTTGCTCAATGATGGTGTGGGGCCCAGACCATTTGTCTTTCAGAGCTGCTGGGGCCACTGGCTCCAGCACCCACACCTTCTGTCCTGGCTGGTATACAGTCAGTACAGCCTTTTGGTCATGCCAAGCTTTTTGAAGTTCCTGGCTGGCCTCAAGGTTTTTGGATGCCTTTTCCATATACTCAGCCATCCTGGAGCGGAGACCAAGTACATAGTCCACTATGTTGGTTGCAGGCTTTTTGAGAGGTCTCTCCCATCCTTACTTCACCAAACACAGGGGTCCTCTTACAGGATGCCCATACAGAAGCTCAAAAGGGCTGTAGCCAACCCCCTTCTGTGGGACCTCTCTGTAAGCAAACAAGAGGCAGGGGATCAGGACATCCCATCTTCTCCTAAGAGGTTCAGGTAGTCCATGAATCATCCCTTTCAGGGTCCTGTTGAATCTCTCAACAAGCCCATTGCATTGTGGATGATAGGGTGTGGTGAACTTGTAGTTCACACCACACTCTTTCCACATGGCAGTCAGATATCCTGACATGAAGTTTGTACCTCTGTCAGAAACGACCTCCTTAGGGAAACCCACTCTGGAGAACACTCCAACTAGGGCTCTTGCCACTACAGGGGCTGTAGTGGTCCTAAGGGGAATAGCCTCAGGATACCTGGTGGCATGGTCCACCACCACCAGTATAAACTTGTGTCCTGATGCTGTCTGGGGTTCCATTGGACCAACAATGTCAATCCCCACTCTTTCAAAGGGAACCCCCACCACAGGTAGTGGTATGAGGGGGGCCTTTGTTGTGCCACCTGACTTACCACTGGCTTGGCAAGTGACACATGAGCGACAAAACTCCTTGGTATTCTCATTCATATGGGGCCAGTGAAAGTGTGGGACAAGCCTGTCCCAAGTCTTTGTCTGACCTAAATGACCTGCAAGGGGAATCTCATGGGCCAAGGTGAGAAGGAAACCTCTCAGAGACAAGGGGATGACCAGCCTCCTGGTTGCACCAGGCTTGGGGTCTCTTGACTCAGAGTACAGGAGTCCATCTTCCCAGTATACCCTGTGGGCACCTGTGGCATTCCCTGCAGCCTCAGCAGCAGCCTGCTGTCTGAGGGGTTCAAGGGAAGGGCAGCTCAACTGTTCCTTCCCCAGGTCTGCTCTGGAGGGTCCCCCTGAGCCCAGAAACTCAACTTGATCAAGTTCAAGCTCTTTAGGCTCAGTTTCCCTCAGCTCTCTCAGATCAGCCTCCTCAGAGACTTGATCCTCAACCTGGGGCAAGGGGGAAGGCAAAGCCTTACCCTTACTGCTCTTCTTCTTGGGAGGTGTCTGGTCCATAGTTTCAGGATCCAGCACCTGTTCAGTGGGGCATCTTCTGGCCTGTGACCTAGTCACAGCAAGCACATGTGCTGGCAAGCCTAACATCTCCATGTGAGTCCTCTGCTCCACTTCTGACCATTGTGATGACTCCAAATCATTGCCCAACAAACAATCAACTGGGAGGTCTGAACTGACCACAACTTTCTTTTGTCCCTTCACTCCACCCCAGGAGAAAGCTACAATTGCCACACTATGACTAGTAGTGACATTGCTGGCATTGGTCACCAGGAAATCAGTACCTGGCATGATCTGTCCAGGGTCCACAAAGTTAGGTGTCACCATGGTGACACTGGCACAAGTGTCCCTATAGGCCTGAGCCATCTTGCCATTTATCAAAGGTGTCTGCCTGTATTTGCCCAAAGTATTGGGACTTATCTCAGGGGACATATCCATATCCCCTGTACAGACAAGGACAGCCTGAGTGAGTGTGCCAACTAAGTTGTCAGACCCCTCAGTACCCAAGGTTAACCCAACTAATGCCTTGGGAGGTACACTACCACTACTGACTGTACTAGGGGGTGCAGTTGCCTTAGGGGCTGTAGTGGCAGGAGTTTGTCCTCCTCTTTTGGTGCACTCACTAAACCAGTGAGATTTACTTTTACAGTACTGGCACCACCTTTTTGACTGGCCTTCTTGAGTCTTCTTCTTCTGGGAAGCCTGACCCCCACCCTCTTTGGTTTGTTGGGGACCTGGTGAAGACTTCTGGTCATTTTGCTCATTCTTAACATTACCCTTCTGGTCTGCTTTCTTCTGACCACCCTGGTTCTGGTTCTGGTTCTGCTTGATCCTTGTCCTGACCCATTTGTCTGCCTTCTTTCCCAATTCTTGGGGAGAGGTCAGATCTGAATCAACAAGGTGCTGGTGCAGCAACTGGTTCTGACAATTGTTTAAAATTTGTTCTCTCATCATTAGATTATACAATCCTGTGTAATCTGTAACCTTGCTACCCAGCAACCAGCCCTCCAACGCCTTAGTGGCACAATCCACAAAGTCAGACCAGTCCTGAGACTGAGTTTTCTGGGTGTCTCTGAACAGCAACCTGTACTGCTCAGTGGTTAAACCAAACCCATCAACCAGTGTATTCTTCAGGACCTGGTAATTGTTAGCATCCTCCACTCTTGTAGTGAGGAGCTTATCTCTACCTTTACCATCAAAGGAGAGCCACAGTATAGCTGCCCACTGACTCTGGGGAATGCCCTGCACAGTGCAGGCCCTCTCCAGAGCAGCCATCCATTTCTGGATATCATCCCCTTGCTTAAAGGGGGGCACTATTTTAGTCAGGTGTTTAGTATCTAAACCCTTCTCTCTATCTCTTGGGAGATTGCTGCCACCAGTGGGTGCTAACCCACTTATCTGCTGCTCTCTAGCAAAGGCAAGCTTCTCTTTGGCCAGGGCAAGTTCTTCCCTTTCAATCCTCAGTTCAGCTTGTCTCATCCTAGCTTCATGCTCCCTTCTCTGAGGGGAAGTGAATCTCCTCTGTGGAGGATTCCTTCTCCCCTGAGAAGAGGCATTAGAGTGCAGAGATCTATTGGAGTCCCTAGAAAGAGATCTATCTCTCCTAACTCCAAGGTTAGGCCCACTTCGGGTTAGTACTGGGGGGCCCCCAGATCCTAGCCCAAGTAAGTCTAAGTTGGTCCTAGTTAGCCTTCTGACTACCTCAAGACCTTTGTCTACCTCATCCCCAGAGAGTTCCTCCTGATCCTCCTCCTCCTCAACTGCTGTAGCAGTGTTGGGGAGGTCTGGATCCCCAGAGGTTCCCTCTAAGGCTGGCATGTTCTCATGTAACTGAGAAAGCTTTCTGGCATCATATGTCTCTAAGAGACCTATCAGAAAGGGAATGGTGGGGTTAGACCCCTGCTTCAGTTTTCTGGAGACACAGATCTGTCTCATCTCCTGGAAACTGAGAGCTGCATATCTTGAAGTGACCTGTGGAGGGTCAACACTGACCAGGGGAGTCTCAGTAGATTCTCCCTGGGTAGACATGCTTTTCTAGTGAGGTGTAAGTGGTGCACTTACCTACACTATATGTTTGCCTACTGATCCCTTGCTAGAGTTGTAGTTTAGGGGGTGCTAGGCCCTAGGAGCTACAACAGCTGGTTCAGTAGAACTCAGAGTATTCTAAGCTAAGTTATATGTACCTTTAGTACTTATGTGATCTTTCACAAGATATTCTTAGGGCATGTGTGGTAAAACAACAGCAAGCTCAAATCCCACCGCTGCCCACCAATGTGAGAAGTTGGCCTGATGTGCAGTGCTCACTATTCTAGTGATCACTATATATCAGTCCAAACAACCCTTATTGATGATTGGTTGTAAGTCAACCTTATAGACCAGCTATCCTAGTAGCATGGATACGAGCAGTCTAAGGCTAAGACTCTAGAGGGCGTGTTAAGCCAGCTGTTTTACCATCACATTACCCCTTGAACACCCAGTGAAAGGACACCACACAAGTTGTTATGAAAATAAACAGTGTATTTATTTATAACAAGACTACCCTGGCTCTTTATGAGACAGGGAGCTAAGCACACAACAAAACTCTTACGAAAATACTTTAAGTTAGCACGTTATACACAAATGCCCGAGGGGCACGAAAAACCATATACTCTAAAAGTGGAATGCGAATTACTAGCAGGTAAGTAACAGTTCTAATAGGCTTTGGAATCGCTAGGACTGGACTAGGGAATCGTTAGATTACTACTAGGAGGCCCAGGGGACTCAGGTGCAGAGTGTGCACTCTCACGCGGGATGCGGGACAAAGTCTATGGAAGCTAGAATTCACAAAGTTAGTGTTCACGGGCGAACCCGACCTGGTAGGGAGAAAACGACAGTGGATCCTGACCCTTGGATAGTGAGGCTATGCTGGGACACCGAAGTGCCGAAGTTACCTAGCCCAGGGGCTGCAGCTGCATAGGTCTGAAAAGACGTCGGGGATCTCGTTGCCGGACCAGGAGCCTGGAAGGAAGAAGTTGCTGGCAGGCGACCAGTGAAGAAAAGTTCGATGGATCCAAGCCTGGATCAAGGAAGAAGAAAACCTGAAAGCAGAGGGGACCAAGTTCTTGAATCACTAGCCAGTGATTAAGTGGGCACCAGGATGGCACCGGGCGAAGTCACCGCAGTCAGGTGAGTGGGCGCTGCTGGGCTCTGCAGTCTCTCGGACCAGGAGGCGTTGTCGGCGACCAGGATGGAGGTGCGAGCTGTCCCACGAAGGTTCTTGCTGTCGACGTCGCTGGACCCAGGATTGGGCAACAAGTCTTGGCAAATGCAAGGCCCACGCGGTGGACCTAAAATGGCGTCTTGGGCGGACCAGGAGGGTCCAGGGTACTTCTCCGATGGGGGGAAGCAAGGGCCAGTCTGGAGCAACCAGACCAGCAGCAGAAATGTCGTCGGGCGTCGTCAGGAAGGCCACAAGCCAGCGGGCTGGTAGCCAAACAACGCGGTGAGCAGTAAAAAGCAGAAGGGCCCCACGCAGATCGTGGAGATGCTGGGGGGCTGCTCTTCGGTGCTGGAGCTGCTCAGGGTGGGGGCTTCTCGGACCCCAAAGCACTCACCAGGAATTCACTCGGCGGGCTTGTTGTTCAGAAGTCGTGCAGTCTTGAAGATGGCCGGTCCCTCGAGGTCTCGTCACACCCACGAATCTCAGCGTGACTGATGATGTAGGTAGAGGTCAGAGGTGCCAGGGAAGCCGTGTCTCGTCGAGCTGGGCAGTCGGATTCCGGAGGAAGGACTTGCAGCAGACCGCAGTGTTCTGTAGATGGTGCCTGCGGATGCAGGGTGACTACTCCTTAGTCACAAGGGAGAAATCTTAGGAAGAAGTCTTGAGTTCCTTTCGTGGAAAGTAGTTTCAGGATTCAAAGATGATCTGATTTGGAAGGGGGCCAGTCTCTACCTTTATCCTGTAAAAAGGGGCTGGCACGCGACTAAGTCCTGCCCTATGGGTGGGACTAGGAGGGGGGTGGTTACACCCACTTCCTTGGCGGGCTTTTCCCCAGCACAGGGTCTGGAGTGACCCTGGAACTGGTTCCAGCCAGCCTATGCACAGTGAGCACCGGGGTGCCACGTGCAGTCACCTTCCTCTAAAGCCCTGCCTACCTACAATACACAAAACCCTGTCTGGGACGGTGCTGGCACCGCCCCTGGCAGGAAACCCTTTGTCCTTATCTCCTGCTCTGGGAGGACTCCCAGCAGCAGGAGGGCAGACTTGTGTCTCGGTGGCAGCATCCATTTTGTGGATGCTAAGGCTCTGTCTGACTTTTAACCGGGTTATAGGTTACATGCATGTCGTGTCCCTCTAGAAGGGTGGAATGCTAACCCCGTCGCCAGAATTGGCGAGGGGTTAGTATTCCAATTCGTATGACACCTTACTCGACATGTTTTGATAAAGCGATACCAGAGTTGGCACATAACCGCGAGGATTATAATGCACTTAAGAGTATATGGTATGCGATATCATGGAAACGGCTAAGGGATGGGTCCCGAAAGCCGCAGACAGGCTCAGCTCATGCCAGAGCACCATCTCACACGATTCCAAGCACGCTGCCTTCAGGATTGTTAAGGCCTGCCATAGGAGTGACTGATAGGAGATCTGTGTGTCCATTTTAGGGTTAGATATAGGTATACTATATCTAAAGCAAAGGGTGAGTACACCACCTTGCCCCAGCTGTCGTGCAGCCAGTTGTGTCAGTTTTAGTTAGTCAATCCAGGGGTGGCACAATACATGCTTCAGCCCCTGGGAGACTTCTGGGTGCACCTCAGCCCTGGGTACAGGGACTTGGAGAGGGCCCAGTGCCAATTCAGTACCTGAGTACAATTTGGATAGAGAGAACAGCTAGGCTGTGGGTCTGATTAGCAGGCCCACAGCCAGGGAAAGTCGTAAACCAGTGCAGCAAAAAGCAAAAATCTGGGTGATCATAGGATTGCAGACCCTACTCTCCTACAACTGTACACTGCCATCCAGGAGACGAGTCCAGAGGGTATGCAATCTTTCCTCGATTCTTTAGAGTTAATTTGGTTCAATCAACAACACAGGGAGTACATGGACGTCTCGCTTAATGTAAAGGATAGCGCTCAGGTCATAAAAAGCTTGCCCTTGGACAAGGCCCCAGGATCTGATGGCCTAACTACTGCCTTCTATAAAACGTATGTGGAAGAATTAGCGCCACATCTGTTGGCACTGAATGAGGAAGCCCAAACTACTGGTATATTACCACTAACTATGCGTGAGGCAATAATAATCACTCTGCTGAAACCCAGGAAAACTGAGACTGAGCTTGATTCTTATCGGCCATTGTCATTGATAAATGTGGATGTTAAAACTCTGGCCAAATTGATAGCCAATAGACTACAGCCTCTACTTGCCCTTATTGCTCGCCGGACCAGCCAGGCTTTATCCCTTCCACAACCTCAGGACTGTTTTTTCGGTGCTACATTACCTTCACCCAGACGTACTGGCCGCTGCGGTTTTTCTCGACGCTAAGTGTTCAATACGCTTAAATGGCCATATTTGTATGCTATTGTAGGCTACATGGGGTTCAGCTCGCTTTTTATTAATCTGATTTGGTTGCTATACACTAAGCCCACAGCTCGGATCAGAGCGAACGGCCTCCTGTCGGACCCCTTCCATATTTCGCATGGCACTCCGCAGGGATGTCCCCTATCCCCCTGCTTTTTGTGATAGCAATGGAGCCCCTTGCTGCGCGCATCAGGCAGCACCACAAGGCCAGAGGGATTGGGTTTAGTACCAGAAGCCTCCTTATTTCGCTTTACGCTGATGATGTCACATTATATATCACTGATCCTGTGACCAATCTGGACCCCATCTTGAGAGAATTCATAATGTTCGGGGGGCTGGCTGGTGTCTCTATCAATTGGGCTGAATCCGTCGTGTTCCCCTTGACGGATAACATGGTGCCGGTGATTTCTGAGTTTCCTTCAAAGTGGGAGGCCGAGGCGGTTAAATATCTAGGCATCCGGATCAGCCGCAATATGCAGGAGGTGTGGATCTTAAATTACGGACGTGTCATTACTTGGTTAGAAGAGAAGGTTGCACTATGGGCTAAACTCCCGCTACCCCTGGCAGAGAAATTTGTCCTGGCTAAAATGGTCATTTTGCAGAAATTTATTTATTTATTTGTTAACATACTGATTCCCCTTACACACACCTTTTTAGGTCCTGGAGATCACCACTGGTTTCTTTGGTAAGGGCAGGCTAGAGTATCATGGGATTTGCTGACACTCCCGCTGAAACAAGGTAGGATGGGCGCTCCGGACATGCAACTATATGCCTGGTGCGCTCAGGCCCAGTTCACCATTGGGTTCACCCGACACCCTTCCAACCTCATGTAGGAGACTGACGCGGTGGCACCTGTCCCTCATCAGGTGGCGTTGTAACAGCTGTTTCTGTAGTAGGGGATCTCTGTTATAGTCATAATCTAGTGAATAGTCCCGCCCATGTGCGTTGACCCGCCTTTAAGGAACTCTCCAGAGACCCTCGGTATCCCATGATGCACAGCAAACACCTTTTACTTTCAGTTCTTTTTTCTGGCTCCTGCTAGCAGGACCCTGGAGCATTGAGCTCTCCCTTTTTGGGTTTAATTCTAATTTTTTGACACTTTTCAAGTGTTTAGAGTGTTTCACTCGACGTCTACCTACTCCTTCTTCAATTTGATGGGGTTTTTTTGCCAGTTTTTGCCACCTTTTCTGTCGAAAATGCCTGCATTGTTCGACAGATGCCCTGAGTGTGCCAGGAAGTAGGCCAAATTGGACGTCCACAGTGTGTGTATCCTCTGTCTCCCTTCATCCCATGTCCCTGAAGATTGTGAGATCTGTCAGTCCTTTTCCAAGAGGACCCGGAGAGAGGGAGAAGATCCAGCTCCAAGGCCTGGAGCTGAGGAAAATTCAGGATCAATGTGGGTCTGGGCATGGGAGGGCTGGATCTGAGTCCTCTGCTCGTGCTGCGGCCTCTGGGGGCTCCCCAGTCAAGAGAAGGCCAGAAAACTGCACATTTCTCCGTCAGTCGATGGCCTTGACGTCGGCGTCGAGAGGGTAGACCACCGTGAGCTCCCCGTCGACCCAGGGCTCTAGGTCGAAGCGACGTCGCCGCTCGACGTCGAAGGGGCTGACGTTGAGACCTCGGACGAGGTCGACGTTGAGAACTACATCAACGTCGTGATGGTTCCAGGTATCAGCGCTCGCCGTCGAGGTCTACTCGACGTTCGACGTCGAGGAGCAGGCACTCGACGTCGAGGAAAAGGAGATTGCCGTCGAGGGATGTGTCGACGTCGAGGCATTCGACGTCGAGGAAGAGGTCGTCGTCTAGAAAGGAGAAGTCAACCTCTGGGAGGCAATCCAGGGCAAGGACGGCATCCCCAGGCTCGGTGGTCAGCCTGTCCTCTGCTTCCATGAGCCCCCGGTCGCGGCGGTGCCGGCGTTCGTCTACTAGAAGGTCTGCTTCTAGGACTTCATCGCAAAGACCTGCAAAGAAGAAGAGAGTGGTTAGATCTTCCAACTCGGAGTACTCTCAAACCTACTCCCCTTCTCAGCCGAGGTCGCTTACGCCTCCTCCGTTGCCGCCGAAGAGTCCCACTCCTCCACTTCTTCCTAGGACTCTTCCTCCTCCTCTTCCTCCTCTGCCGAAGACTCCTCCTCCTCCGCCTCTGCTTCCTCCTCATCGCCCTCCGCCTCTTCCACCATGGCCTCCTCCAAAGTCCGTCTCGCTGCCGCGCTTCCCTTCACCACCTGAGGGGACGCCACAACTGAAGACTCCGACTCTACCGCCGCAGCTTCCACCCCTGACCAGGCCGGTGGATTGTCCACGATCTCGGAGGTCCAGATCACGATCCAGGTCACGATCCAGACGAAGACGCTGCTCTAGGAGTGACCGTCATTCATCTACAAGGTCCCGGCGGCGTCACAGGCGAGATCGTCGAGATCCCGTCATACGGATTCGTCCTGTGCTCGGGGGTATTCGCCCACTCTGTCAGATTCACCCCACACGAGAGTGTCGCCAGTGGACGACATTGTGTCCTTTCAAGAGGTGCTATTGCGAGGGGCAGCAAAGCTGGGTATTACCCTACCGTGCCCATGCTTGCGACATCAGTGATCTTCGAGACCCTCCATAAGCGCAGCTGTCTCGACCCCTGTTGCCCTTGGTGCCGGGGCTGGAGGAACCGGCGATGGAGCTTTTCCTGACGCCGGCGTCAACAAGATCCACCCCCTCCAGGCTGCAGAAGAAATATAGACCTCCAGCCTCCGATCCAGCGTTTCTCAGATCGGACCCGGTCCCAGATTCTGTGATTGTCACGGCCGCCAGGAAACAACACGCTACTGCTCTATCATCCACGCTAGTCCCGGATAAAGAGAGTAGACAGATAGATTCTGCAGGTCGTAAGGTCTGCGGTACGGCTGCTACGTCTATGAAAGCCGCTGGTGCCACGACTCTCCTTGGGCGGTACGACCGATCGTTGTGGGATTCCCTACAGCAGTTTTTGGAGCATCTCCCTAGGGACAAGAGGGAGGATTTTCAGGAGATCATCAACGAGGGCATGATGGTGTCCAATCAGGTGATCAGTGCGGCGGCGGATTCCTCGCTCTTGGATGCCCATGGCTACTGCCAAGGGATAAATTTAAGACGTCATGCCTGGTTGCGCCTGATGTCGCTGAAATCAGAGGCCCAGCAGAGGGTCGCCAACCTGCCGTTCTCTGGAGCTACATTGTTTGGAAAACACGCTGATGAGGAGATGGCCCGCATGAAGGCGGATGCCGAAACCCTGACGGCTGTCGGGTTAGAGAAGCCAAAGGAGCAGAAGAAGACTCTCCGCCCCTTCCAGAGGCGTTTTGGTGCCCAGGGCAGAGGGCAAGGCAGTCAAACTGGCCAGCAGCAACATCAGCAGCAGCAGTACCTGAGGCGGCCTTTCCAGAAGCGGCAGAGGGGCAGAGGTGGCCAGCAGTCCTCCTCAACGCCCAAAGGCCCGGCCGGCTCTAGGCCCTGAGGTGCTACTTCCCCCTCGTCCGTTACCCGCTCCGGTGGAAGGAAACATCCAACATTACTTGGCAGAGTGGAGAAAAATTACTCAGGACAAGTGGGTGCTGAATATTGTTTGCAATGGATACAGTCTTTGTTTCACCAGCCCTCCTCCAGCAATTCCACCAGTTTGCTCACAGTTCCGACTGCGCGAGCTCCAGGCGGAGGCCGATACCTGTTAAGAAAAAGGGCTATAGAAGACGTCCCTCTGTCTCAAAGGAGAAAGGGCCTTTACTCACTTTTCTTCCTAGTACAGAAGAAGGACAAGAACAAGTTCAGGCCCATTCTGGATTTGCGGGAAGGAAACAAATGGATTTGCAGGGAAAAGTTTTGCATGCTGTCTTTGCACCAGATCTATCCTCAGCTACAAAGGGAAGACTGCCTTGCGCGATAGATCTGCAAGATGCGTACTTCCATGTGCCCATTGCACAGAAACACCAGAAGTTCCTGCGCTTCCTCATCAGCACCAATCACTATCAGTACACCGTACTACCGTTTGGACTGAAGTCTGCGCCCAGGACCTTTTTGAAATGCATGGCTGTGGTGGCAGCACACCTGCGGAAGAACATGGTGTTTGTCTACCCGTACCTGGACGACTGATTGATCAAAGCCTCCACCTTCCTGGAAGGGCAACTGCACTTCAACAAGATGGCTGTTCTGTTGAGCCAGCTGGGGTTGCACATAAACATGTCCAAGTCTGTCCCGATTCCTGTCCAGTGCCTGCAGTACTTGGGAGCCTCCATCAATATGCTGTCAGCAAGGGTGTCTCCTTTGGAGGAGAGACGCTTATCGATCCTTCGGAAGGCTCAGGCTCTCATAGCTGCTCCATCTACAACAGTGAGGACGGTATCTTCTATACTGGGGTCGATGGCCTCTTGCATATTCCTCACTCCACATGCGCGCCTCCACATGAGACCGCTGCAGGAATGCTTGGAGGATCAGTGGGACCAGAGCAAAGGGTGCTGGGACGACAGGATCCAGTTGTCTCGTCAAGCCCAACAGTCCCTGAGATGGTGGTGCTCAGCAGAGAATCTCCTCAGAGGGGTTCCTTTCCACAAGGACATCCCCACTCAAACTATCGTGACTGGTGCGTCTCTCCAGGGCTGGGGAGCGCATTTAGACCATCTACAGATCCAGGGTACAGGGTTTCCCGCGGAGTCCACGTATCACATCAATTTCCTGGAACTCAAAGCTGTTCACTTGGCACTGAAGGCCTTTCATCCGTCTTTCCAGACCAACTCCTTGCTTGTACAGACAGACAATACGACCACAATGTATTATCTCAACAAGCAGGGGGGCTCAAGATCGCTCACACTGTCACAGGAAGCGCAGGCAATCTTGCACTGGCTGATAGCCAGAGGACTGACGATAACGGCGACTCATCTGCCAGGTTTGCAGAATGTTCAAGCGGACGCCCTCAGCAGGTTGATCCAAGAAAACCACGAGTGGGTCATAAAGAGGTGCTAGACGACATCTTCGCCATGTGGGGCACTCCAGACGTAGATCTGTTCTCCACCGCCGAAAACAGAAAATGCCGCGGCTTCGCCTCGAGGTATTACCAGCCGGGGACTCTGGGGAACGTGTTATGGATCAGTTGGTCCAACAGCTCTCTGTATGCTTTTCCACCAATTCCCCTGATTCCGGCGGTGCTCATCAAGCTGTCCCAGTCCAGAGTGCGGATGATCCTCATTTCTCCGGAATGGCCCAGACAGTGGTGGTTCACAGTCCTGCTTCACCGGTCGCTCCTACCTCACCGGCGGCTGCCGTGTCGGCCGGACCTTCTCACGAAGTTCGGGGGGCAGATGGTGCACCCCAACCTCTCATCGTTGAGTT
The DNA here is from genome assembly GCF_964261635.1 of Lissotriton helveticus. NCBI lineage: Eukaryota > Metazoa > Chordata > Amphibia > Caudata > Salamandridae > Lissotriton > Lissotriton helveticus. Next base: position 1,796,998,198 of record NC_136068.1, read on the forward strand.
TGGCGGCATGGCTCCTGAGATAGTGCAATATGGCCACTTGAATCTTCCTGAGGATTGCATGGACATATTGAAGGAGGCTAAGAGGCCTTCCACTAGGACTTCTTACGCTTATAAGTGGAAGAGATTCTGCATCTGGTGCACGTCTAAGAATTATGATCCGACGACCTGTAAGGAAGATGTCATCCTTCCATACCTTCTGCATTTAGCTCAGTCTGGACTTAATTTCTCTTCCATTAAGGTTCACCTTGCAGCATTGACTGCATACAGGAAATGTCCTTCGCAGACATCCTTCTTCCAGATTCCTGTGATAAAGGATTTTTTTGGAAGGATTGAAGAAGGTGTACCCTCCTGTTCGGCGTCCTTCGCCATCATGGGAGCTGAACGTGGTGCTGTCCAGGTTGATGAAGGAACCTTTTGAACCTATTCACAAGGGGCTTCACTGCAGCACCTGTCGTGGAAGGCGGCGTTCCTCGTGGCCATTACATCGGCCCGCAGGGTGAGTGAAATTCAGGCATTGTGTTGCCAGGAACCTTACACTGTTTTTCATGCTGCTAATGTTGTGATGCATACTCACCCTAAGTTCCTTCCTAAGGTGATCTCTGATTTTCATGTTAATCAGACTATAACTTTACCTACGTTTTTCCAGAATCCTTCCACTCCAGCGGAAAGTTCTTTCCATTCCCTGGATGTCAAAAGGGTGTTGAAATTCTACTTGGATAAGACCAAGGACATTCGTAGGTCAGACCAACTGTTTGTCAACTATAGGTCGGTCAGGACGGGTATTGCTACCTCGAAGCAATCCATCTCTAGATGGATTGTGTCCTGCATCCAGTTATGTTACCAGAAGGCGAATAAGACCTTAGGAGGTAAGCCTAAGGCTCATTCCACGAGGGGCAAAGCGGCTACAACGGCTTTGCTATGTAATGTTCCCATTGCAGAGATCTGCATGGCGGCCACGTGGAAGTCGGTCCATACCTTTGCTAAGCTTTACTGTCTGGACTCTGATGCCAGAGCAGATGCTCAGGTTGGGCAGGCTTCGTTAAGAAATCTGTTTGCACAGTAGTGGTGTTGTCTTTTTCTCCACCGCCAGTTAAATTGTTGGGATGGGCTTGCCATTCTATTCACTAGATTATGACTATACACAGAGATCCCCTACTACAGAAGGAGTAGTTTCTTACCTGTAACTCCAGTTCTGTAGTAGGGGTATCTCTCTTATAGTCATAAGCGCCCGCCCCCCTCCCCGGTGGCGAAAATGGTACTGTAATGTATGCTACAGGCCTTTCTTTAGACACCTTCAAAAAGAACTGAAAGTAAAAGGAGTTTGCTGTGCATCATGGGATACTGAGGGTCTCTGGAGAGTTCCTTAAAGGCGGGTCCACGCACATGGGCGGGACTATTCACTAGATTATGACTATAACAGAGATACCCCTACTACAGAACAGGAGTTACAGGTAAGAAACTACTCCATCATTGACCTTGAGAAGGCATATATACCACCGAGACCCTACACTGGGCATGGGATGAGCTTCAAAAACGGGCGGGTGCCCCTGTACTATATGCCCCTTCTATACTGCTAGTAAATTACCCTATGTTACCAAATATGAAGGACGGTATTAGTAGAACAATAACGCAAAAAATTAGCCTCTGCGCTTTTGCAGACCTTTATCCAAAAACACATTCAGGTCCCCCCTCATAAGCTACGTGCTGCTTGTCGCTCCCTGCATGACAGTTTTCCGGTGTCTCCACTGCCCTTAAAAAATCTGCTGAGTTCACCCTCACTCGTAAGCTGGTCACACGTCTTTACACACACATGCAAAACACGGCTCCACTGGTGAAGCCCTGAGCTTTCCACGGGTGGAACAACGAGCTCCATGCTCCGCTAACAGAGGCTCAATGGGCGTATTGTTGTGGCCAACTCACTGAGCTGTCCCCCAGTTACAGGCTTTGCCTGATTCATTTCAAATTCCTCCATAGATTTTATAGGACGCCTGTAGGTCTACCCCAAATGGGACTGAGTGACGATAAAAGCTGGTTTCATCCCCGCATCCTTCTTACACATGGCATGGGACTGTCCAAGGCTAGCGACATTCTAGTCCACAATCTTCACACTGATCAATCAGATCAATGGTACATCTACGTCTCCCTACCCCCTGTTGGGATTGCTGAGCTATGTCAAAGACACGCCAGTGAAAGTACGCAAACTACACGCACTGCTTCTTCTGTTCGCCAAACTCCAGGTTCTCATACACTGGGGGAGGAGGAGGGAGCCTGATATTAAGGAGTGGATCAGGGACGTCAAGTACGGCCATTCCCAATTGACCACATTCTGGGAATTGATGCTGTGAGGAGTTGGCCTGATGTGCAGTGCTCACTATTCTAGTGATCACTATATATCAGTCCAAACAACCCTTATTGATGATTGGTTGTAAGTCAACCTTATAGACCAGCTATCCTAGTAGCATGGATACGAGCAGTCTAAGGCTAAGACTCTAGAGGGCGTGTTAAGCCAGCTGTTTTACCATCACATTACCCCTTGAACACCCAGTGAAAGGACACCACACAAGTGTTATGAAAATAAACAATGTATTTATTAGAATCACAACAACCCTGTACTCTTTATGAGGACAGGGTGCTAGGCACACAACAAAACTCTTACGAAAATACTTAAGTTAGCACGTTATACACAAATGCCCGAGGGGCACGAAAAACCATATACTTAAAAAGTGGAATGCGAAATTACTAGCAGGTAAGTACAGTACTAATAGGCTTTGGACTCGCTAGGACTTGACTATAGAATCGTTAGATTACTTCTAGGAGGCCTAGGGGACTCGGGTGCAGAGTGTGTACTCTCACGCGGGATGCGGGACAAAGTCTATGGAAGCTAGTAAAGGCAAAGTTAGTGTTCACGGGCGAACCCGACCTGGTAGGAAGAAAACGACAGTGGATCCTGACCCTAGGATAGTGAGGCTATGCTGGGACACCGAAGTGCCGAAGTTACCTAGCCCAGGGGCTGCAGCTGCATAGGTCTGAAAAGACGTCGGGGATCTCGTTGCCGGACCAGGAGCCTGGAAGAAGGAAGTTGCTGGCAGGCAACCAGTGAAGGAAAGTTCGTTGGATCCAAGCCTGGATCGAGGAAGAAGAAACCTGAAAGCAGAGGGGACCAAGTTCTTGAATCACTAGCCAGTGATTAAGTGGGCACCAGGATGGCACCGGGCGAAGTCACCTCGACTAGGTGAGTGGGCGACGCTGGCTCTGCAGATCTCACGGACCAGGAGGCGTTGTCGGCTACCAGGATGGAGAGGCGAGCTGTCCCACGATGGAGGAAGCTGTCGGCGTCAAAGTTACCCAGGATTGGGCAACAAGCCTTGGCTAATTCAAGCCCACGCGGTGGACTCAAAATGGCGTCTTGAGTGGACCAGGAGGGTCCGGGGTGCTTCTCTTTTGGAAGGGAGCAAGGGCCAGCCTGGAGCAACCAGACCAGCAGCAGAAATGTCGTCGGGCGTCGTTCAGAAGGCCACAAGCCAGCGGGCTAGTAGCCAAACAACGCGGTGAGCAGCAAAAAGCAGAAGGGCCCCACGCAGATCGTGGAGATGCTGGGAGGCTGCACTTCGGTGCTGGAGCTGCTCAGGGTCGGGGCTTCTCGGACCCCAAAGCACTCACCAGGAAATTACTCGGCGGGCTTGCTGGAAAGAAGTCGTGCAGTCTTGAAGATGGCCGGTCCCTCGAGGTCTCGTCACACCCACGAATCTCAGCGTGACTGATGATGCAGGTAGAGGTCAGAGGTGCCAGGGAAGCCGGTTCTCGTCGAGCTGGGCAGTCTTGATCCGGAGGAGAGACTTGCAGCAGACCGCAGTGTTCTTAAGATGGTGCCTGCGGATGCAGGGTGACTACTCCTTAGTCACAAGGGAGAAATCTTAGGAAGAAGTCTTGAGTTCCTTTCGTGGAAAGTAGTTTCAGGATTCAAAGATGATCTGATTTGGAAGGGGGCCAGTTCCTACCTTTATCCTGTAAAAAGGGGCTGGCACGCGACTAAGTCCTGCCCTAGGGGTGGGACTAGGAGGGGGGTGGTTACACCCACTTCCTTGGCGGGCTTTTCCCCAGCACAGGGTCTGGAGTGACCCTGGAACTGGTTCCAGCCAGCCTATGCACAGTGAGCACCGGGGTGCCACGTGCAGTCACCTTCCTCTGAAGCCCTGCCTACCTACAATACACAAAACCCTGTCTGGGACGGTGCTGGCACCGCCCCTGGCAGGAAACCCTTTGTCCTTATCTCCTGCTCTGGGAGGACTCCCAGCAGCAGGAGGGCAGACTTGTGTCTCGGTGGCAGCATCCATTTTGTGGAGCTGAGGCTCTGTTTGACTTTAACCGGGGTTAGGGGTTACATACATGTCGTGTCCCTCTAGAAGGGTGGAATGCTAACCCCGTCGCCAGAATTGGCGAGGGGTTAGTATTCCAATTCGTATGACACCTTACTCGACATGTTTTGATAAAGCGATACCAGAGTTGGCATATAACCGCGAGGATTATAATGCACTTAAGAGTATATGGTATGCGATATCATGGAAACGGCTAAGGGATGGATCCCGAAAGCCGCAGACAGGCTCAGCTCATGCCAGAGCACCATCTCACACGATTCCAAGCACTCTGCCTTCAGGATTGTTAAGGCCTGCCATAGGAGTGACTGATAGGAGATCTGTGTGTCCATTTTTAGGGTTAGATATAGGTATACTATATCTAAAGCAAAGGGTGAGTACACCACCTTGCCCCAGCTGTCGTGCAGCCAGTTGTGTCAGTTTAGTTAGTCAGCCCAGGGGTGGCATAATACATGCTTCAGCCCCTGGGAGACTTCTGGGTACACCTCAGCCCTGGGTACAGGGACTTGGAGAGGGCCCAGTGCCAATTCAGTACCTGAGTACAATTTGGATAGAGAGAACAGCTAGGCTGTGGGTCTGATTAGCAGGCCCACAGCCAGGGAAAGTCGTAAACCAGTGCAGCAAAAAGCAAAAATCTGGGTGATCATAGGATTGCAGACCCTACTCTCCTACATGACCCCCCCCCAAACTTTGGGACAATAAACTAACCTTGACCAGGTGAGTCTTCTTGCTCTAAGTGGAAATACCTGGAGAGCCCATCAGCATTGCTGTGATCAGTACCAGGTCTATGCTCCACTGTAAAATCCATCCCCTGTAGGGAAATGGACCACCTAAGCAGTTTGGGGTTTTCACCCTTCATCTGATTTAGCCACAAGAGGGGCTTATGGTCTGTCTGAATGGTGAAGTGAGTGCCAAACAAGTAGGCCCTCAGCTTCTTCAGGGCCCAGACCACAGCAAAGGCCTCCCTCTCAATAGCTGACCATTTTTTCTCTCTGGGTGTCAACCTCCTACTAATGAAAGCAATAGGCTGATCATTACCATCAAAATTCAGTTGAGACAGAACAGCCCCCACACCCAACTCAGAAGCATCTGTTTGGACAATGAATGGCTTGGAGTAATCTGGACTCTTTAGGATAGGTGCTGTGCACATGGCCTGCTTTAGGTCATCGAATGCTTTCTGACAGCTTGCTGTCCACTGAACTTTCTTTGGCATCTTTTTGCTTGTCAGGTCATTAAGAGGGGTCACTATGGACCCATAATTTCTGACAAACTTCCTATAGTACCCAGTCAGGCCCAAGAAAGCTCGAACCTGAGTCTGGGTGATTGGAGGAGTCCAGTCCTTGATGGCCTGTATCTTACTCTCCAGTGGCTGAACCTGGCCTCCACCTACAAGGTGGCCCAGGTATACAACCTGTGTCTGCCCTATCTGGCACTTTGTGGCCTTGATAGTGAGGCCTGCCTTTTGCAGGGCCTCTAACACTTTCCTCAGGTGGACCAGGTGATCCTCCCAGGTGGAGCTAAAGACAGCAATATCATCAAGATAAGCTGCACAGAAGTCATCCAGCCCAGTGAGGACTTGATTCACCAACCTTTGGAAGGTGGCAGGTGCATTTTTCAGTCCAAAGGGCATTACCACAAATTGATAATGCCCTCCAGGGGTAGAAAATGCTGTCTTGGGTTTGGCCTCCTCAGCTAACCTGATTTGCCAATACCCAGCTGTCAAATCAAATGTACTTAAGAAGTTGGCAGAAGCCAATTTATCTATAAGTTCATCTGCTCTTGGTATTGGGTGGGCATCAGTCTTAGTGACTGCATTGAGGCCTCTGTAGTCTACGCAAAACCTCATCTCTCTCTTACCACCCTGGGTGTGAGGCTTTGGCACTAGAACTACTGGGCTAGCCCAAGGGCTATCTGAGGGCTCAATGACTCCCAGCTCCAACATTTTCTGCACTTCTGTTTTGATGCAGTCTCTAACATGATCAGGCTGTCTGTAGATTTTACTCTTGACAGGCAGACTGTCTCCAGTGTCAACATCATGGGTACACCAATCAGTTTGGCTGGGTGTCAGAGAGAACATATGTCTGTAGGATTGCAGAACTTGCCTGCAATCCTGTTGCTGATGTTCAGTGAGGCTGCCACAAAAGACAACACCATCAACTGACCCATCATCAGGATTCTGAGTGAGCAGGTCTGGGAGAGGGTCACTCTCTTCCTCCTGTCCCTCATCTGTGGCCATGAGCAAGCTCATGTCCTTCCTGTCAACATATGCCTTGAGCCTGTTAACATGGAGCACTCTGAGAGGGCTCCTGGGAGTTCCAAGGTCCACCAAGTAGGTAACCTCTCCCTTTTGCTCAATGATGGTGTGGGGCCCAGACCATTTGTCTTTCAGAGCTGCTGGGGCCACTGGCTCCAGCACCCACACCTTCTGTCCTGGCTGATACACAGTCAGAACAGCCTTTTGGTCATGCCAAGCTTTTTGAAGTTCTTGGCTGGTCTCAAGGTTTTTAGATGCCTTTTCCATATACTCAGCCATCCTGGAGCGGAGACCAAGTACATAGTCCACTATGTTGGTTGCAGGCTTTTTGAGAGGTCTCTCCCATCCTTCCTTCACCAAACACAGGGGTCCTCTTACAGGATGTCCATACAGAAGCTCAAAAGGGCTGTAGCCAACCCCCTTCTGTGGGACCTCTCTGTAAGCAAACAAGAGGCAGGGGATCAGGACATCCCATCTTCTCCTAAGAGTTTCAGGTAGTCCATGAATCATCCCTTTGAGGGTCCTGTTGAATCTCTCAACAAGCCCATTGCATTGTGGGTGGTAGGGTGTGGTGAACTTGTAGTTCACACCACACTCCTTCCACATTGCAGTCAGATATCCTGACATGAAGTTTGTACCTCTGTCAGAAACGACCTCCTTTGGAAAACCCACTCTGGAGAACACTCCAACTAGGGCTCTTGCCACCACAGGAGCTGTGGTGGTCCTCAGGGGAATAGCTTCAGGATACCTGGTGGCATGATCCACTACCACCAGTATAAACTTGTGCCCTGATGCTGTCTGGGGTTCCATTGGACCAACAATGTCAATCCCCACTCTTTCAAAGGGAACCCCCACCACAGGTAGTGGTATGAGGGGGGCCTTTGTTGTGCCACCTGACTTACCACTGGCTTGGCAAGTGACACAGGAGCGACAAAACTCCTTGGTATTCTCATTCATATGGGGCCAGTGAAAGTGTGAGACAAGCCTGTCCCAAGTCTTTGTCTCACCTAAATGACCTGCAAGGGGAATTTCTTGGGCCAAGGTGAGAAGGAAACCTCTCAGAGACAAGGGGATGACCAGCCTCCTGGTTGCACCAGGCTTGGGGTCTCTTGACTCAGAGTACAGGAGTCCATCTTCCCAGTATACCCTGTGGGCACCTGTGGCATTCCCTGCAGCCTCAGCAGCAGCCTGCTGTCTGAGGGGTTCAAGGGAAGGGCAGCTCAACGGTTCCTTCCCCAGGTCTGCTCTGGAGGGTCCCCCTGAGCCCAGAAACTCAACTTGATCAAGTTCAAGCTCTTTAGGCTCAGTTTCCCTCAGTTCTCTCAGATCAGCCTCCTCAGAGACTTGATCCGCAACCTGGGGTAAGGGGGAAGGCAAAGCCTTACCCTTACTGCTCTTCTTCTTGGAAGGTGTCTGGTCCATCATTTCAGGATCCAGCACCTGTTCAGTGGGGCATTTTCTGGCCTGTGACCTAGTCACAGCAAGCACATATGCTGGCAAGCCTAACATTTCCATGTGAGTCCTCTGCTCCACTTCTGACCATTGTGATGACTCCAAATCATTGCCCAACAAACAATCAACTGGGAGGTCTGAACTGACTACAACTTTCTTTTGTCCCTTCACTCCACCCCAGGAGAAAGCCACAATTGCCACACTATGACTAGTAGTGACATTGCTGGCATTGGTCACCAGGAAATCAGTACCTGGCATGATCTGTCCAGGGTCCACAAAGTTAGGTGTCACCATGGTGACACTGGCACAAGTGTCCCTATAGGCCTGAGCCATTTTGCCATTAATCAAAGGTGTCTGCCTGTATTTGCCCAAAGTATTGGGACTTATCTCAGGGGATATATCCATATCCCCTGTACAGACAAGGACAGCCTGAGTGAGTGTGCCAACTAAGTTGTCAGACCCCTCAGTTCCCAAGGTTAACCCAACTAATGCCTTGGGAGGTACACTACCACTACCGACTGTACTAGGGGGTGCAGTTGCCCTAGGGGCTGTAGTGGCAGGAGTTTGTCCTCCTCTTTTGGTGCACTCACTAAACCAGTGAGATTTACTTTTACAGGACTGGCACCACCTTTTTGACTGGCCTTCTTGAGTCTTCTTCTTCTGGGAAGCCTGACCCCCACCCTCTTTTGTTTGTTGGGGACCTGGTGAAGACTTCTGGTCATTTTGCTCATTCTTAACATTACCCTTCTGGTCTGCTTTCTTCTGACCACCCTGGTTCTGGTTCTGGTTCTGCTTGATCCTTGTCCTGACCCATTTGTCTGCCTTCTTTCCCAATTCTTGGGGAGAGGTCAGATCTGAATCAACAAGGTGCTGGTGCAGCAACTGGTTCTGACAATTGTTTAAAATTTGTTCTCTCATCATTAGATTATACAATCCTGTGTAATCTGTAACCTTGCTACCCAGCAACCAGCCCTCCAAAGCCTTAGTGGCACAATCCACAAAGTCAGACCAGTCCTGAGACTGAGTTTTCTGGGTATCTCTGAACAGCAACCTGTACTGCTCAGTGGTTAAACCAAACCCATCAACCAGTGTATTCTTCAGGACCTGGTAATTGTTAGCATCCTCCACTCTTGTAGTGAGGAGCTTATCTCTACCTTTACCATCAAAGGAGAGCCACAGTATAGCTGCCCACTGACTCTGGGGAATGCACTGCACAGTGCAGGCCCTCTCCAGAGCAGCCATCCATTTCTGGATATCATCCCCTTGCTTAAAGGGGGGCACTATCTTAGTCAGGTGTTTAGTATCTAAACCCTTCTCTCTATCTCTTGGGAGATTGCTGCCACCAGTGGGTGCTAGCCCACTCATCTGCTGCTCTCTAGCAAAGGCAAGCTTCTCTTTGGCCAGGGCAAGTTCTTCCCTTTCAATCCTCAGTTCAGCTTGTCTCATTCTAGCTTCATGCTCTTTTCTCTGAGGGGAAGTAAATCTCCTCTGTGGAGGATTCCTTCTCCCCTGAGAAGAGGCATTAGAGTGCAGAGATCTATTGGAGTCCCTAGAAAGAGATCTATCTCTCCTAACTCCAAGGTTAGGCCCACTTCGGGTTAGTACTGGGGGTCCCCCAGATCCTAGCCCAAGTAAGTCTAAGTTGGTCCTGGTTAGCCTTCTGACTACCTCAAGACCTTTGTCTACCTCATCCCCAGAGAGTTCCTCCTGATCCTCCTCCTCCTCAACTGCAGTAGCAGTGTTGGGGAGGTCTGGATCCCCAGAGGTTCCCTCTAAGGCTGGCATGTTCTCATGTAACTGAGAAAGCTTTCTGGCATCATATGTCTCTAAGAGACCTATCAGAAAGGGAATGGTGGGGTTAGACCCCTGCTTCAGTTTTCTGGAGACACAGATCTGTCTCATCTCCTGGAAACTGAGAGCTGCATATCTTGAAGTGACCTGTGGAGGGTCAACACTGACCAGGGGAGTCTCAGTAGAATCTCCCTGGGTAGACATGCTTTTCTAGTGAGGTGTAAGTGGTGCACTTACCTACACTATATGTTTGCCTACTGATCCCTTGCTAGAGTTGTAGTTTAGGGTGTGCTAGGCCCTAGGAGCTACAACAGCTGGTTCAGTAGAACTCAGAGTATTCTAAGCTAAGTTATATGTACCTTTAGTACTTATGTGATCTTTCACAAGATATTCTTAGGGCATGTGTGGTAAAACAACAGCAAGCTCAAATCCCAACCGCTGCTCACCAATGTGAGAAGTTGGCCTGATGTGCAGTGCTCACTATTCTAGTGATCACTATATATCAGTCCAAACAACCCTTATTGATGATTGGTTGTAAGTCAACCTTATAGACCAGCTATCCTAGTAGCATGGATACGAGCAGTCTAAGGCTAAGACTCTAGAGGGCGTGTTAAGCCAGCTGTTTTACCATCACATTACCCCTTGAACACCCAGTGAAAGGACACCACACAAGTGTTATGAAAATAAACAATGTATTTATTAGAATCACAACAACCCTGTACTCTTTATGAGGACAGGGTGCTAGGCACACAACAAAACTCTTACGAAAATACTTAAGTTAGCACGTTATACACAAATGCCCGAGGGGCACGAAAAACCATATACTTAAAAAGTGGAATGCGAAATTACTAGCAGGTAAGTACAGTACTAATAGGCTTTGGACTCGCTAGGACTTGACTATAGAATCGTTAGATTACTTCTAGGAGGCCTAGGGGACTCGGGTGCAGAGTGTGTACTCTCACGCGGGATGCGGGACAAAGTCTATGGAAGCTAGTAAAGGCAAAGTTAGTGTTCACGGGCGAACCCGACCTGGTAGGAAGAAAACGACAGTGGATCCTGACCCTAGGATAGTGAGGCTATGCTGGGACACCGAAGTGCCGAAGTTACCTAGCCCAGGGGCTGCAGCTGCATAGGTCTGAAAAGACGTCGGGGATCTCGTTGCCGGACCAGGAGCCTGGAAGAAGGAAGTTGCTGGCAGGCGACCAGTGAAGGAAAGTTCGTTGGATCCAAGCCTGGATCGAGGAAGAAGAAACCTGAAAGCAGAGGGGACCAAGTTCTTGAATCACTAGCCAGTGATTAAGTGGGCACCAGGATGGCACCGGGCGAAGTCACCTCGACTAGGTGAGTGGGCGACGCTGGCTCTGCAGATCTCACGGACCAGGAGGCGTTGTCGGCGACCAGGATGGAGAGGCGAGCTGTCCCACGATGGATGAAGCTGTCGGCGTCGAAGTTACCCAGGATTGGGCAACAAGCCTTGGCTAATTCAAGCCCACGCGGTGGACTCAAAATGGCGTCTTGAGTGGACCAGGAGGGTCCGGGGTGCTCCTCTTTTGGAAGGGAGCAAGGGCCAGCCTGGAGCAACCAGACCAGCAGCAGAAATGTCGTCGGGCGTCGTTCAGAAGGCCACAAGCCAGCGGGCTAGTAGCCAAACAACGCGGTGAGCAGCAAAAAGCAGAAGGGCCCCACGCAGATCGTGGAGATGCTGGGAGGCTGCACTTCGGTGCTGGAGCTGCTCAGGGCCGGGGCTTCTCGGACCCCAAAGCACTCACCAGGAAATTACTCGGCGGGCTTGCTGGAAAGAAGTCGTGCAGTCTTGAAGATGGCCGGTCCCTCGAGGTCTCGTCACACCCACGAATCTCAGCGTGACTGATGATGCAGGTAGAGGTCAGAGGTGCCAGGGAAGCCGGTTCTCGTCGAGCTGGGCAGTCTTGATCCGGAGGAGAGACTTGCAGCAGACCGCAGTGTTCTTAAGATGGTGCCTGCGGATGCAGGGTGACTACTCCTTAGTCACAAGGGAGAAATCTTAGGAAGAAGTCTTGAGTTCCTTTCGTGGAAAGTAGTTTCAGGATTCAAAGATGATCTGATTTGGAAGGGGGCCAGTTCCTACCTTTATCCTGTAAAAAGGGGCTGGCACGTGACTAAGTCCTGCCCTAGGGGTGGGACTAGGAGGGGGGTGGTTACACCCACTTCCTTGGCGGGCTTTTCCCCAGCACAGGGTCTGGAGTGACCCTGGAACTGGTTCCAGCCAGCCTATGCACAGTGAGCACCGGGGTGCCACGTGCAGTCACCTTCCTCTGAAGCCCTGCCTACCTACAATACACAAAACCCTGTCTGGGACGGTGCTGGCACCGCCCCTGGCAGGAAACCCTTTGTCCTTATCTCCTGCTCTGGGGGGACTCCCAGCAGCAGGAGGGCAGACTTGTGTCTCGGTGGCAGCATCCATTTTGTGGAGCTGAGGCTCTGTTTGACTTTAACCGGGGTTAGGGGTTACATACATGTCGTGTCCCTCTAGAAGGGTGGAATGCTAACCCCGTCGCCAGAATTGGCGAGGGGTTAGTATTCCAATTCGTATGACACCTTACTCGACATGTTTTGATAAAGCGATACCAGAGTTGGCATATAACCGCGAGGATTATAATGCACTTAAGAGTATATGGTATGCGATATCATGGAAACGGCTAAGGGATGGATCCCGAAAGCCGCAGACAGGCTCAGCTCATGCCAGAGCACCATCTCACACGATTCCAAGCACTCTGCCTTCAGGATTGTTAAGGCCTGCCATAGGAGTGACTGATAGGAGATCTGTGTGTCCATTTTTAGGGTTAGATATAGGTATACTATATCTAAAGCAAAGGGTGAGTACACCACCTTGCCCCAGCTGTCGTGCAGCCAGTTGTGTCAGTTTAGTTAGTCAGCCCAGGGGTGGCATAATACATGCTTCAGCCCCTGGGAGACTTCTGGGTACACCTCAGCCCTGGGTACAGGGACTTGGAGAGGGCCCAGTGCCAATTCAGTACCTGAGTACAATTTGGATAGAGAGAACAGCTAGGCTGTGGGTCTGATTAGCAGGCCCACAGCCAGGGAAAGTCGTAAACCAGTGCAGCAAAAAGCAAAAATCTGGGTGATCATAGGATTGCAGACCCTACTCTCCTACAGATGCCCACTACTTCAAGACCCAGGGATATCTGGGAACAATGCATTACTTGGGCTAAGGACAGACAGAGGCCAGACTGGGACCCGTCGAATTTTCTGGGGCCAACAGGTGGGCTATTGTGAACAGTTGTAACTGCATATCTCTACAGTTAGCCTGTTTACAGTACATGTAAGATAAGATCTAGATTTGTGGACATGTTCCCCTTGTGATTATTCCTCGAATGGTATCGGGTTGTGGTCCTGCATCTATCTGTTCAGTATTTAGGGAAGGGTGCATACTGTATAATGTTTACAATGATCTTCATGTGCAGACTTTATGCCTGAAAATGCATTGCTCATGTCCTGGCTTGTCGTTTTGTTTGGTTTTTTGTATTTCTATTTAAAAATGCTAATAAAAAGACATTTTAAAAAAAGTATCATGTGTACAATCCTACTAACGGTAAAAGCAATATCATCTGTGGTTATAGATCATTTCTCTGCTAACCGATGCCTTGTTGAGGGGCTCAACTGGAACAGGCGTTCATTGCAAAAAGCCCTGTGTAAAAATTTAAAGTGGATGAGCCTGTGTCTCTCGTTAAGAGAGACCGACCGGGTGTGGGCACAGCAATAATATCATTATTTATCACTTAGGGGAGTGCCCAGATGGTGTTGCCAGGCTAATCTCACTCTTAAGACTTCAGATTTATGCGTGTCCTGTAGACTAGAATAGAATTTAGTGATTGACTTTAGAGGCTCTTTAACCTTAATTGGAGTAGAAAGTGCCCCCATAGTTTGTGGTTCCAGCAAGTCGTCCCCAATAAGGGCGCGCCAGGTCTGTCGGGGCCTATAGTAGTGAGATAAAACCGTACCTCCCAGCTGCCTGTCCAGTCGTTTTAATGCCTCCCAGGTTATTAGCACACCATCTTTAAAAAAGTCTCCCATTGTGGTGATACCTATGGACTGTAAGGCCTGCCTTGCTCCTACCTCTTGACCTAGTGAAAACCACATGCACCACTGAAGCGGCATTTCCAGTGCGTATATGAAGGCTCACGCTTGCATGTGTGGTAGTGTTTGCCAGGCTTGTGCAGTAATTGCGATGGAGTCAAAGACACGCAGCCTCCTGGAGGCAGGTTGGGTGAGCGTCTGAGGAAGTGTGAGATGATCCACCACATTCCATTTCATATATAAAAAAGTCGTATCTTGTGGACCATGTATCGAATAATGAGTAAAAACACTGCTCACAGCCCTGTAGTATTTCTCCAAATCAGGCGCCCCCAGACCACCCAAGTCATAGGGCAAAGTGAGCGAGTTCCATCGTATGCAAGACTGTTTGCAAGCCGAAGCTAGCCGTATAAACTGGGTGTGCCAGCATTTGAATAGATGTTTTTGTAGCAGCATAGGTATGTTTTGAAATAAAAAGAGGAATCGTGGCAGTATAACCATCTTCATGATCGAGATTCTCCCCATCTTAAGTTACGCACCCCTGAGTCGCTCTAGAAGAGGTCTGGCTTACTAGCTCATTCAGGGCAGTATTATGCCCCAGCACTTTGAAAGATCATGTCAGCACCTTAATATGGATGGGGGGGCTAAAATATACATGTGTCTGTGTTATATTGTGCAGTTATTTTGAAACTTTGGTGATGGCATCAGGGTTATGGTCATGTTACATGACTTTCTGAGGAGATTCAGGATCACATGTCATATGATGTCACCTTCTCTGATCCCATTAAGGTTGAAGGGTGTGTGAAGTCACTTGTACAACCCCTAGCATTTTGGTGATTTGGCTTCCATATTATCTGTACAAGAATGATTATAAATTATTTGTGCCTGGTTGTTTATATCAACTCAGAAATAGTGGTAATCACATACTTAATGTTTTTTCAGTTCCTGTATTACAATTCTTTCCCAATGGAGCGGAATGCCGAACCTGCTTTTCAGTCACATCCACGGAATGTTCAGCTCGTGGAAGCTTGTCATGCTCTGGGATAAGTAACAGATGTGTCACCCTTGGATTGAAATTCAGAGGTAAACCAGGAAAACTTGTTGTGGGCATTGCTAAGGCCTGTAATGTTAGGATGTGATTCATTTGTAGATGCACCTTTGTAGACAATATGCGTTGTTAATTTTTTACTTGTACATCTGTCAGATAAGCAGCAGGGTGCTCAGTCAGAGGACCAACTGGGTGGGACTGGGGAAAGACTGAATACTGGAATTGTGTGTGGTCTCTGAAGGGAATACAAACAAAGGAGTACCAGAACGCTGGAAGAGAAGCAGAACAGAAGGAGAGGAATGGGACAGGTTTAAATAGGCTTTGAATAGGGGACTAGAAGTCTGCAGGCAAAACACAAGAATACTCAACAGGAATATAAAGCAGCAAAACTATAGACAAACTATCATAAATTATAGTGTGCCTGCTCCTCGGATTTTATATCTCTTTGAGCTGATAAGGTCTTATACGAAAGCAAGGAGCAGATTAATCTCAGAGAGTTCTGGGAGACACTCAGCAGCTCCTACCAAGATGGTGTTCTGGGTGGTTGTCTGTGCCAAGGGGACAAAGCCTTAGAATCTAATGGGCACTTAGAAGCAATGAAAATCAGGATAACATTACAAAGCAGAACCACAGGGTACAGAACAAGAAACACTAAAACAGAAACTGGTCTCAGGCAAAAGCCGGACTCAAATCAGGAACAGGGCTGGAAGTCGTGGAAACAAGGCTAGGAAAGGTTTGCACTCAAATAAGGCAAGACAGAAATCTGCACGAACAGGAACACAGAATACAAGGTAAGGAATTTACATATAACGAAGGAGATCAAAAAGAGTGCAGAACTACGGCTAATGCAGGAAAACAAGACACAGAAAGAGATACTACAAATAGCCAAAAACGTGAAAATAGGTACAGTGGAAAAAACTGAATCAAAGGACAAGCCTGTAAAAACTGCAGCACAGCATGTTACTATCCACTCGTTGTGCCGTAACGTAATTGAAGGTGACTGTAATACAGCAGTAGCTCCAGGAGCATTTCCATCTTCCTGAACAAGTATAGAAGATGCATTTTGGAGGTGGGGAGGGGGGGTGTAGGGCTTCTCTAACTGTTGATCCCACCGAGGCTGCCAGATTAATTACTGACATTTTTAGTTACTTTGACTAGGGGCTGCAAATGGTCGTACAATCTCTGACATTTCCCAGAATCCCACCTTCATAGGTGGTTACTATTCTAGCAATGTGGACTGCAAATTGTTTAGCCCCAGGTAGCGAATATGGAAGTACTGCCAACGATGGACAGTGACCATAATGCCCTCAGTGCCACAATTCATCGAGGTGTTTTTCCGAATACATGATCACATGACTAAAGCTCAACGTTACTACCCTATTTTTTTGCACAATCGCAAAAATACTAAAAGGGCTCTAGTCTAAAAAAATTACGCTCTCATGTCTCAAATTTATCAAGCATTCATGGAAACTTTTAGGCCCTTATGAATAAATTGACAAAAAGCTGATGAACTTCATTAATTTCCGTAGCGTACTATCAGTTCGACTAAAACAATATTTCACCATTGTGTGTCTCTGGACTGGTTCACTGGAGATGTAAGTTAGCAAAGTTAGCCTTAGTAAGAACAGTGAAAATGGACGACAGAAGTAAAATTAGGGTGTGAGGCAAACATACAGGGCAACCCTGAGTGTCACCAGAAAGTCCAGGGAGGTAAAGCAGTGGGACGATCTGATGGACGCCTACCTGATTTAAAAATACAAAGGCATTCCGGAAAATTCATGCTGACCTCCAACCGGACGGTGCTGTCCAACCAAAGATGTGGGTTGCCCACTTCTCTGCCTTGTACGAGGAGAGGGGTGTTAGCACATGGACTCCCGTAGCACTGGATAGTATTCCCTAGGTACACTTTCGAAAAGTTAAAAGCGCACCAGTGGCTCAGGAATTTGAACTAAGAGAAACAGGCAGCGAAACATCAGCTGAAGAGGGAGAAAGCAGCAGGCCTCGAGTCCCAACTTGCATTTTGGGTACCCTACTTAAACGCCCTTAGCAACATCATCATGAGGGATGAGGAGATTCCCCCATCGTGGAAAGGAGCAACATTACACAAAAAGGGCAGAAAGGACTTACCTGGTATTTACAGGCCAATTAGCCTCATTGACAAGAGTCAGGCAAGTTTCTGTAGGAAGATCCTTTCTAGACTATTGACATGTATTGCTGACAGAATCCCAGGTGGGTTCCAGGAGCAAGGTCAGCACGCCAAACCAGGTGTTCCGTTTTCAAACTGTACTCTGGAAATAAATTATTTTGAGAACGGACCCCATATATGTGGCTTTAATGGAACTGAGGGTCCCTTTCGACATTGTCCTAAGAGCTAACCTGTGGAAGGTGTTGGCGAACTATGGAATTCCTGATGACCTACTTAGAATTCTAATTGTTCTTCACAAGGAAACCTTTGCTCAAGTAAGATGGTGGCCCGATGGAGATACCTCACCCCTAAAATTTTGATCAGGTCTGGAGCAAGGCAGGGCTGTGTTTTTGCCCCCACCCTCTTAAGCTTGTATATCACTGGAGCTGTGGAAGAAGTCGCTAATTGTAATCATGATACCTCAAAATCCGCAGGCTCCAGCCCCCCAATTCTGATGTTTGCCAATGATACTCTGCTGCTCTCGAGGAGTCCGATCGGCCTTCAGGTCCACTTGGATAGGTTTGCTTCCTTCTGGGCATCTAGAGGTTTAGATATCAACCCTACAAAATCTAAGTTTATGGTAACTGTAAAGTAATTATGGATTGTATATTTTTTCTTTGCAAAATATATAAAATAATTGTTTTGAATTGATTTCATGAGCATTGCATTTATGGTCTCTCTCTCTCTCTCTCTCTCTCTCTCTCTCTCTCTCTCTCTCCCCTTTTTCCTATATACCAAGTAATGTCGATGTATATAAGGTATTGAATACTGTGATTTTTTTAGACCATTTGTTGCTTATACCAGAACCTACCAAGGTCCTTTGGCCTTTTTCTGGGTTACCCCTTTGGTTTGGAATGGACAAACTGATGTGGACACTACAGATAGAGAAGAAGAGGGAGTTGCCCCAGTATTGGAATTTTCATAGATTCCCATGCTTTTGTATCATTCCCCGTCGTCGGAATGGGAGTCTCGG
This sequence comes from Lissotriton helveticus, assembly GCF_964261635.1. Lineage (NCBI taxonomy): Eukaryota > Metazoa > Chordata > Amphibia > Caudata > Salamandridae > Lissotriton > Lissotriton helveticus. The sequence goes on from NC_136068.1 coordinate 1,797,016,348, forward strand.
TAACAAAAATAACCTAGCAGTAGGTACAAAAGAGAAAGAAAAAGGCCTAGGCCTCATTCCCTTTTGTAGCATATCCACCTCTTTGTGTAGAAGAGCCTTACCCCTTAGAACCCTCCTGAAGGAAGCTCAGAGCCTCAGATTTTCTACCGCACGTTGTGCTAGGGAGTCTCCTTTGAGCTCTGCTCAACATCTACTCTTCAGACGTTTTTCTTCAGGTTTTTTCTTCAGGTTTTTCTTCAGATTGTTAGCTGATCCTTCCAGGATGTCTGACGAGGAAAAGAAGAAGGCCATTTTCAAGCCATGTTCCACCTGTGGCAAGAAAAGACTATTCATTGAGGATAAGCATAAAGACTGCATCTATTGCCTCTATCCTGATCACAAGGCTGTGGACTGTAAGATCTGCCGCACCATTTCAAAAAAGACCCTCTGGGACCGTGAGGGTAGGCTTCTGACATAGCTCCAGAAGTTGAAGTCCAGGAAGAATACTGTCTCCAGTGACAGTGAGGACTCTGCATCTGCATCTTCAACAAGAAGGTCAGTCAAAAGAGGTAGGGGTTCCCCTTCTCCTTCTGTGGAGCATCCTTCTAAGGCCTCAAAAAAGACCCCCAGAGAGTCTGAGAGCCAGGGTCCAGGCGAATCTCCTCACCATGGTGAAAAGGAGAGGGTAGGACCATCTACGCCTTCTAAGGGTTTGAAGACTGATCCAGCCTTCAAGAAACCCTCTTCCCAATCTTCTGGAAAGTCTGACAGAAGTTCCAAGTCGTCGACGATGAAGGCGTTGTCGACGGAGGCTCCGTCGACGAAGAATAAGAAGCCTAAACTGAAACTGGTTCCGTCGACGGGCTCGTCGACCGGACAATCGACGACGACGAGGTCGTCGACGAGGATGGAATCGTCGACGACAGCTACAACAGCGTCGATGACGGAGTCGCTGACAGCGGCATCGTCAACGAGGATGTCGACGACGGCAGCGGGGTCGATGATGAAGAGTTTGTCGACGGTAGTGACGACGACAGTGTCGTCGACGAGGGCCTCGACGACGACAACATTGACAACGACGACGGCTGGGATGTCGACAGTCTCGTCGTCTATCTTGTCGTCGAGTGTTCTTGTGTCGACGATGCATATTCCGTCGACGAAGCCGATGACGGCTGCATTTTCAGTACCATTTTGGCATCGGAGAAGAGCATCACTATATCAATGGCCAGAATTACACTGGACATGACATCTTCCAGGAGGGTAACCTCCTTGCCACCAGCTCTGCTGTTTGATGAGGATGAGTCAGAAGAGGATGATCATGACTCATATGGCAATGCTGACAGTCCTTCTCAACTTTTGGTCAAGTGCCAGGAGACGGATTCTGAAGGAGGGTATGACCAAGAAGGTGGTTATCATCATCATTCTGCCCAACCTCAGCAATATTCAGGTCAAGACATGGTTTCGGTACCATCTTCTTTCCTGCAGGACCTGCACAGGATGCTGCAGGATTACAAATCTAAAACTGCAGAGCCTGCTCTGGCTCCTGTTGCGCAAGCCATGCCTGTCCCGGCGCCTGCCTCAACGGCTGTACCTGAAATACCAGCTCAGGTGTCCCCTCAGCCATAGGCATCAATTCCACAAGAGCCTTCCAGACCAGCAGACACCCATGATTATTCCTCGGATGAGGATCATAATTCGAAGGGTGGAGCTGATCAAGCTTCTGAATGGGATGAATACATCATTCCGGACCCTCCATCTCCATGTCCGGATCCGGTGGATTCCCCGCCAGTGGATATCAGAAGATTTCATCAGCTGCTGGAAAGAGCGACTGGCAGATTCAAGTTGGCAATGCCTGCGGTGGCCTCTGAATGTTTCTTGTATGATTTTAAGGAATCTTATAGGAAGACGACAAAGTCCATACCAATAGTGCAGCATCTGTGGGATGAAGGCCTTAAGGCAATGAAAAATCCAGCGACGGTGGTGTAGGAGAGTAGGGTCTGCAATCCTATGGTCACCCCAGATTTTTGCTTTTTGCTTCACTGGTTTACGACTTTCCCTGGCTGTGGGCCTGCTAATCAGACCCACAAAGAATAAGAAGCCTAAACTGAAACTGGTTCAGTCGACGGGCTCGTCGACCAGACAATCGACGACGACGGGATCGTCGACGAGGATGGAATCGTCCACGACAGCTACAATCTCTCTAAATTGACAACCATGTACTTTAGGTGCATTTACCAATTGGTTTTGGGACACCTTATCAGCCCCTGTACAGTGTACCTTAGGTACCCAGGGCATAGGTGAACCCAAGGCCTACCAGGGGCTGAAGCATGCATTATGCCACCCCTGGCTGGCCATCTAAACAGACACAACTGGCTGGTAAGACAGCTGGGGCAAGGTGGTGTAATCACCATTTGCTGTAGATATAGTATACCTATATCTAACCCCCAAAATGGACACATATACTCCTATCCTTTGGTATAGCATTATCAAAACATGTCGAGTAAGGTGTCATACGAATTGGAATACTACCCCCTCACCAATTCTGGCGACGGGGGTAGCATTCCACCCTTTTAGAGGGACACGACATGTATGTAACCGAGAACCCCGGTTAAAGTTAACTCGAGCCTTAGCATCACAAAATGGATGCTGTCACCACAGACACAAGTCTGACCTCCTGCTGCTGGGAGTCCTTCCAGCGAGGGAGGCCTGGACAAAGGGTTTCCTGCCTTGGGAGGTACTAGCACCACCCCAGACAGGATTTTGTGTATTAGGTAGGACAGGCCTGAAAGGAATGAGACATGCCTGGGGCACACGAGGTGCCCTGTGCATACATCGGTTCAAATCAGTTACTGGGGCACTCCAGCCCCAGCTCTGGCGCAAAACCGGACAAAGGATAGGGGATGTAACCACCCCCCTTCCTGGTCCCAGCCATGGGAGGGACCTAGTCACAGTACAGCCCCCTTTAGGAGAATAAAGGTAGGAGCTGGTCCCATTCCAAATTAGATTATCCTGAACAACTTTACAAAAAGAAACTCTGGACTTCGACGTTCTGCTCCACAGAATACTGAAGAATCTCCCTTGTGGACAAGGAGTGTCCACCCTGCAACTGCAGGCACCATCAAGCGTCCTAGCGGTTCACTTTGTCATCTTTCCTGCTGGAACAAGACTTCAGAGCCCGACGAGATCCGGACTTCCAGACCTCTCCGACCTCAACCTACATCTGCAGCACAGCTGAGATCCTTGGGTGCGACGAGACACGTGGGACCGGCCATCTTGAAGAAACTGCACTTCGCTTCCAGCATGACTTCAGAGGCATCCTCGAGAAAGTGCTTTGGGGATTGAGAAGCCCCAGCCCCGAGCAGCTCCTGCACCGAAGACCAGCCCTCCAGCATCCACGAGATCTGCGTGGGGCCCTTTTGCTTGGTTGCTGCTCGACGCGTTGTCTGGTCACTTGCCGGCTGGCTAGTGGCCTCCTAGATGACGATCCTTGAAATCTTCACTGCTGGTCTGGTTGCTCCAGACTGGCCCTTGCTCCCTTCCAAAAGAGGAGCACCCCGGACCCTCCTGGTCCGCTTCAGATGCCGTTTCCACTCACCGCGTGGGTTGCCTTTGCCAAGGCCTGTAGACTCCAAATCCGGATCCGACACCGCCAACAGCGAGAGCCTGCGTGGGACAGCTCGTGCCTCCATCCTGGTCGTTGAAGACACCTCCTGGTCCACGTGGCTGCAGAGACAAGCGTCCACTCTTAACCTGATCGCGACGACAGCACCTGGTTCCTTCCTGGTTCCACACCGGTCACTGGCTAGTGACTTTGAACACTGTCCCCTCTGCTTTCAAGTCCTCTTCTTCCCCGATCCACCCTTGGATCGCTCCGGACATCTTCCACTTAGTTGCCTGCAGCATCTTTCTTCAAGGCTCCATTGACTTCGACGCGGATACCCGACACACTATGCACCCGCAGCCCGTGGGTGAGGTAACAAGAGCATTTCGGTGCTCAAGGGTAGATTAACTCTCCTAGTGTCCAGATTTCCAGTCGTTTTAGTCCTAGATAGTAAAGACTGTCCGTACTTACCTTTTTCGTAAACTGTACTGTCCATTGACTTTGTTCCGCATCTTGCGTGTGAGTACACACTCTGCACATGCGTCCTGTGGGCTTCCTATTACTTACCTGAGGTTAGGATAGTGTAGTCCCAGCGTACCTACAGCATCTGGACAGCTCCATTCCTTCTATCGATTTCCTTATACCATTTACTTAGTATATGGTTTGTCGTGCCCCTAGGGCACCATTATAATTTTGTACAACTTATCGTATTTTTCCTAAGAGATTGTCAAGTGCTTAGCCCCCCTGATCTCATAAAGAGTTCAGAGGTGTTTGTTATTAATAAACATATTGTTTATTTTCATAACAACCTGTGTGGTGTCCTTTTATCTGGTATTCAAGGGGTTATATTGTAGTGTAGTTCCTATCTTCCCAATAGGCTCTGCGCATTGGAATAGTACCTACAGCAGTAAAGGCCTAGGCCAGATGTTAACTAGGTCTACTACTGTCGATACTAGACTTAATTTTTGGGTTTGCCAGCTAAGCTCAGAGTTCGCTAGAAACTTTCTCGAATGTTCAGGAAAGAATTACCTCCCCTGATTAGACAAGAAGGGATTTAGTTTCTGACAACCATAGAACATGACAACTTTGCTCTCCCCTAATCAAGAGTCAATCTCAAGAGTCGTGTGAGCACAAGGCAATTATTTTACTCAGTCAGTACGTGCATTCTTAGTCTCATCAGAATGTAGAGAAAAGGAAGAGACGGGCGTGTTCAATAAAAGATGTTATTTATTGATCAGTCTCTTTTCTCGTACAAGAGAAATGGATCGATATTATTGCAATACTTATAGTTAAGTAAAGTGCATACATTAAAAGCAATAGTATAAAATAATACTGTAAAAACATTGATACGGTTTCTGAGCCATATGATGTTTAAAATGATTAAAATATATTTACATACACATATACATTTGACTAAACGTACTCAACTGGTGTTTCTAAATACGCCTACCCCGTGTACCTGACCTAAGTCTAATGCGTGGGCGGGAATAGAAAGTTACAGTTTAAGTTAAGTTTGTTTTTGCCAAGTGAATAACTAAAGAATTCTCTAGGAGGGGTTATTCAGTTCTGTACCTGGAATTTAGGATGAATGAGGAATGGTATCTCTTTCTCTGCTCTCGATATTCCAGGCTGCCTGCGAGGGCTACCCGGAAGCGCCGGTGCTGGGTCTCTCGGCTTGAGATAGCAGCGCGTCTCTCAGCGCGTCAGGAAGGCGGGGCTGCTGCCTGCGGGGTCTGCTTCTGCTCTCGGCTTCGGCAAGTATGGCTGCTCCGTCTTGTCACCACGCGTGTGTTTGCATAGGGCAAGGTCGGCAATATTTATACCTTAAAGGTGCCGAGATTGACGTAAGGATGGACATAGGTACGTCAATAAAGATGTCATACGACTTGCTCGTTAGCACATTCTTTTGCAAAAGTTCTCTGTGAAATCAAAACAATGGCCGCACGGATTATCCAGGTTGTCATAGGTTTGATTTGTTATGAGAACGTCGTATGCCTTATCAGGGGCTGGAGGAATGTCGCTTGTCTAATTAGATCTCAAGCGTTATGACCTAATCAGATAACACGTTCCTGTGCCGTAGTGTGACTGCGTCAGATAACGGTATCTGCATCATGGGGGATTTCTTGCCTCATGGGCTGACTGTTAGTTAACTAGCTAGGTAGTTTAACCAGAATAGGGTCAGGAATAGGGGGATCGATTCAGAACCTATAGAAATACACGACACCCACTCCACGCTAACTATGGTCATATCTACTAATCTATGCATAGTATAACATAGTACAACATACTATAGAGTATAGTGTATACCTTACCACCCCAAAATACATAAATGCATTTTGAAATTTACAAATATACTGAAAAATTGCAGTCATATATATTGTATGCACTTAAGCTATGAATTAAATGCAAAAGTAAACACGCATTGTTATGCATTATTGCTTTTTGGTATATGAGAAATACACATGAAATGGCTCTTAATATAGCTATACAGAAAGGAAGGTCGAGACCATTTCATCACATAATAAAATATTTGTGAACATACCAGCGGGCAGCTAAAGTCTATATAAAGTATCTAAAATAGAAATCTTAGTTCTCTAGGAATAGTTTCTTACTTTAAGCAGAAGATCAGTGTCCCGGGGAAAAAATATATAGAAAAATATTTTAAGGGCTTGCTGAAAAAAGTTGCTGTCCGTGAACTGGATTGTAATTGTTCATGTGACTTTATTTTTAAAGGTTGAAGGCCGAATTCAGGGAACGCCGTGTGCGAGTTTACTCAAAAGTCTCTATTTCTGTTCCGGAGAGAACATCATATCATTCAGGCTTTCGAAAAAACTGTCAACAGCTTCATGGGAAAGTTCCACTAAGTCGGAAATAGGGGTAACCATGCATTCATGCGCATGATTGTCTCCATTGACATTCTGATTAGCATTGCTGACAGAAGGTCGTACCTGTTCGATGCTGCTTTCATCTTGAACTTCACTACTCTTCAATCGTAGTGGTGAAGATTCCAGGAATGCCGTCATCAGAATTGGCAGCCTTTGAGGGCAGCACAGTGCGTGAACCTTGGTAGGAACCAACAGTGTATCTGCATCCACCGGCGCATCCGATTGTAGCGTCAGACAGGTGTCTAACACGCATTCTTCTCCGCATAGCAGACACCTTAGTACAGGTAAAACACACCTTTGCCACATTGGTCGAAATGATAGAAACCAAGTCATGTTTAGGTCTCTAAGCCGGGAGAGTCCCAGGATTTTTGATATCCGGTCCCGGTATCCAATGGCTAGGATCGTATCTTCCATTGTCGCGAGAGTTTGATCTGTGACATGGGTTGCCATAACGAAAAATAAGGACTAGGAATAGGATTCCTGCAATTAGTCCCAGGATCAGGGGAAGTCCGCCAAAAATCGAATGGACGAAATCTGGAAAAATACCCAGTATGGCTTTGAATGGTGTTAATGCCATCGAAAATACTGTCTTAAATACCTTTGAGACCCCAGTGGTATCAGAAATATTTAAGATTTCGCTCAGGATTTCCGCGAAATGTACGGGGGAATTAGTTGATAATAATGTATGTATCTCTGCAGTCGTCCTTGCGACTTGTAGATCATACGTTTCTTTAGATGACGTGAGCCTTGTAGGCGTCTGAAGAAGCACTGTTTTCATTCTGCTTAAAGTGTCTATTCGAATAGAAGTAATTTTCAAACCGGGCCATGCCCTTGCCTCCCTGTCTGGTAAGGAGCTGGGGAACAAAGAACGTCCACAGCACTTGACCTTCGCCATCGTGGTGACGAGATAAGGAGTCCCGGGCATAAGACTACAACATCTGCGGTCTACAATAAGAATGTAACTCCCATTATAGAGTCTTTGAAAGAATGGTTCTATTTCAGTTGCAGGTGCGCCTTGCTGGTGACATGAAAGGTTGTATGAATTCCCTTCACAGGCTCCGTGCAAACTAATACCGTTACACAGAAGCGTGCCGCTTAGTGACATAGCACAATTGTTGCCACTAAGAAACACTTTCTGTCCTTTGTTACTGACACATGCATGTGAATAGGGCAGGTTCCAAGTTGTTTTAAGGTACCCCTTTCCCAATTTCTCGTACATGCCAGCCTGTATATATTTTTGGCAGTATTGAAACCTGAAGGTTGAGATTGGAATATTTATGATTCCGTGGATTATCCATTCACTGACAGGTCGTTCTGACATTGTCATTGGTAATCTTTCTAGTTTTTCAATGCTCAAGATTGTATAATCAGCACCCTTCTGCGCCATACCGATTTGTCTATCAGTAAGGTTAAAGATTTGGAATAGTGACGTTGTGTTGATTAAACGCCAAGGCACATAGCCTGAACGCAGATTTTGTAACGTCCAGCCAAGCTGTACAATAGAGCGCAATTGTGACTGACCATGTTGTAATAACAGTAAGTCTTGCGATAATATATCGATTGCTGAAGACACAATGCTGTCCAATGAAAATATTCTGGAGGACAGAGTCATTAACCCATTGTCCACTACAGAAAGTGATTTTTCCAAATTAATACGATCAATTTCACGTATTCTCTCTGCTGTTTCAATTTGAGTAACCTTCCAGGCCTCATTGTATGCTGCATATACAGAGGCTGCTATGAAACGCTTTTGACGCTGTTTGCGTGGTCCCAGTATGAAATCACGCAAGTCAGCACCATCAGTAAGTAAAGTTAGGTGTTGCTTAATTTCAGGCAGTGTGGAAGTTTGTAGCCATTGAAGGCATAATTTGCCCACACTGTACGTTGTTATTATCCCTGGGTGATGTCTTTGGGGATATCTAGGGTCTGGCCTGGTCATTTTGAAACCCTGTGTTTTATTCAGGAATCTATCTTGACAGTTATTTGTATCTGTGGGCCAGATCAACCATTGTTTCCAATCAGGATGTGTTCTGTTTTGGTTAAGTATATGGTTTATGTCTATTCCTTCATCTGTATCAGAGTTATTGTTAAACATTGTTGGCTTTGGAATAGACAGGTTATTTAAATCTTTGATTTTGGCTAAGCCAAGACAGGTGGTTTGTTGAACAGTGTCATTTAAAAATATCATTTGTTCTGGGATCATGCAGGCTCTAAACAAAGCTTCTATACCCTGTACTTGCCATTCTTTTGTACCCCAAACACTTTTCAAATCAACATTTTTGTCCCAATAATCAAATCCAAAAGTATTCATTTTTTCAAAGAATGAATCTGAATATATCAATTTCGTGTTGGTTATCATGGTTTTCATCCCTGTCTTGTTTGGCAATTTGTAATAAAATGTTTCAGCATTAGTTATGTTAAAAACCTGAAAAATATGAATATTTGTCATAAACGGTTCTAGAGCTCCCTTTTGGAGGTGTAGCACAATGTTCCCATTGATTATAATTTAAAACATTTCTAGGTTGTGCAGATTTATGCAAGAAATGGTTACCATAATGGTTATAGCAATACATACTATCATAATTTGTAGAACCTTGCAAATAATCATGTTTTGTAAATTTAGCAGACATTACTAAGTCAGACATCATATTGTTTATACTTTCAAAGTCCCAATCATCAGCAAATGAGTTTGGTTTTGCAAAGTCACTCAAGGAGATCTTGATTTGGTGTGGATATTTCAGGATCTCGACCGGACCATAAATTTCATAGTCAGTGTTGTCCCAGGCTACCCCCACCAGGTATTGGAATTGCTGTGAAGTTGGCTGAAGAAAGTTCTGAAGAAAGTTCTCGTTTCTCGACGTGTGAAGATGTGTGTGGTTTGAGGACCAAGTTGATGTTCTGACTTGCTGTGTCCATTTTAGCATAGTTTCCCTCAATGAAGCGTCCCAAAGTAAATACCATGATGAGCCAAAGTATGAGGATAAATGCACCAAAACCCACCCAAAATTCAATCCATGGAGAAACCAGATATGTTTCTTTCAGTTGTTTCAAAAGTTCCTTAGCTTTGTCTTTAAAGGATTTTGATGATGGCTGTGTCTTTTGTTCGCTGAAACCTTCAGAGGAATCATCGAAGTTGATGAAGTAACCAGATGCAGTTCTGTCAATTGTTCCAATTGGTTCAGGATTCTTGTTTTTTGCATTGTCACTTGGTACTTCAGTATAGATTGGTGTGTCTCTGCTAAATGTTTTTATTTGGGTTTTCAGAGGTCTTAGTTCTATTGCATTGTTGCATAGTCCTTGTTGTTCTTCTGTAGGCGTTTCGAATGTGATGAGCCTCTTTGATAGGACCTCTGTACTGGTAGCAAACCTTGGTGTTCTGCTACTTATTGGGAGTCCACTTGGCCTACTGTTTGTTATCGGCCACATGTTGTGGTTTTACCAGGTCGATGGATACAACTCGGTTCTCCTTTTTTCCAGCAAGTGGCGGTAGTACAACTGATCTTGTCCCGTTGACAGACAAGACAGGAACTGCTTTTCTGTAAGAAGGCCCAAATTCCTTCTTTACCGCGATCTTTTCCCTGACTAGATCCCCGACTTTTGGAATCCAGACAGGTCTTGCTGGGACAGGTGGTGATTCTTCAGTGGTTGTTGGCTGTTGTTTCAACTGTATGTTGCTCAGGTCTTTTCTTGTTTTGTTTAAGTCCTGCAAAATAGCCAAACGGTCTTTGACATCAAAGGTTTTTTCTATTACCACTGAAGTCTGACTATCAAGGTCAGAGATCAACATCCTAGTTCCGAATAATAATTCGTACGGACTGAATCCCTTCAGAGAATTTCTTGGCAAGTTATTTAGACTACGTTGGACACTTATTAGATGTTTGACCCACCCAGCTCCCGAACCTAATGTCCTTTCCATTATAGATTGCTTTCTGCCTTGGTTTTTTCTTTACACCATCCCATACCCTCAGGAAGGAAGTGAGAAGATTCCCGCTGGGCTGTGCTCATTTGGCCATGTTTCCCCCCCAGGCTGGATTGCCTGAGTGAAAGAAATGGTCGAACGTAGCATGCTCTTAGCGTATATGCCATTTAGACTCGCAAATCTTGTATAATAGTCCGGACGTCAGCCGAGTGCTGTGGATCTACATGATAAGTGGAACTAGCCTGTGTATGTTAATCGCAAGCCATTCTTTTTGTTGGTAATATTATCTGCCTTGCTACGACGAGGTATTAAACTGCTTCTCTCCCCACTGCGATCTCTGTTGCAGTTTGGGCAGTTTTTTACAAACATGGTGTAGTGCAGGCTCATGCCTGGCCACCAGTACCGTGATTGTAATTCTTCCAGAGAATCTTTTAATTTAAGGTGTCTGAGACCCTCGCCCATGTGTGCGTCTGCGATTAACAAGTTTCTCCTGTCCATGTTTGGAATCACTCTATCCCCCACTCCAGGGATTCGAGCAAAAGGGACGGAGTTTGCATCGATTATGTATGTATAATTGAGTGGATAGTTGATCGGTAACGCTGAGCAGTCGCCTTTTGATGACGTTTTCACCGCCAGCAATGTTTCGCCGTCAATGTATTTTAATGTACGCTTTTTTCGATCTACGGGAGCCGGTTTACTGGCTGCCGCTGCGGCTGTTTCAGCCAATGAATTCCCTACAACGTGAACGCCATCACGCTGGTGACTCAGTGAGTGTGTCACGTGAGTCTTTGGTAGTTCTTTTTTCAAAAGAGCTACTTGTTCCCAGAGCAGTGTCTGCTTTATTGGTGCATCTGTGTCATCTTTGTAACCGTTCTGAATCCATGTCTGCAAATCCTTGTTATATGCTTTGACGCCGAAATATGAATCTGACACTATAAGTGTCGGGAATTCGCGATCCGCATTATCTAGCGCCATTTTCAAAGCTATTATTTCAGTTTGTAGTTCTGAATTAGTTTCTACTGAGTGTGATTTTGTTAATAGAGGTTTTAGTTTACCTCCGCGCCACACTTCTTTTGTAATCTCACATGTGGGATTGTATGCATGTTCTCCCCAAACGGAGGGTTGAGCATGTCCGTCTGTATAGATTACACAGGCGTAATGTCGTAGAGGCAGAATGTCGATTGGCAGAGGATACGTCTTTTCATATTTTAGATTTTTTAATTCTTCTAGTTCTGGATCAAAGTAGTAGTATACTTTGTCCGTTTTGATTGAATTCACCCATTGTATCCATTCTGGATCCAATGTTGTTGATGGTAAATTACACGGTGTTGTTAATGCCTCAAAAGCTGATTCAGCTGTTCTGACTGTGATATGTCTACCGTCAGCTATGTCTTTTTCTCTAGCTATTGCGGTTTGAACTGCTTGAACAATTTTTCCTTTGTTGCTGAATCTCTGTTCAGCTTTTGTGTACAAGTGTGATTTGAATGCAATTGGTACCTTTTCTCCCTCATTAGAGGTCAGGTATGTGAATCCGCATCTCCCTGGGATGACTCGGATCACAAGGTTGCGTGTATTATCACGGGTTTCTAATTTTGTCTTAATTAGCATGTCTGTTTGTAAGGATCTCAAAATTTCTGTGTGTGTTTGAGTCCAACTGGATCTTTTAAAGTCTGGTTTAATTAGATCGTAAAGGGGTTTCACCCTTTCTGCGTAATTTGCAATGTATGTTCTTCCGAAATTTAGGAAGCCTAAAATTGACTGTAGGTTTTTTAGTGTTTTAGGAGCTTGGATAACGGCACATTTCTCTAGGAAATTGTCTGCCAGGCTTTTACCTTCACTTGATAGCTCATATCCTAAGAATAGGACCGTCAGATGGGCAATTCTGGACTTTTTGAAGTTGAATTTGTAACCCTCTGCAGCGAAACCAAGTATTATGGTGTTCACTCTTTTCAAGTGAGTCTCCAAGTCATCATCTGTTAAGTAAATGTCATCGACATAAGATAATGCTTCATCATCATATAGTTGTAGTAATTCTGTTACTCTCGCTGAGAATACCCCCGGGCTGTTCTTGTACCCCTGGGCTAACCGACAGAATTGTTTTTGAGTGCTATTTACTGAGAAAGCTGTTAAATATCTGCTCTCTGGTGCTATGTTTTGACAAAAGAATCCGTTGGAGATGTCCAAGGTAGTTTTGTATTTTTTGCGCACTATGTTATTCATTAGTGCAGCACTGTGTGAGTTTTGCACTGCAAAAGTTTTGCAACATGTGTTAAGGTGTCGGTAATCCAAAACTAGGCGATATGAATTGTCTGGTTTGGAGACCGGAAACAAAGGATTGTTCATTTGTGAGGTGCAAGTTTCAATCACCCCCTGGTATTCTAGCTGATCTAGTATTTCATTTACTTGTTTTTTAGCTTCTTGCTTAATTGGGTACTGCCTTTGTGCAGTTGGTTGTGATTTTAACTGGATTTTGTGAGGAGGAGAATCCTCATCCCATCCTACATGATTTTTATATAAAGCAGGTGCTAAGGCCACTGCCCACTTTCTAGCAAGTGTATATTTTTTATGAATCGGCATTTGATTCGAGAAGGCAGGCATAATTACTTCTTCGCCATGAGGGCACTCCCTGACAAACTCTGGTGGCCAGTCTTTTTCAGCTAGAAGGATGTCATAGCCCTTGGAGAGGTTATCCCAAAATAGTCCCCTTATTTTCCTAGTCTTATCTCCCTCTATACGTAATGTTATCTTGTATATTTTGTGGGGCTTGCTAACTCTGGTATCTGCAGTTTCCACTTGAAGGTATTCATTCGTGTCCACTGTCTCCAGATGATTCATAAGGACTTTGCGAGCTATGCTCACCTCTGCTGCGCTGTCTAGCATTGTCTGAGCCCACTCTCCGTTTTTCAGTTGTGTCCTCAGTATTCTCGGCATTGTTAACTACCTTGATACTGGCTACCTTCTTTTTTGGAAATTGTAATTTCTTTTTCAGTTGAGCAGGTTCCTTGTCTTTGGACTTGGCGTGCTCTTCTGATCGTCCTCTTCTTTCCGATTTCTGCGAGGAATTCTGAAAAGATTGAGAGGGACGTGTATCAATGTCTTGATATCTATCAGGTTTTTTAATATTATCCCTATTTCTAAGGTTATATCTATTCCCAGAGGGGTCACTCTGGGGTGACCTTTGTCTCGGGTTTGGAGATTTCTCTCTTCGCCTAGGAGACCTTCCTCTGGACTGGAATTTCTTTTCTTTAGGATTGGATTGTTTGTTCCCATCCCAGTTTTTTGGTGAATTATTATTATTATTAAAAAACATTTTTTCTGGACTTGTAGTCAGTTGCGGTTTTACTGGTATTCCACCTAGACTATCTCTGCCTAGTTCTTCATAGGATTTTTCTATGATTCTGGCAATTTCAGCTGGTTGGTCTGCTATATCTGTCTCTTTTAACCTCTGGCGGATCGCCACGTTTGCTGCTTCACCTTTTATGTTGGCTAATAATATAGCCGAGACCTGCTTGAAGTCTTTTAGTAATTTCATACCAAGAGTTAAAGCTGGTTCTGGACCGTATTCATCTTGAATTTGTTTTAGCACATCTGGTATCACCGAAATGGATGGAACACCGTGCGTTTTTGTATAGATGGAAGCAAAGACTGTACCCCAAGTGTCACAGTCCTCAATGTGTGGTGCGATTCCCATTGGGAGACATATAGTCAGAATCCTGTGTTTTTCTAATGGGGTGGTGTCAGGAAACACCGCCTCTATTTGGGTAATTTTCTGTGCCAACCAGAATGGTATTTGTTCCCGTTTAGCTGGAACTTTACCTAGGCAGGATTGGATGTTCTGTGGTGTAATTTTATTTGTGTTCCCCTGGTGAGGGGTCAGCTGTGGAAGTTTAATCGCTGGCTGAATTGTTGAAGTCCGCATTACATACTGAACTAATTGTCTGTGAATTTTTAGTAGTTGTTTTAGCTGTATTAACAGCTCTGCTGCAGGCATTCTTTCGATGTCTGGATGTGGTGTGTATCCGGCTAGGACCGGCCACGTTGCTCCTGGTCTTCCTAAAGGACCGAGCCTTGTAATGTGATTGTTATATTTTAGGGCGCCATCAAATAAGAGCAAATGCTCTTGGAATTTGAGTGGTACTTCCACCTCCTCGAAAGGAGTGTACGTTTCAGGAGGTTCCTCTACTTTGTAATAGTGGAAGTACTTTGTTACAGCATTTGCTGCTGGAAAATGTATCCATGTATAGTATACCTCTGTCTGCCGATATTCGTGTGCCTCAATTACGAATATGACTGTGCCACCTCTAGGTGTCAGTCCATTTTCTATAAGTTTTAAGGTTATAGATCTCCTTTTGGCGACCTGGATGAGTATTATATCCGGGTCTGCTGTTTGCATGGTAGCATCAGCATCTGCTATTTCAGTAGCTAATCTAATTGCCTCTCTTTCATCATCACTCTCTGCCATTTTACAGACAGGATGGTATTATGTTTGTTTGCAGATCAGGTTTCTCATGGAAACAGAGATTAGATGCACAATATTCTGGAACTGTTTTATCCTTCAACGTTGACTAGACCAAGAACCATACATAGGAGTTCCCTCCTGCGAGGTTTTGGAGGATATAATAACCTTTCACCCACTCCAGACGTCTTTGGAGTATTTGGGAAAAGGGGTCTGAGTGAGAAAGCACGACTGAGTTACTCTAAATGTCTTACGTTAGTTTTATCGCCCTTTCCAAACGCGTTGGGCGCCATGTAGTGTAGTTCCTATCTTCCCAATAGGCTCTGCGCATTGGAATAGTACCTACAGCAGTAAAGGCCTAGGCCAGACGTTAACTAGGTCTACTACTGTCGATACTAGACTTAATTTTTGGGTTTGCCAGCTAAGCTCAGAGTTCGCTAGAAACTTTCTCGAATGTTCAGGAAAGAATTACCTCCCCTGATTAGACAAGAAGGGATTTAGTTTCTGACAACCATAGAACATGACAACTTTGCTCTCCCCTAATCAAGAGTCAATCTCAAGAGTCGTGTGAGCACAAGGCAATTATTTTACTCAGTCAGTACGTGCATTCTTAGTCTCATCAGAATGTAGAGAAAAGGAAGAGACGGGCGTGTTCAATAAAAGATGTTATTTATTGATCAGTCTCTTTTCTCGTACAAGAGAAATGGATCGATATTATTGCAATACTTATAGTTAAGTAAAGTGCATACATTAAAAGCAATAGTATAAAATAATACTGTAAAAATATTGATATGGTTTCTGAGCCATATGATGTTTAAAATGATTAAAATATATTTACATACACATATACATTTGACTAAACGTACTCAACTGGTGTTTCTAAATACGCCTACCCCGTGTACCTGACCTAAGTCTAATGCGTGGGCGGGAATAGAAAGTTACAGTTTAAGTTAAGTTTGTTTTTGCCAAGTGAATAACTAAAGAATTCTCTAGGAGGGGTTATTCAGTTCTGTACCTGGAATTTAGGATGAATGAGGAATGGTATCTCTTTCTCTGCTCTCGATATTCCAGGCTGCCTGCGAGGGCTACCCGGAAGCGCCGGTGCTGGGTCTCTCGGCTTGAGATAGCAGCGCGTCTCTCAGCGCGTCAGGAAGGCGGGGCTGCTGGCTGCGGGGTCTGCTTCTGCTCTCGGCTTCGGCAAGTATGGCTGCTCCGTCTTGTCACCACGCGTGTGTTTGCATAGGGCAAGGTCGGCAATATTTATACCTTAAAGGTGCCGAGATTGACGTAAGGATGGACATAGGTACGTCAATAAAGATGTCATACGACTTGCTCGTTAGCACATTCTTTTGCAAAAGTTCTCTGTGAAATCAAAACAATGGCCGCACGGATTATCCAGGTTGTCATAGGTTTGATTTGTTATGAGAACGTCGTATGCCTTATCAGGGGCTGGAGGAATGTCGCTTGTCTAATTAGATCTCAAGCGTTATGACCTAATCAGATAACACGTTCCTGTGCCGTAGTGTGACTGCGTCAGATAACGGTATCTGCATCGTGGGGGATTTCTTGCCTCATGGGCTGACTGTTAGTTAACTAGCTAGGTAGTTTAACCAGAATAGGGTCAGGAATAGGGGGATCGATTCAGAACCTATAGAAATACACGACAATATGTGGTAAGACAGCTGGCTTCACATGCCAAAAGAGTTTAGCCTAAGACTGCTTTGTCCATGCTACCATTAGGATAGCTGGTCTATAAGGTAGACTTACAACCAATCACCATAAGGGTTGTTTGGACTGATACAAGGTGATCACTAGAACTAGTGAACATTATATATCAGGCCAACTTCTCACATTGGTGTGCAGCGGTTGGGATTTGAGCTTGCTGTTGTTTTTACCAAATATAATCTTGAAATATCATTTGAAATATCACATAAGGTACCATAGGTACATATACCAAGCTTAGAAATACTCTGAGTTCTACTGAACCAGCTGTTGTTGTAGAAAGGGCCTAGCACACCCTGACTGCAACTCTTAGCAAGGGATGAGTAGGAAAACCCATAGTGTAGGTAATTGCATCACTTGCACCTCACTAGAAAGCATGTCTACCCATGGAGAGACTTCAGTGACTCCCCTAGTGGTTAGTGACCCTCCACAGGTCCTTTCCAAATATGCAGCACTCAGTTTTCAGGAGATGAGACAATTGTGTACCTCCAGGGGACTGAAACAGGGTTCTAACCCTACCTCCTCCTTTCTGTTAGGTCTCTTAGAGACATATGATGCTAGAAGGGGTTCTAACACAGGCCCCTCTAATTCAGATGGGAGGATGCCCCCCTTAGAAGGTGATCCAGGTGATCCAGACTCTAACCTCCCTGAAACAGAGAATGTAGATGGTAGGGAAGAGGGAGATGTATCTGAGGATGAGGCAGACAATGGGCAACCTTTAGTCAGCAGACTTACAAGGGCCAACTTGACCTACATAGGGATAGTACTAGGGGACCCCCAGTGCTATCCATAAGCAGGCCTAACTTTGGGGTCAGAAGAGAGAGATCTCATTCTAGGGACTCCAACAGATCTGGGCACTCTCATGCCTCCCATGCATCTGCTCAGAGGACAATGACTTCCCCTCAGAGGAGAGAGCATGATGCAAAGATGAAGGAGGCTAATCTGAGGATTCAAAGGGAAGAGCTTGCCCTTGCCAAGGAGAAGCTTGCCTTTGCTAGAGAGCAACAGTTGAGTGGGGTAGTACCCACTGGTGGCAGCAATATCCCTAGGGATAAAGACAGGGGTTTTGATACTAGAAACCTGAGTAAAATAGTGCCCTCCTATAAGACAGGAGATGATATCCACAAGTGGATAACTGCTCTGGAGAGGGCCTGCAAAGTACAGCAGGTACCCCAGAGTCAGTGGGCAGCTATATTGTGGCTCTCCTTTGAAGTCAAAGGTAGAGATAAGCTCCTCACTGTTAGATATGAGGATGCCAATGATTACAAAGTCCTGAAAACTGCACTGATTGATAGGTTTGGCTTAACAACTGAACAGTACAGGTTAATGTTCAGAAATACCCAGAAAACTCAGGCTCAGGATTGGACTGACTTTGTTGATTGTGCCACTAAGGCTTTGGAAGGCTGGTTACTGGGAAGTAAAGTTACTGATTACACAGGATTGTATAATCTAAATATGAGAGAGCAAATTTTAAATAATTGTCAGAACCAGTTGTTGCATCAGCACCTGATTGACTCAGATCTGACCTCTCCCCAAGAATTGGGAAAGAAGGCAGACAGATGGGTCAGAACCAGGGTCAAGCAGCAGAACCAGAACCAGGGTGGTGGCCAAAAGAAAGCAGACCAGAAGGGTAATAATGAGAATAGCAAAATGACCAGAAGTCTTCAACAGGGCCCCAACAATCCAAGGAGGGTGGGACCCAGAATTCCCAGAAAAAGAAGAATGATGGTCCAAAGAAACCATGGTGCCAATACTGTAAAAGTAAAACTCACTGGTTTAGTGAGTGCACCAAGAAAGGCCCAACTCCTACCACTACTGTCCCTAAGACACCTGCACCCCCTAGTACAGTTAGTAGTGGTAGTGTACCCCCCCAGGTTTTAGTAGGGTTAACCCTGGGAACTGAGGTGGGTTCTGACTTAGTCAGAATACCTACTCAGGCAGTTCTTGTCTGTACTGGGGACATGGATATGACCCCTACTGTAAGTCCCAGTACTCTGGGCAAATACAGGCAAACACCTTTAATCAATGGGAAAATGGCTCAGGCCTACAAGGACACATGTGCCAGTGTCACTATGGTGACACCAGCCTTTGTGGATCCTGATCAGATCATGCTAGGTTCAGACTACCTAGTGACCAATGCTAGCAACGTCACTACCTATCACAGTATGGCAGTTGTTAACTTCTCCTGGGGAGGGGTAACTGGTCTCAAAAGGGTTGTAGTTAGTTCAGACCTCCCAGTGGATTTTGGGCAATGATTTGGAATCCTCCTTATGGTCAGATGTGGAGTACAGGACTAATGTAGAAATGCTAGGTCTCTCCTCACATGTCCTTGCTGTGACCAGGTCACAGGCCAAGAAATGCCCAGCTGAACAAGTGCTGGATCCTGGAAGAATGGACCAGACACTACCCAAGAGGAAGAGCAGTAGGGGTAAGGCAGAGCCTTCCCCCCTGCCTCAGGTTGAGGATCAGCCCTCTCAGGAGGCTGACCCAAAGACCCCAGAAGGAACTGTTCTAGAAGAGCTTGAGCCTGAACAGGTTGAGTTTCTTGGCACAGGGTGACCTTCCAGGGCAGACTTGAGGCAGGCACAGTTAGACTGTTCCTCCCTTGAATCCCTCAGACAGCAGGCTGCTGCTGAAGCTGCAGGGAATGCTACAGGTGCCCACAAGGTATATTGGGATGAAGGACTCCTATACTCTGAGGCAAGAGACCCCAAACCTGGTGCTACCAGGAGGCTGGTCATCCCCTTGTCACTTAGAGGTTTCCTTCTCACCTTAGCCCATGAGATTCCCCTTGCAGGTCACTTAGGCCAGAACAAGACTTGGGACAGGCTTGTCCCACACTTTCACTGGCCTCATATGTCTGAGGACACTAAAGAGTTTTGTCGCTCATGTGTCACCTGCCAATCAGTGGCAAATCAGGTGGCACCACAAAGCCCCCCTTATACCACTACCTGTGGTGGGGGTGCCCTTTGAGAGAGTGGGGATAGACATTGTTGGACCAATGGACTCCCCAACAGAATCTGGGCACAGATTTATACTGGTGGTAGTGGATCATGCCACCAGGTATCCAGAAGCTATTCCCCTTAGGACCACTACAGCTCCTGTTGTGGCCAGGGCCCTACTTGGAGTTTTCTCCAGAGTGGGGTTTCCTAAGGAGGTTGTCTCTGACAGGAGTGCAAACTTCATGTCAGGATACTTGACCGCAATGTGGAAGGAGTGTGGTGTAAATTACAAATTTACCACACCCTATCACCCACAGTGCAATGGGCTTGTGGAGAGATTCAACAAGACCCTAAAAGGGATGATAAAAGGGTTACCTGAAAAGCTTAGACGAAGATGGGACATCCTTTTACCCTGCCTCCTGTTTGCTTACAGAGAGGTCCCACAGAAGGGGGTTGGCTACAGCCCTTTTGAGCTTCTGTTTGGGCATCCTGTAAGAGGACCCCTATGTCTTGTAAAGGAAGGATGGGAGTTACCTCTCAAAAAGCCTAAGCTTGACATAGTGGACTATGTACTTGGTCTCCGCTCCAGGATGGCAGAGTACATGGAGAAGGCATCCAAAAACCTTGAGGCCAGCCAAGAACTTCAGAAAGCTTGGCATGCCCAAAAGGCTGCCCTAACTGTTTATCATGCAGGACAGAAGGTGTGGGTGTTGGAGCCAGTGGCCCCAGCAGCTCTCCAAGACAAATGGTCTGGACCCCATACTATCATTGAGCAAAAGGGAGAGGTCACCTACCTGGTGGACCTTGGAACTCCCAGGAGCCCCCACAGGGTGCTTCATGTAAACAGGCTCAAGGCATTTGTTGACAGGGAGGACATGGGCTTGCTCATGGCCACAGATGAGGGGCAGGAGGAAGAGAGTGACCCTCTCCCAGACCTGCTCACTCAGAACCCTGATGATGGGTCAGAAGATGGTGTAGTCTTTTCTGACAGCCTCTCTGAGCATCAACAAGAGGATTGTTAACAGGTTCTTCAATCCTTTAGACAAATGTTCTCACTGACACCCAGTCAGAAAAACTGGTGCACCCATGAGGTGGACACTGGTGACAGTCTGCCTGTCAAAAGTAAAATCTACAGGCAACCTGACCACGTCAGGGACTGCATAAAGAAAGAAGTACAAAAGATGTTGGAATTGGGAGTCATTGAACCCTCAGAGAGCCCTTGGGCTAGTCCTGTAGTTCTAGTGCCAAAACCTCACACCCAGGATGGTAAGAGAGAGATGAGGTTTTGTGTAGACTACAGGGGTCTCAATGATGTCACTAAGGCAGATGCCCATCCAATACCTAGGGCAGATGAACTCATAGACAAGTTGGCTTCTGCCACCTTCTTGAGTACATTTTACCTAACAGATGGTTATTGGCCGATCAGGTTAGCTGAGGATGCCAAGGCCAAGACAGCATTTTCTACCCCAGGAGGTCATTACCAGTTTGTGGTGATGCCCTTTGGTTTAAAAAATGCATCTGCCACTTTTCAAAGGTTGGTGAATCAAGTTCTCACTGGGCTGGATGACTTTTGTGCAGCATATCTAGATGATATTGCTGTCTTTAGCTCCACCTGGGAGGATCACCTGATCCACCTGAGGAAAGTTTTGGAGGCCCTGCAAAAGGCAGGCCTCACTATCAAGGCCACCAAGTGCCAGATAGGGCAGAGTCAGGTTGTGTAGCTGGGCCACCTTGTAGGTGGAGGCCAGGTTCAACCATTGGAGAGCAAGATACAGGCCATAGAGGACTGGGCTCCTCCAACCACCCAGACACAGGCCAGAGCTTTCTTGGGCCTGTCTGGTTACTATTGGAAGTTTGTCAAAAATTATGGGTCCATTGTGACACCACTTAATGACTTGATAAGCAAGAAAATGCCAAAGAAAGTTCAGTGGACAGTTAGCTATCAAAAGGCATTCGATGACCTGAAGCAGGCCATGTGTACTGCACCTATTCTCAAGAGTCCTGACTACTCCAAAACCTTCATTGTCCAAACAGATGCATCTGAGTTGGGTGTGGGAGCTGTTCTATCTCAACTGAAGATTGATGGTCATGTCCAGCCCATTGCTTTTATAAGTAGAAGGCTGACCCCTAGAGAGAAACGTTGGTCAGCTATTGAGAGGGAGGCCTTTGCTGTGGTTTGGGCCCTGAAGAAGTTGAGGCCATACTTGTTTGGAACTCACTTCAAGATTCAGACCGACCATAAGCCCCTCTTGTGGCTAAATCAAATGAAGGGTGAAAACCCCAAACTTCTTAGGTGGTCCATTTCCCTACAGGGGATGGCCTTTACAGTGGAGCACAGACCAGGGACTGACCATGGCAATGCAGATGGTCTCTCCAGGTATTACCACTTAGAACAGGAAGACTCACCTGGTCAAGGTTAGTTTAATGTCCCTAAGTTTGGGCGGGGGGTTATGTAGGAGAGTAGGGTCTGCAATCCTATGGTCACCCCAGATTTTTGCTTTTTTCTTCACTGGTTTACGACTTTCCCTGGCTGTGGGCCTGCTAATCAGACCCATAGCCTAGCTGTTCTCTCTCTAAATTGACAATCATGTACTTTAGGTGCATTTACCAATTGGTATTATGACACCTTATCAGGCCCTGTACAGTGTACCTTAGGTACCCAGGGCATAGGTGAACCCAAGGCCTACCAGGGGCTGAAGCATGTATTATGCCACCCCTGGCTGGCCATCTAAACAGACACAACTGGCTGGTAAGACAGCTGGGGCAAGGTGGTGTAATCACCCTTTGCTGTAGATATAGTATACCTATATCTAACCCCCAAAATGGACACATATACTCCTATCAGTCACTCCTATGGAAGGCCTTATCAATCCTGAAGGCAGAGTGCTTGGAATTATGTGAGATGGTGCTCTGGCATGAGCTGAGCCCGTATGCAGCTTGCGGAACCAAGTCCTAATAGCTGTTCCATGATAACGCTATACCATATACTCTTAAGTGCATTATAATCCTCGCGGTTGAATGCTAACTTTGGTATAGCATTATCAAAACATGTCGAGTAAGGTGTCATACCAATTGGAATACTACCCCCTCGCCAATTCTGGCGATGGGGGTAGCATTCCACCCTTTTAGAGGGACATGACATGTATGTAACTGAGAACCCCGGTAAAGTTAACTCGAGCATTAGCATCACAAAATGGATGCTGCCACCACAGACACAAGTCTGACCTCCTGCTGCTGGGAGTCATTCCAGCGAGGGAGGCCTGGACAAAGGGTTTCCTCCCGTGGGAGGTGCTAGCACCACCCCTGACAGGATTTTGTGTATTAGGTAGGACAGGCCTGAAAGGAATGAGACATGCCTGGGGCACACAAGGTGCCCTGTGCATACACCGGTTCAAACCAGTTGCTGGGGCACTCCAGCCCCAGCTCTGGCGCGAAACCGGACAAAGGATAGGGGGTGTAACCACTCCCCTTCCTGGTCCCACCCATGGGAGGGACCTAGTCACAGTACAGCCCCCTTTAGGAGAATAAAGGTAGGAGTTGGTCCCATTCCAAATTAGATTATCCTGAACAACCTTATAAGAAGAAATTCTGGACTTCGACGTTCTGCTCCACAGAAGACTGAAGAATCTCCCTTGTGGACAAGGAGTGTCCACCCTGCAACTGCAGGTGATAGAGCGCGCAGGCCACCCAACCAACAATTTCACCATATAAGTAACGGGCCCATAAACTTCAATTTATAATATACATTTATCGGGTGACCATACACTCTACTACCAGTAACCCAGTTCCTTCCTATATATTTCTATTGTACCCGACTTACCAATCCACCGTCACGGGTACCTAATGACCACGATGAATCAGGGAGCTAGCTGTGAAGAAAAGGCAAAACAAACCCAAATACCAATTTTTATATTTCCTGAGAAAGCATCAGATTTATGACTAGTAAACAATCAATAACCAAGATAATGAAGAGTACATATCTATAAAGGAAATATATCAAGCTGATCATTCATGAGTCTACAGTAAGGTGAGAAAGAGAAAACGCTAGGCAAATAATTTCAGACTAAAGGGCAGGGAAGAATTTAAGAGCATACTAGAATGTCACCGTAAAATATTTCCCCATAAAGAGGAATTATAGATACAATGCAAATAGACCATACTAATGAACTGGTGCAGTTATTTGGATCGACTAAACAATAGGAAAAGACAAAGAACATCTATGTATCAAACTTGGAAAGGAATTTACTAAGGATGGGTAAGAAAAATGGAACATGCTAGAATAACGACAAATATCGTATGAGCTTTCATTCAGTGGGTTTGCAAAAAAAGCATGGAAAATCAATAAATGCAAAGATATGTCTTTATTGAAGCAAAAGACAGAAAAATAGAAGGTGCAGTATAGAGTTTCAGCAATATAATTACCTAGAATGGTGGGAAGACCAACCCTGGCCACAGGTCAGTTAAGAACAGGAGGGACCCCAAAAGAAACCCGTCATCAGCAGGACAGCAGGTGCAGAATGGACACCCCAGGACAGGACAGGAAACCCAGATTAGGATTAGGACAGGACCACCAAGGCAAGACCAGCACCCGCAGTTTGGAAGAAACGCCTGCGCTCCACCCTCTCTGCAGCTATCGGCCAGAACCCCGATTGGGTTATCGATTTCCCCAGCAAAGTGCTCCGCCAGCACTTAAGGTTTAAAACCTCTAGAGTCTATGGAAAATTCGGACAGAGTGCTCCGCAGCCCTCTGTATCAAGTAATCTATTGAGTGCGTTGGGTCAGTGACAGGTCAGCTATTCGGACAAGTCGGACAATTTCCCTAGCTAAACCTAGGCTAGTTATACTGTTTTTGGGTCAGTGTACCACCCCCCAAATGTTGCAAGTGTCAGAATCCCCAATTTCGATTGGTCCTCAAGTAGGATAGGTCAACACACCAATCACATTTCAATTCTACAAGCCTACATTTACATGGTCTGGGACCGCCTAGTGAATTTGGGGTTCCCATGACCTACTCTACCGAATACAATGAATAAAATACATTTGTAACATTTGCAGAACATTTCAGCTTCTTCTGCTAGGTGAGGGTGCATCTTCCCAGGCACATCTTGGCAGGGACCTTCAGTTGGCAAACTGTCAATGCCACCGGCAGAAGACTGTCATGCGCAGTACGGTAACTCAATATGGATTCACGAGTGTCTCGCAGACCCTCAAGAACTCGGTACATGAAAAGTAAGCAAAAACAAATTAAAACACAGAAATAAATGAATACACTGTATACCATGAATAGCTACTCTATACCCCTTACTTTATAATATCTATAGCGTTAGGGTAAATGCAAAACAAACAACTTTGCAAAAGCAGCTTTGCAAGCACGGAGCATATGAGGAGACAAAGAGGCCATTTTAGCTGTATTGCGCATGAGCAAACCTTTCCCACCAGAACTGCAAGTGCGTCACATCACATGACTATGACCGACGCATGCGCCGACTAATTTCCCGCCAAGTAGCGGCCATTTTAATAGCAAGCATTATTACTGTTTAGTACACATAGGCAAGCGTCTCTGGGACACCCAAAATGTCAGAATAATGGGGAAATTAGTAAGACAAACAGGTTGGATTACTTTGTTACATTATTTGAGGTTCATGAATTCAAGCAAGGCGCGTAACGTGCGAATCCTTGCTCCATCAATCCCCTCTTTGATGATATTTACTATCATCACAAAACAATGGAATCAGATGCCAACTTTTCTTTCACACTTTGTTCATTTCAATTTCTTCTAACATTCGATTCAACTTTTCTTTAACTTCTTTGTTAGGGTGAGAATTCTTCACCCTTTTATAAATCGGATTATTCAGTTTCTCCAATTCAAGTTCATCCACACTCCGTTTCACACCTCTTTTATTCACAGTATACTTCTTTTGGTGTTTGCGACATTTCCAACAGACAAATATAAGGAATATGATAAAACCTACTACTGCAATTGGCATCAGTACCTTGTACAACAAACTTTTACCTAAACTAGAAAACCAATGACCTACAGAGGGGAGACCATCAGTGAGTCTCTTCCAGGCACTATCAACCTCCAGTGGTTTGAGTTCTTTTTCCAAATTTGTAATGTTCCTCACATACCTTTTGATTTGCACACTTTTATCCGGTATGTAAGTGCAACAATGTTGCGCTTTCAACATCCGGCAGACTCCGCCCTCTTTCGCTAATAAGGTGTCAAGAGCAAGTCTGTTCTGCAAAACCATAGATCTGATCGCAACCATTTCGGTATTGACCATCAGAAATCCACTAGCTGTGTCAGTAGACAGCCAATCCACTATAGTTGACAATTTGCAAATTCTGTGTGTGTTCAGAACCACTCCCACTGCAGGTATCAATGCACTAAAAATACTACCCATTATTTCCCCTACACTTTCTCTTTTACTACGCACTAAACTGTTAGTGTTTTCATTGCTTCCAGCAATTTCATTCACATGGTATATTTTCGGGAAGACAATGCCAAAATAGAAGCTTCCATACCAGTGATCCGGCAATTTGAAATAAGCCTTGTTTCCACATATGTAATAAATTCCGGGAAACACAGGTTCTGACCCATTTTTGAAACCCCAACCTCCAATTACCTTGTAATTGTGTTCACATTGACTGGAACCAATGAAAATGTTATTATATTAACTAGTCTTTTCTCGGTGAAGACAAAGCTTCCCTTTTCTCTCGAAATCCAGCAACAAAGCAGGACTAGCCCCACCATTTGAGGTGCTTCCCATGTTTTCAGCCCATTTAGGAATTCTCTGCCTTTTATCATTGGCCTTTCTTTGGAAACTTTCTCTTATTTTCTCTGCCATGTTTAGAAACATTTTCTCGTGTTCACAGGTCAAGTTATCTCTATGTGCTTCACCTAAATCTATGGTACCCATAGTCAGGAAATATTCTCCCATATAACATGTCACGTCACTCTTTGTATGTACAGGGTTCAGATTTCCACGTATAGGAAGTTCAGAAAATATCACGTCTGAGTTAGAGTAATAGTACTGTAACGGTCCTCTTTTGTAAAATAAACTAGCTAATATACTACAGGAAATTCCATATGTTAGTGGCAAGTGTTGGTATGTCACTCCCTCAGCTACAGAAGTAGGTAGCTTCATGCACACACAACAGTCCTCTATTTCCATAGTTTCTACGTAATGCACTAAAAGGTTAGCGAATACATTTAAATGAGTCTGGTTCTTGACCCCATGATAATGCAGTCCTTCCTCATCTGATGCTTCTAAGTCCGGTTTAGTTTGTCTAATGCTAAGTACTTTCCCATGTCCTTCTACGTTTTGTGATGTCGTTTCTCCTGCGTTTTTCGTCACAGTCTCTGTGGTGTCAGTAATAGTACCTTTACTCATCATATAAGGAATAGTAATCGTTAGTCCTATCCATAATATTAACACTAAAGCTATACTACATATACATACTTTGCAGCATGTTTTACAGCAATTACGTCTAGGTCTTCCATTCACATTTGAATCAGACATTTCTGCTCAAAAGAAGCTTTTCAACCCCTCTTTGTAACTTTGCACAGGTAGCTTACACTGAGCAACTTCAGGTTGGTTCGTCTTCTTCGGCAGACAGATCAGTAGTCTGTTCTTCGTCACTTTCGTTACTTATATCAAGAGCCTCAAATTCCTCCAACACCAGGAAAGTCCATTCAGGATCCCGATACTTTTCGTTCAGTCTTTTTATTCGGGCACTTCTTCACTTAGTGTTTTCTCCAGGTAACTCTGTTTTACTTAGAGCTTGTTTCCTTTGCTCAAGCTTTTCAGTCTCAGTCTCAGTCTCTTAATGTACCTGGGTTCTGTATTTTTCTTTTTCTTGAGTCTTTTAACTGGCACTGTTGTTGGGCTTTCGTCTAAGGCTCTTTTATTTTCGTTCAATGGTGGCACTTCTGCTTCTGCTTCTTCCCTTCCTGTCTGACTAGTCCCAGGTCTTATTTCTGTTTCTTCTGCCTGGTCACTAAGCTGGCCTTGTTCAGGTGTAGATTTGTTTTGACTTTTGGGCGTTTCAATTTCTGTGTCCTGACCACATTCATCTAATTCTATCTGATCCTGTTCAAGCACTTCGAACCTTTGATTTTCTTCCGTTTGAACTTTCGCCCTTATCTCTGTCTGTCCCTTTTCAATTTCAGGTGTTCTTGGAGGTGTGTCGATCACCTGTTCTGTCCTTATCTGATCTTCTTCTTCTTCAGATTTTACATGGATTTCAATAATCGGATTGTCTTCTTCTATTCCTGTCTCATCCTCACTATTCCACTCTCTGTCTGCGTAGGTCTGACTTCTTGTTCTGATTGGGTCATCAGTCAGGTCGATTATGGGTATCCACTCATCTCGACTGGTGCTCGGTTGTTCGTCATCAGCTACTTCAGGACCAACGTCTGGAGACCCCTCCGCTGGACAACCTTCAGCGTCAGTTTTCTTGTCTTCGATCACCTTCTTGGTATGGCTGGCATGGATCCACTTCGGGACGACGGCACACTTCACCGCTGTCGTGGTCACCAGGATCACTTGTCTCGGTTTTCCCCACTTCGGTGCAAGGCAATTCGAACAGGTGTGCTTCTTGAGTACCACCCAATCACCTGGAATCAATTTATGGACTGGAGTTGCTGGACTGGCGACGGCGTCTTCCCCAATCTGGCGAGAGATAGAACGCACTTGGTCACCCCGTTGCTTGCAGTACTCAAGTACCAAATCATCAGAAATGCTTATCAGTTTGTGTCCTGGTACCCATGCTTGTCTCATCACTCTTCCCATCAGGATCTCATGGGGACTCAGGCCTGTATTTCGGTCTGGAATACTTCGGATTCCCATCAGAACAAGAGGTAAAGCCTCTATCCAATTCATGTTAGTAGACTCACACATCTTTCCTAGTCTCGACTTGATAGTGCCATTTACTTGTTCCACCACTCCAGAAGCTTCTGGACGATATGCACAGTGCAGCTTTTGTGTAATCTTGAAGGCTTTACAGAGCTGGTCAATTACTTCATTCTGGAAATGCCCACCTCTATCTGATTCAATTGTGACCGGAACCCCGTACCTAGGTATTAGTTCTCGCAGCAACAACTTGGCTACAGTGATGGCATCATTCTTTTTGGCTGGGTAAGCTTCTACCCATTTTGAAAATAGGCAGACAATAACAAGGACATATCTCATTCATTTACAAAGGGGCAACTGAATGAAGTCAATCTGCAATCTTACAAAAGGACCTCCTGACTTTCCAATTTTTCCCATTTCAACTACTGTTTTCTTCCCAGCGTTGAACTGCTGACATGTCAAGCACCTCTGGCAGAGCGACTCCGCTACCTTCCTGAACTTCGAGCTGTACCATGTCTGTTGGAAAACCCGAACCATGGCGTCCCTACCAAGGTGTGCATCTCCGTGTATGAGTCTGGTCATAGAAGCAAGCAAGCGATTAGGCAACACAGGCATACCATCAGGGCCAACAATGACACCATCCTCGCTTCTTTGGTAACAACCAAGCTTTCTCCATTTTCCTTTCCTTTGGTGTCGCAGCATGCTGCCAATCTTTCAGTTCATCCCATGTAGGCACATCCTCAAACACCATAAGTTGGCAGCTGTTTCCGTATCCCCCCCAATTTGATATTGACAGACATTCGATGTCTGGCACAATGTTGGGCTACTTGGTCAGCATAATTATTTCCTACTGTCACATGGTCATTTCCAGATTTGTGAGCAGCACACTTGACCACAGCCAATTCTTTTGGTAACTGGATTGCATCCAGCAATTCTTGTACAACTTTCACATTTCTGATAGGAGTACCTGAAGATGTCAGAAACTCCCTTTGCAGCCACAATTGGCCGAAGTCATGCACCACTCCATAACCGTACTGACTGTCAGTATATACGGTTACTCTTTTATTTTTCCCAATTTTACAGGCTCTTGCCAATGCAACCAATTCGGCTACTTGTGCAGACTTTATTCCAAATAGACAAGATGCTTCTATAGTGCGTGATACCGTGACTACAGCATAAGCAGCACTTAGGCCTGCAGTTTCATGTCTCAGACATGAGCCGTCCACAAACAACTCATAATCTTCTACAGGCAGGGGCATCTCCTTGATATCTGGTCGTGGTTTAATACTGAACTCAGTCAGGTCAATGCAGTCATGCTCGACCTCTCCCTTTGCTTCTGTAATCAGTGAGTCTGGTAATAGGGTAGCTGGATTTAATATGTTACACCTAGTAATGACCACATTCGCAGCCCCTACAAGAATTCTCTCATATTTAGTCAGCCGACTAGGGGTGAGATACTGAGTTTTAGTTCTGGTCAGTAAAATTACAACTGCATGTGGAACATACACAGTTACATGATGTCCCATAACAATAGATTCACTCTGTTCTAGACTCATGCAAGTTGCGGCTACTGCTTTTAGACGTCCAGGTAATCCAGCAGCTACTGCATCCAAGGTAGCAGAAAAATATGCTACTGGACGTCTAGTCAGACCATGCTCTTGGGTTAGGACAGACAGTGCACAATTATCTCGTGTATCACAAAACAGTGCAAACTCCTTTGAATAATCCGGCATTCCCAATGCAGGTGCTGTACACAGACATTCTCGTAATTTTGTAAAGGCTGTCAAGCTTTCCTTATCCCATTCCACTGGGTCCTTTGCTCCTTTCTTTGTCATTTTGATTAATGGTTTTGCTAGGACTGCAAATCCCACAATCCATTGCCTGCAATAACCTACGACTCCAAGGAACATTCTGACTTCTTTCTGAGTATTGGGTAACTGCATGTTTTGAATTATCCTAATTCTTTCTGAAGTAACTTTCCTGATACCTTTTTCTATCTGGTGCCCCAGATATTTTACTGATTTGGTACAGAACTGTAGTTTGTCAGGTGATACTTTATGTCCTCCGTCACCTAAATCGTTCAGTAAGGCAATGGTGTCAACAACACAGTCTTTCTGACTCTTAGATGCTACCAAGAGGTCGTCTATATATTGCACTAAAACTGAGTTTCCAGGTAAGACTAAAGATTCAAGGCACTTTTTCAGAATCTGATTAAATATTGAGGGGCTTTCTGTGTACCCCTGGGGGACTCGATTCCAAACGAACATGTGACTGTCGAATGCAAATGAGAAAAGAAATTTGCTGTCTCGATGCAATGGGATTGAGAAGAATGCATGACATAGGTCAATCACAGTGGATCACTCAGCATCCCAGGGGATCTGATACAGGATTACTGCTGGGTTCGGAACAATAGGGCAGCAGGGAACCACAATTTTGTTTACCTTTCTCAGGTCCTGTACTACCCTGTACTTGCCACTAGGTTTCTTGATTCCAATTATGGGGGAGTTACATGGACTACTCATCACTTCTTGTATGATGTTGGCTTCTAGCAATCTTTTTATTTCAATGGCAACTCCTGCTCTTACTTCTGCACTCATCTTGTAAGGCTTGGTATTGGGGTAAACTGCATTTTCTTTCATGGCTATTTTGATTGGGTCAACAATTGCCATCAAGCCTACATCCTTTCCAGTAAAGTCCCATACTTCTGGTTTTACTGTCTGTTGGAGTTCTTCAGGTAAGTCTTGTATAGTCAGTGGTTTAATTTCTGAGTCAGGTCTGATTAACATTAATTTGTATATTCCATCTTCGTCTGGGGTTTGTATTTCGACGCCCTTTGGTGTGCAAAAGATGGTACAATTCATTTTGCACAACAAATCACGTCCTAATAAATTTACAGGACTGGTGTCACAAACTACAAATCTATGCATTTCTTTGAAATTCCCTATTGTAATCTCAATGGGCTCAGTGACTGGGGTACTAATCAATTGATTAGACACACCCACTACTTGGATTGCTTCTCCCGAGAGGGGTAAGTTTGGAACGTCTGCTGTTCTCACAGTAGAACGGGTAGCACCAATGTCCAGCAGAAAGGTGACATCATTGCCTTCAACCTTTCCTTCAATGTATGGCCCTGTCTGGTCTACCGGCAAGGAGGTGCCAAGTACGCACTCCTTGTTCTCCCCCCTCAGGCACCGTCAATAAGGTTCATCACAGAGGAAAGTGTCATTCAACAGAAATTGCGAAGTTGCTGCATTTCTATCCTCCCTTCCTCCCCAAATTTCTATGTCTTCACCTTGCAGTGTCTTTCCCTTATAATTCGGTTTAGGTGCACGAGGCAACTGACTTGCCTTTACCTGTTGCTGGGTCTTTCTTGGTTTTTCTTTCTGCGTCTGTGGATTTAAATCAGGGGTTTGGGGGTTATTATCTTGTGCATATGGACACTTGTCTCTCCAGTGCCCTATTTCTCCGCACTGGTGACAGGGGAACTTCTTTTTGGCTTCTTCTCGACTCATTTTCACTCTGGGCTTCCCTCCACCCCCAGAACCTTGATTTTGGAAATTCTTATTCATTTTACCCAATTGCTTTTCCTGCTGTTCCGCTAGTTTTACTTGTGCCCACATGACCTTTTCTTTCAGAGCCTTTCGCTTGTCCGCCATCTCGTCTTCACAGTACTTTGCGTACCGTAAGACATCATCAATCTTCTTTGACTGCCAACAGATTTTATTGGCTTTGATCCACTGACAAATTTCAGGTCTTAAACCGTTTACAAACCTGTAAATGCAGTGGGTCATATCCTTCATCTCGATGTTATCTATACCGCTGTACGTTTTAAACACCTGTAACAGTCTCTCATAAAAGGAATGCACAGTTTCATCTCTTTCCTGTGTAGTTCTCTCTTTCCTGTGTAGTTCTATCTATTCTGGTCCAATCAGTTTCCTTTGCAGGCACCTTTCCCTTCAAGTGTAACATCACTTGCTGGTATTTTTTCATTACCTCATCGGAAGGGGCTCCTGAAATAGGATCCCTCGGGTATTCCTCACTAGGCCAACCAATGGCAATTTTACAATCCGTCCACAAATCTAAGGGAACAACTATATCAAAGAACCCATCCAGATCTTTCCACAGACATTTTTGTACTTTCACAAACCTTTCTACCTGCCTGTACCAATCCACTGGCTTCTCTCGCAGCTTTGGAAAGTCATTGGTAAAAGACACAATATCCTGTCTGGACCATGGAACGTGCACATACTTCCCACCTGGCACTTCTCGAATGGGGTATAACTGTTCTGGCTTGTCTGCTTCCCTTAAAGCAAACTCAGAAGTCGTCTGTTTGGACCTAACCTCTTCCTTTTTCTTTGCCCACCTGGCCTTCCACTTGTCTACATCTCCCCATTTTTGCAACACGGTCAACAATTCTTTGATCTGAACCTTCTTTCCTGACACATTCATATTCTCTAGATCTTTGTCTGAGAAATCTGCTCTGTAGGGTTTTTGTAATGGCTTTGATTTCGAAATATCTATTCCCATACTAGCTGCAGTGTCTGTTAATTTCTCATGGAGTACTTTGGTATTACGGGTAAGACTCTTGCAGATAAACAGCAGCTCTTCCTCGGAATAGGTATTTAATATGTCTAACCCCACGTTTCCGGCCGTCAGTTCTTCCATTTCAATTCTCAATTTGTAAATATCTAATGGTTTGGTCTGAGGAGTTTGTCTCTCTAATTCTCGACTCCATCTCTCAATCTCTTCAGGAGTCACCAATGTGACACTCTGGGTACCTGAAGTCGATTCCATTTGAATCTCTCTCGTATTGAAAGGATTATGTCTCTTCTGTAAACTCCTTCCTGAGTTCCTAATCGGTAAATCCATTAAAGAAGCTTCAGATTCACATTCACTCGTCTGATCATCCACGATTAAGGGCTCTTTTCTTGGCTGCACTATAGTGGGGGTAATGATCGGAGTCTTTGGACTCCCCTGTCTATCCCCATACAAAGGAACAACTGGTCCAATAGTTACTGGGATTGTCAAGGCTTCGGGCTTGTATTTAACTGGGAGATTTTCAAGATTATTTCGGTTCTTTGTTTGGCTAGAGCCTCTCGCTCTTTTTCCTGCAGCATTCTTTCCAGGCTTATTTCAGGTACTATTTGCGGAGTCAATGTTGGGGCAGTGGGATGCGTCATACTTGGTCCTTCACCATAATTAGGTTTTGGGAACAGGCTTCCTGTGTTTAAGGATCTCGGTTCTTCCTCATAAGGAGGTCTTGGGAAAAAGTCTCTTTCATCTGAATATCTTGATTCGCCACTAAATGGTGGTCTTAGACAGGTGTCTCTGACACCTATGGGTCCTAGGCCCTCATTACAGGAAGGTATTTGACAGCTGTCTCTTGTGTTTACAGATCTATTCCCTTCCTGACACGGGGGTCGTTGGGAAGCATCCCCTACACTAGACGATCTGGGTCCTTCATTATAAGGAGGCGGATTTTTCATAAACATGTCATCCAATAAATCATCATCTGAATCCCCACTGGACACCCAATGCTTGGTCTTTTCTGTCTTTTTCTCTCCCGCAGGACCACCCATTGCCATCATCGGATACAGTCCTTCTACAATCATATTCTGTCTCCACTGTTTCATCTTTTTCATCTCGGGTCTCCTGCTTTAATTTCGGATAAAATTTTGTTAATCCCTTATCCATTCGGGGCTTGTCTCTCTCAAAAGCTTCGATCTCCCATTCCTCTAATGCTTCGTACTGTGTTAATCTAGGTCTGGGATGTAAATCATTCATTCGGGTTCTCAAATTAAATAAAATCCTGCCATTAAATGTTCCTTCTAATGGGAAAGCCAAAATTCCGTCGTCTTTTGTGTATTCCGCCCAATTTTCCAACCATACACACGAGTGGTACCCTTTATCAAACATGAACGATGCGGGGGTATTAGGTGGCGGTATGACAACACCTTCTCTGGTTTTGATAGGTTTGTCCTTTTTGAAATAATTCTTCACTTTATTTACAAGGGACAATTTTCTCTTATTTCCGTACATAATGCTAGTGTTATGCCCTTTCCACTGATCGTTTTCAAACCCTAGATGTCGTGGATCAGGTCTAGTCACTGGTCTATACGTGTGCCACATACGATTTTTGCGAGCGACTTTGGTTACAAATCACTCCCAATCCAAATGCATCTTTTATTTTCGTGCAACCAATAAGATGCACGATTTCAAATAACTTCGACCAATGGGTGCGCGGCCTTTCACGAGACAGGTTCTCACGCTTCGGCACTCACTTTTGATTCACGAGTGTCTCGTAGACCCTCAAGAATGCGGTACATGAAAAGTAAGCGAAAACAAATTAAAACACAGAAATAAATGAATACCCTGTATACCATGAATAGCTACTCTATACCCCTTACTTTATAATATCTATACCGTTTGGGTAAATGCGGAACAAACAACTTTGCAAAAGCAGCTTTGCAAGCACGGAGCATATGAGGAGACAAAGCGGCCATTTTAGCTGTATTGCGCATGAGCAAACCTTTTCCACCAGAACTGCAAGTGCATCACATCACATGACTATGACCGACGCATGCGCAGACTAATTTCCCGCCAAGCAGTGGCCATTTTAATAGCAAGCATTATTACTGTTTAGTACACATAGGCAAGCGTCTCTGGGACACCCAAAATGTCAGAATAATGGGGAAATTAGTAAGACAAACAGGTTGGATTACTTTGTTACATTATTTGAGGTTTATGAATTCAAGCAAGGCGTGTAACGTGCGAATCCTTGCTCCATCACAGGCACCATCAAGCGTCCTAGCAGTTCACTTTGTCGTCCTTCCTGCCGGAACAAGACTTCAGAGCCCAATGAGAACCGGACTTCCAGACCTTTCCGACCTCAACCTACATCTGCAGCACAGCTGAGATCCGTGGGTGCGACGAGACACGTGGGACCGGCCATCTTGAAGAAACTGCACTTCGCTTCCAGTACGACTTCAGAGGCATCCTCGAGAAAGTGCTTTGGGGATTGAGAAGCCCCAGCCCCGAGCAGCTCCTGCACCGAAGACCAGCCCTCCAGCATCCACGAGATCTGCGTGGGGCCCTTTGCTTGGTTGCTGCTCGACGCGGCTAGTGGCCTCCTAGACGACGATCCTTGAAATCTTCACTGATGGTCTGGTTGCTCCAGACTGGCCCTTGCTCCCTTCCAAAAGAGGAGCACCCCGGACCCTCCTGGTCCGCTCCAGACGCCGTTTCCACTCACCACGTGGGTTGCCTTTGCCAAGGCCTGTTGATTCCAAATCCGGATCTGACACCGCCGACAGCGAGAGCCTGTGTGGGACAGCTCGTGCCTCTATCATGGTCGTCGAAGACACCTCCTTGTCCACGTGGCTGCAGAGACAAGCGTCCACTCTTCACCTGATCGCGACGACAGCACCTGGTTCCTTCCTGGTTCCACACCGGTCACTGGCTAGTGACTTTGAACACTGTCCCCTCTGCTCTGAGGTAACAAGAGCATTTCGGTGCTCAAGGGTAGATTAACTCTCCTAGTGTCCAGATTTCCAGTCGTTTTAGTCCTAGATAGTAAAGACTGTCAGTACGTACCGTTTTCGTAAACTGTACTGTCCATTGACTTTGTTCCGCATCTCACGTGTGAGTTCACACTCTGCACACGCGTACCGTGGGCCTCCTATTACTTACCTGAGGTTAGGATGGTGTAGTCCCAGCGAACCTACAGCCTCTGGACAGCTCCATTCCTTCTATCGATTTCCTTATACCATTTACTTAGTATATGGTTTGTCGTGCCCCTAGGGCACCATTGTAATTTCGTGCAACTTATCGTATTTTTCCTAAGAGATTGTCATGTGCTTAGCCCCCCTGATCTCATAAAGAGTTCAGAGGTGTTTGTTATTTATTAAAATATATTGTTCATTTTCATAACAACCTGTGTGGTGTCCTTTCATCTGGTATTCAAGCGGTTTTATGTGGTAAAACAGCTGGCTTCACATGCCAAAAGAGTTTGGCCTAAGACTGCTTTGTCCATGCTACCATTAGGATAGCTGGTCTATAAGGTTGACTTACAACCAATCACCATAAGGGTTGTTTGGACTGATACAAGGTGATCACTAGAACTAGTGAACATCATATATCAGGCCAACTTCTCACAGGTGGTCCCTGTACTACCGCGTCTAGATAAAAAGTACAAAGAGCCTGAGTATGGTCCAGCTACCTTGACGGGCCACCCAAGACCGGACTCGGTAATTTCTCAAGTGGCGCAGAGAAAATTCCGCAACCCCTCTGCTCCTTTAACAACTCCTCCAGACAAGGAAGGAAGGAGTTCGGACAATGCCGGGATGAGATTGTCTTCAGTGGCGAGTCTTCTGGTGCGGGCATCTAATGCCCTAGCAATATTGGGCAGACACCGTTCCAGGATCAGCTTCCTCCAGAATCAAAAGTAGAAGCAAAAAAGGTCTTACAAGAAGGGGAGGCGACATCAATGGAGGTCATTGACTGTGCCATGGACATTGCTACAACGGCGTTTCTTTCTTTGGCTGGAGCTGTGGTCCTTCGTCGCCAGGGGTGGCTGAAAGCGACCTGGTTTCAACCCGAGATCCAAAATAAAATCCTGGATCTTCCTTTTGATGGAGAAGCACTATTTGGGAAATTGATTGACGACACTCTCCAAGACATCAAAAAGGACACTGAGACTGCCAGATCTTTGGGTACGCTTCAGCACTGCAAAACTCCTTTTAAAGGGTCCAGAGGCAAAAGTACAAACTACAGAGGATCTTGCCAACAACAGAGATACTCATCCTATGGCTCAGGTTCGCAACAATACCACCAGCCTTATCAACAATGGCAGGGCCAATCCTCCAATGACTCCAGGCCTAACAACAGAGGAAAGCAGGCTCGCCAGGGACGTGGTACGTCCAAGCGACAATAGCGGCCTCCTGGTTCTTCCTACTGTACCCTCCTCCAAGAAGTCATCAGTGGGAGGCAGGGTATCCCAATACCTTCAGAATTGGTCCAAGATAACATCGGACCGTTGGGTGCTCAACGTCATTCGAAAGGGCCATACCTTAGAAATCACTCAAATCCCACCACCCAAGCCCCCTGCAGCCATTCCATCAAAACACCTGCGTCCTCTGCGGCTCGAAGTTCATCAAATACTCCGGAAGGGGGCTATAGAGCCAGTTCCCTCTGACCAAAAAGGACACGGATTCTATTCCAGGTTCTTCCTGGTACAGAAGGCGCTACAGAAATGGCGCCCCATTTTAGATCTCAGGTAGCTCAACACCTATCTCATCTCCCTGTCTTTCCGGTTGGTCTCTCTTCAAGACATCCTGCGGCTGATCAATCCGCGGGATTTCATGGCCACGCTCGATCTCGAGGATATGTACTTTCATGTACCGATTCACCCAGCACACAGAAGATTTCTACGATTTACAGTAGCCAGGAGCCACTTTCAATTTAAGGTTTTACCCTTTGGTCTTCGCTCAGCCTGAGGATCTTCATGAAGGTGCTGGCGCCAGTCACGGCATTCCTGCGAAGGAATCATTTTCAAGTCTTCCCTTACCTGGACGACTGGTTGCTGAAGGCCCCGTCCAGGGGAGCAGTGCGGGACGCTGTTCAGGCATGTACAAACCTGTTTCAAAATCTAGGACTCACTTTAAACAAAGACAAATCATCTCTTGTCCCATCCTGGAAGGCACTTGTCCTGGGAGCCATCCTGAACTCAAAACTCTCAAAAGCTTTTCCAACCCTAGAACGGTGGGAAAAACTGCAGACCATGGCTCTGGACTTACAAAAAAGAAGGTGTCTTTCAGTACGCCGCTACAAATCTCTGCTGGGGGTAATTTTGTCATGCATACTTCTGATTCCTTACTGCAGACTGCAAATGCGTCCTCTTGAGGAGCAACTGGACATCCAATGGAAACAAATTCACGGATCATTCGACGACAAGGTGACCGTCACTCCGACAATGAAAAGAGCCGCCCTGTGGTGGACAGACCAGAGAAACTTGTCCCAAGGTCTATCCTTCGTAAGCGATCCGTCTCCTCAAGTAGTGACAATGGATACGTCATTGGATGGTTGGGGAGCGGTGATGCAGGACCTGCATGTCAGTGGCCATTGGTCTCCTCACGATCGTCGGCTCCACATCAATCTCTTGGAGCTAAGAGCAATAAAACTGTCTCTACAAGCCTTTCTCCCTCGCCTAAGAGGTTCGCAAATTCTCATCAGGACGGACAACACCACGGCCATGCATTACGTGAACAAGGAAGGAGGAACCAGGTCTCTCCCGTTGTCGCAGGAAGCTCAAGAGATCTGGGAATGGGCGATCCTTCACGGGATGTCGCTGCAGGCAGAACACTTGCCAGGAACTCTAAACGAGAATGCCGACAGACTGAGCAGGTTATCCTCAGTCAGTCACAAATGGGAGCTAAACCAGCGAGTTCTAGAAGAGGTTTTCCGCCAGTGGGGCAGACCTGCAATAGATCTCTTTGCCACGCCGACCAACAAGAAATGCCGGTCTTATGCAAGCAGGCTTCACCATCGAGGATCATTGGGGAAAGCGCTTTCCATAGCCTGTTCAAGGACATTTGTCTACGCCTTTCCCCCATCCCAATGATCCGGAGGCTTATCAGGAAGATCAAAGTGGAACCATGCAGGATGATCTTGATAGCCCCTGCTTTTGCTGAGACAGTTCTGGTACACAGAGCTCCATCTCTTGTCGCTAGCTCCTCCTCTCCCCTTGAGGACTATTCCAGACCTTCTCACAATGTACGAAGGACAGATTTGGCATCCAGATCCACAGTCATTACACCTGACAGCATGGCTCTTGAGCAGCGAGAATTTATGAATCTCCCCATCTTGAATGAAATTAAAGAAGTCCTCTCCCAGGCGAGAGCTCCTTCCACGAACAAGACTTACCGCCTCAAATGGAAGAGATTTTGCATTTGGTGCCAGGAGAGAAAATTGACCCCTTTTCTTCAAAACCTCATCAGCTTCTGCCTTATCTCTTGTCCTTGGCTAAGTTGGGCTGGCCCATTCATCCATAAAAGTTCATTTGGCGGCAATTTCAAGGTACAGACGGTCTGAGTCTGGACCTTCGTTGTGGTCTTCCAGGATTGTTAGGCAATTTCTAAAAGGCTTGTTCCGGGTCTATCCACCAGAGAGGCCTCCGCCTCCTACTTGGCACCTGAATCTAGTCCTCACTCAACTCATGAAAAGCCCATTTGAACCAATTCATCGATCAGACATGAAGCTCCTTTCATGGAAATTGGCTCTCCTTCTTGCCCTCACATCGGCAAGACGTATTTGGGGTTTTGCAGGCTCTCACAATCCAAGAGCCTTCTCTACAATTCAAAAGGAACACAGTTATCTAGAGAACTAACCAAAAGTTCATACCCAAAGTACCCTCGGACTTCCACTTGAACGAGCTTGTTATTCTTAAGGCTTTCTTTCCTCACCCGGCTGCACCAGAGGAGAGCTTGCTACAGTCTCTGGATGTAAACGATGTTTAAAATTCTATTTGGATCGCACCAAAGGATTTCGGAAATCCTCCCAACTGTTTGTTGCTTTTGGTGTTCCGAGCAAGGGTCTCCCTCTGTCAAAGCAGGGGATTGCAAGATGAATTACCAGTGCCATTCTACATTGTCATACTGCAGCAGGTAAACCACTGACTGCCAGGGTTCGAGCACATTCCACAAGATCAGTGGCTTCATCAACAGCCCTCTTCGCGGGTGTGGAGATTAAGGACATTTGAGGAGCTGCTACCTGGAGCAGCGTCCAACCTTTACTAAGCATTACTGCTTGGAATCCTTACAACAAGAAGATACGGCAGTGGGCCAAGCAGTCCTGAGTAACCTCTTCCACTAATTGGTGAGCTTTCCTTTCTATCCCACCTTCCGTTATTTTGCACATTTTGTATCTTTATGTCATGTTGGCTATTGCAATGTATGTTATGACACAAAATGTGTTTTTTATTGCTAACTGCTTGGTACTCTGATACAAAATCATGGGAATCTATGAAAGTTCCAATACTGGGGCAAGAAAACAAGTTACTTACCTGTAACTTTAGTTCCCCAGTATTGGTAACTTTCATAGATTCCCATGCGCCCACCCACCTCCCTGGGGAAAGCTCAGCCTTCAGCAGATATGAAGACTGTTACACAACGGCTACGAAAATCTGAGGCTCTGAGGTTCCTTCAGGAGGGTTCTGAGGGGTGAGGCTCTTCTGATTGGCTGATGCCTAGTTTGGTCTCTTTTACAACAAGAAGTGGATATGCTACAAAAGGGAATGAGGCCTAGGCTTTTTTCTTTCTCTTTTGTACCTACTGCTATGTTATTTTTGTTACCTAGACTCCCATTCCGACGACGTGGAATGATACAAAAGCATGGGAATCTATGAAAGTTACCAATACTGGGGAACTAAAGTTACAGGTAAGTAACTTGTTTTCTTATTGCAACGTAAGGAAATTGACAGTTTCCCCAGTCTTAGAAGTGTATAGGGCAACAGCACTTGCCGGGGCAACATACGGAGCAGAGGTATGGGGCAGCGCAAATACCACCCCTTTGCTCATGGAAGAAAATACATTTGTATGGTTCTTGTTTAACTTACCAACAAGCACCCCCTTATTGACTTAGCGCTCAATGGGGTGGATTTAGTATTACATCTGATAGCAATAAAATACTGTGAAATTTGGTAGTCAACAGTGTAGCTGGCCCCATAGCGGAAGCCTTGATTGAATTATTTGCCTTAGACAAAGCTGTAGTTACCCCAGCTAAGTTTGATCAAAAATCTTTGTATCTTGATTATCATAGAGGATCTATGGCAGTCACCAGCGTCAACTGACAATACCACTTTTACTAGGGTGGGCAGTATGTACTGGAAGCATATGTTGTACCAGATGTGGGATGAGGAGGGGCACAGGCATAATTGCAAATTTTCTCCAACATAAATGCACACCTAGTTTTGAGACATATATGGACAGGATTAGACCTAGTTACGCGAAACATCTATATATAAGATTTAGAATCGGGAGGGGCGCTAGGTGGCATGACCTAGATGACCGCACACCTGTGAGGCTCTGGGCGCTTGGCTATAACATTCATAATTTATCCTGAGTTAATTGCACGCTACATTACAATAAAATACCCGCCGAGATTCCTGAAGTTTGTAGCTATGCTCGAGTGATTGAATTAGCACTGAAGATCTCCGCTGGGTGCTGCGAGGCGTTGAATTATTCTGCCCGGGGTGAGGATGGCGAGCTGTGAACCCTGTGTGACATCCTGATGCTTGTTGCCAGGTTGCCTAGTGCATCAAAATACTCTCATAAGTTCTAGGAATGTTATTGTTAGACTGTGAGAGCAGTTGAATCTGGACTCTGACACTGATGATAGCTATCCTGTGGATGGGATCCTTATTCCTTAATAACTACTTAATTCAACCTACATCTTCTATTGGACTTCTTTACATTTGGCGACAGGAGG
Source organism: Lissotriton helveticus (assembly GCF_964261635.1). Classification (NCBI taxonomy): domain Eukaryota; kingdom Metazoa; phylum Chordata; class Amphibia; order Caudata; family Salamandridae; genus Lissotriton; species Lissotriton helveticus. The sequence goes on from NC_136068.1 coordinate 1,797,058,189, forward strand.
GGATTCAGAAATAAAGGATCAAGAAGGATCTCAACACGGATACCATTTTATTATGAACGATTTGAAGATTTCCTTTTAAAAGGTACTTTTATTTTTTTCTTTTGCTGCCTGACAAGCATACCCTTGATATTTATTCTTACTTCCCCCGGATAGTGAAGCCTTTAGTTTCTTTAAACTTACTTCGTTAGGGGATACAATTTTTTTGGGCATGCTTGCATCTCCTCTAATTTGTGGAATTATTTCTGTGATTACTCTGAGGAAGACGGAACAATTGCCGAAGGGCGCAGTGTAGCGTGAACACTTTTGTAAGCATTTGCGAGAAAAAACGGCCTAGTGATACGTTTTAGAGCATATGCGTGGACAAACGGTATGAGCATTTTATAAACTTACCGCCTTCACTGCGCTCGAGCAAACTGCCATGTCATTAGCGCTCACTCACACGCCAGTGTTCTTCATAGATCCTCCTAGGCTCCTTGTGACGTGATATGGATGCTGGGATTGTGGGTAACACGTCATCACGCTTCCTGACGTCACGACGTAAACAGCATAGCGGCCATCTTTGAACTTCACATCAGCTTCGGAAACAATCCGACTTTGTGTTTTTAACCCCTTGTGTTCTCGGATATATATATATATTTTTTTTTTTAAAAGAGGAAGTTCATTATTAAAAAGCTGTGCATTAGCTAAATCCGTGGAGAACTATCAAGTTACACTTTACTTTAACATCAGAATATTCATTTTTGGAGGCTGCGAGCATTGGACATTGATTTTTTTTTTTCTACCTACAAGTGAGGAACCACGTCAAAGGATTAAAACTGTAATGGGTCATTCCCTTATAGTATATGTACTACAATATTATTTTTTTTTTAAAAAGAGAGTACATAGAATATCTTTTTAACATTTATTGTCCTTATATCTTAATGAATATTCACTATAAGCTCTTGTATGTAAGAAGTATACATTTTTAGTGTTTATTCCACTACCTCAAAGTTAGATATTTTATCTTCATTTTTCGTTATTTTTGGATTTTATTTTTGTTGTTACAACATTGTGTTTGATTTTGTATGTCACATCAATTCTGCATTATATATTTATAGGTTTATAGTGTAGAAAACATGCAAAATGTAACAGCACCTCCGTTTTTTTTTTACATCTCCGGGGGATCCCCCCATCAGATGGCAAAAGTGGCGTAAGGTATTTGAGAGCTATGCAGGGGTGTGTGAGGCTAGTTTAAGTGCAGAAAGAAAGACAGCTTTGTTATTACACTGCTTAGGTTCTAAAGGCCAGGAAGTGTTTGATCACCTCCCAGAACTTCAGGATCGCAATTTAAACGAGTATGAAATTTGTATAGCAATGCTGGACAAACATTACCTCCCTAAAGTTAGTACCATACTTGAAAGGTACCATTTTGATCTCAGGACGCCACTTGAGGAAGAAAGTATTGAAAGTTATATAACTCCACTGAGGAAACTAGCATCTACTTGTAAATTTGGAGCTTTAATTGAGAGAATAAGGGACCAGTTCATGCTGGGGTGCAACATTGAACATTGAACGTGTTAGAGAAGAATTGTGGCAGAAAGATGAACCCAATTTAGATGATCTTATTACCATTGCTAAGAGGATTGAACACTCTATTAAGTGTGTGGAAGTTATAAAAAAGAATGGAGAGTGTAAAGAGAAAAATGCTGTCAATCTTGTTAAGACTAGAAATTTGCATAAAGATTCAAACGCACAAGGAAGTGTTAAGAAAGAGTTACCGTCTAGCAAAAATGCTAGTGATAAACCAGTCGGAAAGTTTGATTTTTCTCAAGTGAAATGTTTTCGTTGCCGTAAAATGGGACATTTTGCAAATGATAGGCAGTGCCCTGGCTGGAAAGCAACGTGCAGCAAGTGTAAAAGGAAAGGACATTTTTCTGTTACTTGCAAAGGAAGGGATTACAAAGGAAAGATTAATGAAATGTATTATGATTTTGATGAAACAAGTGAGAATGATGAACAAGTTGATTTTGGTCAGATCATGGTTCTAGCCATACATGGTCCTGAAGAAAAAAACTGTCCCACTGATGAGATTTTAGTAGATGGTCATTCCACAAGGGTGTTATTCGACTCTGGTGCAAAAATCACAATTGTGGCAAAAGAATTTTATCTTAAGAATTTAAGAGGTAAAATAAAGGTATTTTGCCCAGATATCAAACCATTTGCTTATGGTGGGAAACCAATCAAACTTTTAGGTTATTTTCGAGGGATGATTGACTACAAGAGAAGGCTTACCAGCACAAAAATGTATATCTCACAGAAGGGAGACAGTATTCTGAGTTGGTTTGATCAAAAGGATTTGGGTGTAATGCTAGATCCAAATTCCTCTCCACCTATTATTCTGAAAGAACCATTTCATCTTAACACTCACATTGTTTCTGTAAATCAAAACGGTGATAATGATTTTTGTAACAAATTATAAGAGGATTTTCCTAATGTCTTTTCTGAAAATTTGGGTTGTTAAAAAAATGATTGTCACCACATTAAATTGAAATATGGTGCCAAAATTTCTTTGCTGCAAGGTGCGTAGTGTCCCTTTTTCTGTAAGAGATGAGGTTAAAATGGAGTTGGGAGACTTGTCAAGGAGGGCATCATCGGAGAAGTGGAGGCAACTCAATGGGTTGCTCCGATTGTAGCCGCACAGAAAGCGGATGGTTCCCTTTGTTTGTGCATTGACCTCAGGGAATTGAACAAGTCTGTGGTGGTAGATCACTACCCTTTACCTAAAATTGCTGACATGCTAATGTTACTAGAAGGGGCTAAAGTATTTAGCACTGTAGATTTAAGATCTGCCTACCACCAGATAAGACTTGATGAGGAGTAAAAAGACTTGACGGCTTTTGTAACCCCATTTGCCACTTTTCGTTTTGTTGGACTTCCATTTGGCTTAGTTTCAGCTATTTCAGTTTTTTACACCCTGCTGACGGCTCGTGCGAGCAGGAAAGGGCCGAGGACTCCACGTGGTGTCTACCCACTGTTCCCTGTGGATTGCTCTCAGCCGGGATTGGGGACTACTGTATCTCCCTGGTATTTATGTGTTTTCTAACTCATGTATCGAACTATGCCAAGCAACCCCACCCCCTGTTTATCTAACTCCTCCCACAATCGGTAGTCAGACTATACACCTAAAAGGAGGGGAAGGTTATCGTTGCACACTAGCGCTCCTCACACGGGTGTTCCCCTTATATTCAATGTATGACTTTTTCTTTAGTGCACTTTTGCAATGGTTTTTGTTTGGGGTGGGTAGGGCTACCAAAGCTGGCACAGTCGGGGTGCTGTTGTTGGTGGGGGTGGTTGGGGGACTTAGTCCAATTGTTCTATGTTGTTTTTCTTTCCAACAGGTAGACCCAGGCTTCATATTCCAAGGCGTACTCACTCCCTACTTTCGCAGAGCACACCATGGTATAATTACCTTAAAGCACCATGTCAACACACACGGAGGCACTACAACTTAATCTACTCATGTGGAACGTTAGGGGGCTTTGTGATCCCCGGAAACGCAGACAAGTCCTGACGTACCTGGATAGGCATTGCGTCCACATTGCGATATTGCAGGAGACACACCTAGACCCCTCTCGCGCCCCTACCTTTGCCAGCCACTGGATGCAGTTCGAGCATTCTCCTCTTATTCTACCTACTCCAGAGGTACTGTGATCCGCACACTCTTTTCCATACTACAGTCCGTAGACCCGCCATTTCCCCCAGCAGTCGTATTTCTTGATGCCACAAAGGCATTCGACTCGCTTGAATGGGACTACCTCTTCGTCATCCTCCAAAACATAGGCATGCCTAAGGGGTTCATTTCATGGGTCTGCCTATTGTACACCAACCCTGAAGCCAAGGTCCTCATCAATGGCCAGACCTCTCCTTCCTCCCCATCACCCAGCATACCCGTCAGGGCTGCCCGCTGTCTACCCTCCTCTTAACCCTTGCGGTTGAACCACTTGCAGCCAGGATAAGACTGCATCATCAAGATCAAACCCTTCGATGCCCACTTAGACACATTCTGATCTCCCTATACTCGGATGACATCACGCTTTATGTGAGGGTGCCTCAACTTAACCTTAACCCACTGCTCTGAGAATTCGTGTGATTTGGAGGACTCTCCGGTATTCATATCAATTGGAATAAATCCCAAATTTTCCCTGTAACCAAATCAGTCGCACAATTCACACCTTACTTTCCTATCAAGTGGTGCACTGAGGAGACAAAGTATCTTGGGATACATATTTCTGCGGACCACGACATAATGATGCAGCTTAACTATGGTCGCACCCTAGAGAGTATCCGAGATAATATCACATGATGGATTGCCCTTCCACTCTCCTTTGCAGGACGCATCTCCTTCATAACAAGAATTTGCAATGCAATAGGTCTCGCAATAGGAAAGTTTGATCTATTGGTATTGTAAATGACAAAACTCTGTTTTTATGTGTTGGTTTTGAAAATAGCTACATTAATAGCTTTGTCATTTACAATTCCAATAGTTTTAACTTTCGCAAATGTAACACCTATAGCATTTGTAATGCAATATGTGTAGTATTTACGGGACTTAGATGTATTGATATTACAAATCACAATGGCTTTTAATTTTTTTAAATAATTAATACTTAAATAAAAGTTATTGTAATTTATAATGGGCAATAGCTTAAACTTTTGTAAATAACTTTTGTGAAGATTAAGTTCAGTGTATTTTATTGTGACGAAAATCCAAGAACAGAAGTGAAATATTAACATCTTTTTGTGACATTTGTAATAAAGCCTCAAACATTGAGAGAACATATTTGAACCAGTTGTTGTTGAATGGTTGCACAGGTTGATGCTGTGGTGGCGCTGAGTGATGTTGTGGTGGCGACGAGTGATGCTGTGGCGTTCAGTGATGCTGTGGTAGCACATAGTGATGTTGTTGTGCTCCTGAGTGATGCTGTGGTGGTGCTGAGTGATGCTGTGGTGATGTGATAGATAGAGGGAGGGCGATAGATAGATAGAGGGAGGGCGATAGATAGATAGAGGGAGGGCTATAGATAGAGGGAGGGAGGGCGATAGATAGATAGAGTGAGGGAGGGCGATAGATATATAAATAGATAGATAGATAGAGTGAGGGCGATAGAGTGAGGGCAATAGAGTGAGTGAGGGGTATAGAGAAAGTGAGGGCGGTAGAGTAGTAGAGTGAGGGCAGTAGAGCGAGGGTGGTAAATTGGTAGAGTGAGGGCGGTAGAGTGGTAGAGTGAGGGCAGTAGAGCGAGGGCGGTAGAGTGGTAGAGCGAGGGCGGTAGAGTGAGGGCATGAGAGCGGTAGAGTTGTAGAGTGAGGGTGGAAGAGTGAGAGTGGTAGAGTGAATGCGGTAGAGTGAGGGCGGTAGAGTGATAGAGTGAAGGCGGTAGAGTGGTAGAGTGAGTACGGTAGAGTGAGGGCGGTAGAGTGGTAGAGTGAGGGCGGTAGAGTGAAGGTGTGAGAGTGGTAGAGTGAAGGCGGTAGAGTGGTGGAGTGAGGGCGATAGAGTGGTAGAGTGAGGGCGGTAGAGTGGTAGAGTGAGGGCGGTAGAGTGAGGGCATGGGGGTGGTAGAGTAAGGGCGGTAGAGTGAGGGCAATAGAGTGGTAGAGTGAGGACGGTAGAGTGGTAGAGTGAGGGCGGTAGAGTGGTAGAGTGAGGGCAGTAGAGTAGTAGAGTGAGGGCGTGAGGGTGGTAGAGTGAGGGCGGTAGAGTGAGGGCGGTAGAGAGAGGGTGGTAGAGAGAGGGCGGTAGAATGAGAGTGGAAGAGTGAGGGCGGTAGAGTGGTAGAGTGAAGGCGGTAGAGTGAGGGCGTTAGAGGGAGGGCGATAGAGTGAAGGTGGTAGAGTAGTAGAGTGAAGGCAGTAGAGTGGTAGAGTGAGGGCAGTAGAGTGAGGGCGGTAGAGCTGTGGAGTGAGGGCGGTAGAGTGGTAAAGTGAGGGTGGTAAAGTGAGGGCGGTAGAGTGAGGGAGTGAGGGCGGTAGAGTGGTAGAGTGAGGGCGGTAGAGTGATGGCGGTAGAGTTGTAGAGTGAGGGTGGTAGAGTGAGGGCGGTAGAGTGGTAGAGTGAGGGCGGTAGAGTGAGGGCGGTAGAGTGGTAGAGTGAGAGCGGTAGAGTGAGGGGGTAGAGTGGTAGAATTGCGGGTCCCTGATCCCTTTCTTTCTGCCCCTCGGCAGTTGAATTGTTTGGCGGCCATCTTTGGTGAGGGAAGCTCACCGGTCGGGCAGTGCTCGTTCTAGCGCCCAAGGACGCTCGACCCCCTCATAAAGGAGATCATGCTGACGCGCAGCGGTCACGCGCAGCAGGAATGCCGGATCACTGCCGGAGTCACGCCAGAGTCCAGCCCGTCTGCGCCCGTCCGGCTGCCCATCGACATTTTGCATTCCAACTCAGGTCGGTTAAATCATGATCTTGTTCCCAATCGTCTGACATATTCCGCACTTATTTTAATATCCTTGCGACCCCGTACTCCCGCTTCTTGTACTACCTGTACTCTACCTATCCATTATTTTACTTGTGCAGGTTGTGGCTTCTCTACCGGTAAAATGTCGCTTTCTAAGACGCAAACTGCTAAGGCACATCACCGGGGTAAATGGAAGGCCACTAAGATTCTTCAGCCTTCCCTTCCTCTCCAATTTTGGAGTATTAACTGCAGATCGCTCCCCAAAAACAAATTAAATTTGTTTGATTTCATAAACGAAGAGTCACCAGACGCTTTGTTTTTAACCGAGACCTGGCTTCACGAAAGCTCTGGACCTGACATTGCTTTAGCCGTTCCTAACGGCTATGTGATGGTACGTCAGGACAGGGCTTCCGGGAAGGGTGGGGGGATTGCTATTATTTTGAAATCCATCTACCAATGTAAATTGGAGTTGTTTTCCCTCCCTGGATGTGAGGCCGCTCTATTCAAATTAACGATTGGCCCTCAACTAACGCTTACTGGTCTTCTAATATACCGCCCTCCGGGCAATGCTGGCCCTTGGATATTGTCTCTGGCCGATATTATATCCCCTGTATTACTTAAATCGGCTAATTTCACCATTCTTGGTGACCTCAACATCCATCTTGAGGACGCTGAAGTTACCCTCAGTCAGTCGTTACTGTCAGATCTCGAAGTTTTCAATCTTTCACTTCGAAACTCTGGGGCTACCCATTCAGCGGGTCACCTGTTAGACCCAATCATTTCTAACTTACCCTATGACTGCTCGCAAAGGGCCCGCCCACTAGAATGGACTGACCATTTTGCAGTACATTTTGTGTTACCTCTTTGTTCATCTAATGCTAAGCCTTGTGCTGGTAAGAGCAAGCTTTCTTATCGGTGGGACAAGCTTAATATGGTGGCATTTAATCAACACCTTTCTGAATCTATCCCGACTTTGGAAAAATCTGGATTAGAATCTAATGCTGCAGTGTCCCAGTGGTTAAGGGATGCTGTAACTGCACTTCTCCCTCCCATATCTAAGAATCACAGATCCCTTTATCCTCCCGCACCTTGGTTCTCAGATGAGCTAAAATCACAACGAGTCAAGTGCAAGGCATTAAAAAGAAAATGGAGGCGTTTCTATTCAATCCCCAGTAAGGCAGTTTATAAAGAGGCACTAAAGAGATATCATGTTAACTGTAAACTGGCCAAGGCCGCTTTTGCGGCATCTACGATCACTCAAGCCCAGAATTGTCCGCGGACTCTTTTTACAATGATAAAGAAGCTAACAGGAGCAGACACGGTACCTTCTCCTCCGGCTTTGGACAAACCACAGTGTGATGCCATTGCTGATTTCTTTATTTCTAAGGTGGAGCATATTCATGAATTTTTGTCTACCTCCCCGCCATCTGCTGAGTCCTCACTAGTGGTTACTTCTGGGAGTCCTCCCCTCCCTTCAACGATCATCAACGACTGGTCTTTATTTGATGACACTACCTTTTTATCGTGCCTAAATAGTATCAGGTCAGGCTCCCCTCTGGACCCTGTCCCTATGAAAATTTTAAAACTGTTGGACCTCGAGCCACGGAGAGTCCTAATGAGACTTTTGAATACCTCTCTTATAAAGTCTACGATGGCACAGGAGTTGAAACATGCTATGGTCGTTCCCTTGTTGAAGAAGACCGGCGCTGACATCACGAACCTAGCACATTTTAGGCCCATATCCCTGCTGCCTGCATGTTCTAAAATTTTAGAACGACATGTGAACACCCAGCCTAATTCGTTTGTCGAAAATGTGGGATATCTCCATCCGTCCCAATCCGGGTTTCACGCACATTATTCCACTGAATCCGCACTCCTTGGGGTGACGGAGAGGCTTCGGCACGGTATCGATCGCGGGGAGACCTTTGCACTCATCCTTTTGGATTTGAGTGCAGCGTTCGATACCGTGTCTCATTCCATCCTTCTTGACTCTCTCCGCTTCCTTGGTGTTGCTGTATCTGCGCTGGCCTGGATTGCCTCCTTTTTAAGCGGACGCACCTTTCAGGTATTTTCGACAGAAGCTGAATCTGCTGTCTATTCATCAGCATACGGCGTCCCCCAGGGGTCGATTCTCAGCCCTTTGCTGTTTAATATCTATATCAGACCCCTTGCCACCATCGTGGAGGACGCCGGCCTAACAATCTATTCGTATGCTGACGACACGCAGATTGTGTTCTCTCTCTCTAGCAGTGAGGGCCACAAGGTCTCTGCTTTGAAGTCTGGCCTATCACGCGTTGCTGCCTGGATGCACGACCATCTGCTCAAGCTCAACGGTGATAAGACCGAGGTTGTTATTTTGGGCAAAAATAAAGATCTGTGGGGCCCTCGACATTGGCCCTGCGACATGGGTCCTCTGCCGAATCCAACCCCCGTAGCCCGCAACCTCGGCTTCCTTATTGACGATAAGCTCTCAATGAGACAGCAGGTAACAAAGGTCGCTGCAATCTGTTTTTCCACCTTAAGATGGTTGCAGAAGATCCTATGGATGTTACCTTGCTCTACTCGGAGAACTGTCGTCCAGGCTCTTGTGATCTCCCGCATCGACTATAGGAATGTGCTTTATCTTGGGGCCGATAAGGCCACAATAAACAAACTCCAGGTGGTGCAAAACTCATCAGCTCGTTTATTGTGTAATGTACCCCGGAGATCCTCTGCAGCCAAGGCTCTGTGTGACCTTCATTGGTTTAAGGTCCCGAACCGCGTACAATTTAAAACCTTATGTCTTCTTTTCAAAATTCGGCAGGGCTCTGCTCCTAAATACCTGCAGAACCTGGTTCAAGTCTATGAGCCTGGTCGTACTTTAAGATCCTCCACCAGTGGCAATCTCGTGGTCCCTAGAATTAAATTGGCCAAAATGGGCGGCCGCTCGTTTTCCTATCTTGGTCCAAGGATGTGGAATGCTCTTCCGCCGGCTCTGAAAGCCGAGACTGATCTCCTCTCATTTCGGAAAAAATTAAAGACCCTTTCGTTTAATTGATCCTTCTGCACTGTTTGTTCTGTTTGGGCTTTTTGCTTGCTTTCTTCTCTTGTCTGTCCCTGGCGCCGGGAAACCCATTGAGGGTAGCTGTGCGCAATACAAGTTTAGATAAATAAATAAATACAAATAAATGAGGGAGGTAGAGTGGTAGAGTGAGGGCGGTAGAGTGGTAGAGTGAGGGTGGTTGAGTGAGGGCGGTAAAGTGAGAGCGGTAGAGAGTGCAGTAGAGTGAGAGCTGTAGAGTGAGGGAGGTAGAGTTGGGCAGTAGAGTGGTAGAGTGAGGGCGGTAGAGTAAGGGCGGTGAGTGAGGGCGGTAGAGTGAAGGCATTAGAGTGGTAGAGTGAGGGCGGTAGATTGAGAGCGGTAGAGTGAGGGCGGTAAAGTGGAAGAGTGAGAGTGAGAGTAGTAGAGTGAGGGCGGTAGAGTGAGGGCAGTAGAGTGGTAGAGTGAGGGCGGTAGAGTGGTAGAGTGAGGGCGGTAGAGTGCTACTGTTAAACTGATAAATGTTGTAAGAAACCATGAAGAAGAAATCTAGAGTCGAAGCCTAACCACCGCCCTTCTCACAGAAATAGCATGTTTTACGTAATATCCAACTCACGTGGATAGCAGGAACACATATTTGAAAGGTTGCTTCTGCAATAAAAGAGAAACGATTTGTTTCCCACTCAGCCACGTCAAAACATGCAAACAAGTCCCCTAAAAAAAAAAAAACCTTCAGAATAGATAACTAGGTTTTAGTAAGACGTATTGGAAACCATAGAATGGCAGATGAAAGGCAGCGCTGGGAGGGGGGCTGGGCAACCATGCCAGCTTTCCGATTCACGAGCAGATGGTCCTGTTTATGACCTGCGGAGCACGTGAAGTGGCTGGTGGCAAATGGAATCAGATCGGCCGCGGTCGCTTTGATGTTCTTGTCTTGTCTTGCTTTGTGGGAGGGATAGGGGGAGCGAATCCCTGTGCACGCGCCTGGCTCACATGAACTGTACACGATCTGCAGTTGGGTAGACTTTTCGGAAGCCTTACTATAAATCTCGCCTACCATCCCTACGGGATGGAATGGACGAGACCTAAAAATGGTAATCCTCCCCAAACTCCTTTATTTATTTCTGAGTATTCTATATGTTCCGGACAGACACTTTTTTGCCATGCTTCGTTCAGAGCTGATACGCCTTATCTGGGGTGGCAAACAACCTAGAATACAATGGGATACTCTCACTAGGCCTTATTCGCAAGGAGGATTCGAAGTCCCAAATTTTGAACTTTACTATATCTGCTCACAAGCTCACTACGCACACGTCTAGTTCCAGCCTCCCAGGTACATGCCGCAAGGCGCTACAGAACACTGGTTATCCGATCCCATACCACTCAGGGCACCGTATTTACTGCCACCTCCTCAAGCACCGAAGACGCATCACCAGTCGTCAGTACTGTGAAGGCATGGCAAGCCGTTGCCAAGCAGTCCCAGGCTCCCATGCTGTACTCGCCCCTGCTTCCCTTAGACTATCATCCAAAGATGCCTGTCCTCCAACGAGGGAGTTTTCAGAAAAACCCAAACTAAATATGGAATCACAACTTGGGTGGATCTTTATCTTCTTGGTAAATTTTGCACAGCGCAGCAACGCTTCTCCAAACAGCCGCCCTCTACTGTAGACATTTTTATCTACGCTCTCTTGCGCCAAGCTTCAAAGAACATACACCTACTTACCCCAGGAGCCTCCTGAGAGTGCCTTATTGCGACTATTACTGCGTAGTGATGCGGCACCACACTTAGTTTCTTCACTCTATCATACTCTTTACACTACGCAAAGTCCCACACTGAGCGCAGCCCAAGACAGGTGGTCAGTGTAGATGGGTTTTGTCCTCACTGACGAGCAGTGAACTTACTGCAAGCAGACAGAGCACAGCACTTAAAGTAGCCGCCTTCGTATCCTGCACTATAAGTTCCTCCACCACACACATTATACACCAGGCAAGTTTCACAGCTATCAATTATGTGATAATGACAGATGTGATCTTTGTGGCGCTATAGGAGCTGATTTTCTTCATTTGACCTGGGACTGTGGTGCTGTACAGGAGTATTGGCGACAGGTACTTACGGCCCTGGACCAAACGATATCACTGTGCCTTCAGCATTCTCCCCTACTCGCCTTACTGGGTTACACTGAGAAACCAGCGGTGCCAGAACAGAAATTCTTCTCCTTCAGTCTCCACTTAGCTAAACGGCGGATAGCATGCAGATGGGGGTGGGCACATACATTTAATGAATGGATCCAAGATATGGTGTTTTGGCAGGAACAAATGTATGTATTAGCTGAACTGCTTCCCCTACATCCCGTCTATGCAACATCTGGGGACCCCTCACAACCTACCTACTATCTCACCCACTCGATATAGTAGACAACGTACAGTCTGACCTCGTGGCGACAGTCTAAATCATGCTTGCCCATCCACTCTTACAAACGACTCCGTTTTTTGTTGTTGTTTTTTTCCATTTGACTGTCTGCAATCCATTGACGCTTCTGATGTAATCCTGACTTCCAGTGTTGTCAGATGTAGCTTCCTCAGGGTCTGACGGATGACACAATGGCCTACCTCTCAATACCTTCAACTCTGATTTTAGTTGTACAGAGTATTGAAGTGATCAAGCTGGGGAAGGGATATTAGGAAGGTAACAGCAGGGAAGGAGATCTGCAAAATAAAAGTTAGTAGACAACAAGCATTTAACAATTCTCAACTGAACTTTACAACTATCCAAGTTGTAACCTTCATTGAATTACAAAGCTGAACTTTTTGTCATTTAACTTCTGACTGTTCAACTGCGCCAAAATAATTGTTATTGTCATTACCATTTGTCTACATGGTCTTTCAAAACATATTTCCAGAGTGTCGATTTTGTTATGCAACCAGACAGCATTCTTTGTATCAACAAATATCAATTTCACATAAAAGGTTAACTCACCTTTAGACACATTACATGGTAAATAGCCTCTTTTCAGATTATAAGTATTTCCTTTAAATCACATAAATCATAAATATGCCAGACTGAAAAAGGATTAGACAAAACTAAATAAAATGAGCAATGAAACAGTTATTATCCTTTCTATTCGGTAAATATGCAAATAAGCTCAGCAATCTCACGAAAAGCTAACCGCTCAAAATATTCGGTAATATTCAAATGACTTTAAAAGACGTTATCAATATTACATAATATAATGTTCTATATCAGCCTTTACTTCCTACCTACAGAGTACAACCTACTCTGTCTTCTGTGCGAATGTGAAATAAGCTCGGGAAAAGACGATGCCGGAATAGCTGAATGCCAAATGAAGAGTTGCGGGAGCCGGTACGCACTTTCCGCAAGCTGAATGCCAAATGAAGGGCTGTGGGAGCTGGCCCTCTGCAAACGTTCCCGAAAGGCTTCAAAAGAAGAGAAACCCCGCCTAATGAGCCCCAAGCTTAAATAGAAAGAAAGAGCCCACCGGATTACTTGAGAAGATCTTCAAAGACCGAAATACCAGAACTCCGGTAGAAAGCTCCTCACCTGGTGGCGTCAGAGGAATAGTGAGCACAGAAAGCAGGGCGTGGTCCCTGGCGTTAACGTGGCCATGACCCATCACAACTCACCCATTGCATGCTGGGAAATGCAGTCCAAAATATAGAAAGGTTGCATATAACACAACAGAAGGAGTAATACTGGCCCTGTAAAACAGACAATACATGTAAAAAGGACTAATCACTAGACTCATTCTCTTATGACATCAAGTCAATGAATACATGACTTTTAGGCATGATTTCAAGATACAATGATATACATGAACCAGGCAAGGCATATTAACGTAAATGGGAGCAGAGCAACCGCCAACGGCTCAAAGAAGCAGACACATGCGTTTTGCAACAAAGCAGTTTTGCGCACAATGGCATGCATGAACGGGAGATGAGTATGGCAGACCCTAGACCGCGTGGTGCCACCCTAGTTCCGACAGTACTCCCCCCTCCCAAGCGCGGTCTAGGGACTGGCTTTTGAGGATTTTGGAGGTGGAAGCATCATATCAAACGGTGGTGCATGAACGTTTTTAGCCTGCTCCCACAAATCGTTTTCAGGCCCATAACCTTTCCAAGAAATTAAATACCACAAATTTGAACCTCTAAGTTTTGAATCCAAGATGTCTTGCACTTCGTATTCCCAGTGTCCTTGGACTAGAAGTGGTGGCTGGACGTTCAGAGGTTGTGTTTCCAGCAGGTTTTAACAAAGAAGTGTGGAACACTGGATGAATTTGCATAGTACTAGCCAAGAGTAATTTGACAGTGACTGGATTAACTTGACAAACAACTTTGTATGGTCCAACACATTTTGGATGAAACATACTTTTTGTTTTAAAAACAAAGTTCTTTGTAGACAACCACACTTTGTCTCCTGGACTATAAAGTGTACCTGATCTGTACTGTTTATCATATTGGTCTTTATATTTTCTTTTAGCATTAAGACGGTGTTTGTGAATCTGATGATGAATAGTTTGCATACGGCGGACTGTGTCTTGTACTGCAAGTGTGTCTGAGCTTTCTTTAGGTAAGGCCAAAGGAATGGTATTGGGAACATATCCATATAGACTTTCAAAGGGAGACATACCAGTGGATGAATGAGGTGCTGAATTGTAGGCTAACTCTGCCATCCTGAGTAAATCTAACCAAGAGTCTTTTGCTCCAGAGGCATAGCAACGTAAATACTGCTTTAGCGTTTGAGGAAGGCGCTCAGTTTTGCCGCCTGTTTGTGGATGGTAACCAGTTGACATAGTTGACGTGATTTGTAAGCTTTGACACCACTATTGCCAAAACTTAGAAAAAAACTGGGACCCTCGATCGGACAAAAGTACAGAAAGCAAACCATGTAGCCGTATTATGTGTTGTAAGAATATCTGTGCCAATTGACCCGATGTTGGTAAGTTTTTCATGCAATAAAATGTTAAACTGTCAATGACCACTAAAATAACTGAGTAATGACGTATTATAGGTAACCCAGTGATGAAATCCAAAGAGACATGTTCCCACGGAGTGATGGGTGTGGGAAGAACTTCCAGTAATCCTTTAGGCTTGCTATGATCAGTTTTATATCGTGCACAAGTCTCACATTCGTGAACCATTCTTACAATGTCTGTAGTCGTGGTTGGCCACCAAAAAGTGGGAAGATATACTTGTTTTTCATGAAAAGGTATTCCTTCTTTAATCGATTGCAAGATCCACTGTGACCAAGACGAAGGGGGAAAACTTGCAAATATTTCATCCAGAAATTGATCTGCTGTCAAAACACATACCACCTTGGCAGGGTTCTTGATAGATTGAGGAAACCCTTCCAGTGTATGTAAAGAGGAATCTTTTCTGGATAACGCATCAGATTTTTTGTTATTAAGCCCTGGTCGATAAGTTACGATGAAATCATATTCCGCAAAGAACATCATCCAACGTAATTGTCGTGGAGTTAAGAGTCTAGCTGAACTCATAACCTGTAGATTTTTTTTTTATTTTATTTTATTTTTTTTAGGTGGGAGTTTTCTTTAATAAAAACAAACCATTTCTACCCAAATTAGCCCTTTTTGCAACATTTTTTTTGGTTAAAAACTTTTATTGAGCAACAAAAACATGTGTACAGAGATGGGCCCACAACCGCACGGGCCGGCCGCTAGGATCAGAGCATAATATGAGATAAAACAGTGATCGCCACTCCGGCAGTCAGGCACAAACTGAACACAAAATGTCACCCACATCATGGAACAGGATGAGACAATTTTCTTATTTTAAAACACACCAAAACAACAAACATGAACACCAAGGCGAAGGAGTAATACACAGAGAGTCAGCCCTGGAGGGGTGGGAAACCCACTAATCAGGAACATGAAGGTACAATCAGTAGGACAAGTTAAGGCGGGGGGACAGCGTGGAGGTCAATCAAGCCAAAGGACAGTACGTTAAATTTCAGGAACATCGACCTAGGGTGATAAGAGAATATCAGGGGCCTCCACCCGGGGAGGAGCACAAATGTCTACACGATAGGCGTTCCACTGACACCAGATCTTCGTCCATGCCCCAGGTCTGCCCCTAGCTGTGTAGACGTTTTTTTCGCGGAACATAGACCAGTCCATGTTTTCTTCCCACACAGAGACAGTGGGGGGCCTGTGGGAGCCCCAAAGTTGCGCTATGTCTCGCTTCGCAACCATATACCCCAGGGTCGCCCATCTGGTTTGGGCCACCGAACAGTCGGTAGGTTCCCACACATTCAACAAGCATCTCCGGGCCTCCGGCACCAATGCAATTCCAGTCACGTCAGCCATCACCGCAAGCACCGCAGTCCAATAGGCAGCCACCCTCGGACACTCCCAAATAATGTGAAGGAACGTCGCACTCATCCCACACCCACGCTTGCATAGGCCATCCGGGGAAAAACCCATCACAACCAAACGAGGACCAGTAACATACACCCGGTGGAGGATCTTGAGCTGAACCAGACGGAGACGGGCAGGAATGGCAACCTCTTTCGGAGAAGATAACGCCGATTGCCAATCCTCATCATCTAATTCTAGCCCGTCGCCGACCCACGCCTCTCTAAGTCGAACGAGCAAGTCAGCGCGATTGTGAATCAGCTTCTTATAAATCAAGGAAATGGTGCTATCAGGGAGATAGCCATCTAGGATACGATCCTCAAGGGGGGAGGATTCAGGGACGGCGACACCGGAGGCCAGAACCGAAGTGAGGGCATGACGGACCTGTAAATATCGAAAAAATTCCCTATCACTCAGGTCATAATCATTCCGAAGGGAATCGAAGGACTTCACCGCCCCATTCGCACACACGTCACCCACTCGACAGATTCCAATCATGTCCCAACGGTCAAACCCTTTCGTAGTCCAAAGACATCCCAGACGCTCAGATGTAAAAAGCGGAGTAGCCAGCGTCACTCGGTCATCCCACCCCAAGCTCAGATTCGCAGCGCGCCACACACTAACAGCAATCCTAGTTGGTCCCGTAAGGCGGAGCCCAGCCGACCTAGAGTAAAGCGCTCTATTAAAGTTACCACCCGGCAGTTGGAGTCTGTCCATCGCAAAGGCCGGAACCGGACCCGGGGTGTACATCGAGTGGTTAATGGCAGACAGCTGCGTAGCCCAATAATATCTCCTGATATCAGGAAGTGCTATGCCCCCGTCATACCAAGGGATGGTGAGTTTCGCAAGTGCGATACGTGGGCGCCCGTCCCAAATCAATTGCCTTTGTAGACTCTCGACCTCTCGGAAGTAAGTAGCGGGGATATCATCATAGGAATTCTGGAGTGCGTAAAGGAATCGCGGTAAGGACATCATCTTGAAAAGGGCAGCCCTGCCCAGCGGCGACAAGGGTAATTTACGCCAGCGAGCCACGTCCAGCCGCAATCTATGAAGCGGGGGAAGGAGATTACGTTCAAACCGGAGCGACGAATCCAATGTAATAAAAAAAAACAAATATTTGAAACCGGACTGAACAACCTGGATGGGAAATCTATTCGGCAACGGGGGCAGGTCACCCGAAATAACATAGACACAGGATTTAGCCCAGTTTATAATCAATGCAGAATTCTTACCAAACGAGGCGAGAACGTCAAATAAGACATTCAAAGATTTACACGGGGAAGTAAGATAAAGAAGAATGTCGTCCGCGTGAAGCGAAACACGGTCCTCAAAATCTGGGGACCAACGTATACCCTTGAGGGAAGGCTCCCAGCGAATCCACGCAGCAAGCGGCTCTAATGCAAGAGCAAAAAGTAGCGGAGACAAGGGGCACCCCTGTCTGGTCCCCCTACCAAGGGGAAAGGGAGCCGACACTCGACCATTAACCACGACCTGTGCAAGGGGGTCGATATACAGGAGCTTCACCCATCCGATGAACCCCGGGCCAAGACCAAACTTCTCAAGAGCCGCCCAAAGGTAGGGCCACTCTATCATGTCGAAGGCCATCGAGGCGTCCAACGAGGCCAAAATGGCCGGCTCCGTCAGAAGCCCCGCCCTCGTGATGGCTCCATGGAGGCGACGTAGATTAAGGGCTGTGTTACGGTGCGGGATGAATCCGGATTGGTCCGGATGAATCAGGTCACTGACAACCGTGAGGAGGTGAGTAGCCAAAAGTTTGGCAAGAACCTTAGGCTCGACATTTAACAGGGAGATGGGTCTATAAGACGAACAAAGATCCCGGGGCTTACCATCTTTAGGAATTACCACAATCGTAGCCAGGCGCTGGTCATAAGGGAGAACACCCCGCTCCCGGGACTCCGAAAACATTGTCCGAAGATAGGGCGCAATCTTATCAGGACGCAGTTTGTATAACTCGACCGGCAAACCGTTCGGGCGCAAAGCCTTGCCCGAACGGAGAGAGCGAATTGCAGTTGCGATTTCGTCCGTAGAGAACGGGGCCTCCATAAAGGACCGCTCCAAATCGGAGAGGCAGGGCAAAGCAATATCACGCAGCAAGAGGCGAGAGTCGTCTTCATCCCTTTCCGACACTGGGGAGTAAACCGCACGAAAATAATCCGCAAAACATTCCACTATTTCAACCGGGTCCGTCACTCTCACACCATTCAAAGTCTGAATCACAGGCACCACTCGATTCGCCCTCTCCTTCTTGTCCAACCAGGCAAGCAATTTCCCCGCTTTGTCTCCGACATCATACAGACGACCCTGTTGTTCTCTAAACATCATTTTGGCCGCGTCTGTGACCAGAGACTTATAGGCCAATTGCTTCAGACCCAGGGCATGGAGTTTGTCACGAGTGACACTCAATTCCAGGTCAGCCTCCATCTCAAGTATTTCCCTCTCAAGCTCCACCACCTCCCGATTCCTTGCCTTTTTGGTTTCAGCAATGAGAGACAGGGCCTGCCCACGAATCACAGTCTTAAAAGCCTCCCATAGGGACACCGCAGAAGAGACAGACCCCTCGTTCTCCAG
Source organism: Lissotriton helveticus (assembly GCF_964261635.1). Lineage (NCBI taxonomy): Eukaryota > Metazoa > Chordata > Amphibia > Caudata > Salamandridae > Lissotriton > Lissotriton helveticus. The sequence continues at coordinate 1,797,076,617 of NC_136068.1, forward strand.
AAAGTAGTTGTCCAAGGACGCAATCAAATGACCACGGGTCTCAGGGGAGGTCAGGTACCAAGGGTTGATAGGAGCCACCCGGCCCGCCGCCTCCACCCCCACATCAAACCAGAGCCAGAGCGGCGAGTTGTCCGAGATGCCCCGGGGGAGGTGCCTAATCTCGCGGACAGCAGATGACTGGTCAGCAGGCATGAGGAAGTAATCTAGTCTAGACAAGCTCCCATGGGCCCCGGAGTGGAAAGTATATTGAAGTTGAGTGGGGTGCGTAAGTCTCCAGCAGTCAACCAAACCAAAAGTATCCAAAAAGCCACCCAGCCATAATTGGGTCGAAGGAGTATCCCTAGGGGGGTAACGATCACTGAGACCAGAGAGAACAGAATTAAAGTCACCAGCCAGAAAGAGAGCACCATCAGGGAGGCCCAACAGAACTCGGCCCAAATCGAAGAAGGTAGCGGTCTGCAAGCCGGGGGGCACATAGACGGTAAACAGGGAAAGGGGGTTACCCTCATATCGACCTACGAGGACGGCATAGCGCCCCCGATCATCAAGGATCACATCATCTATCACAAGGGGAAGGGAAGCCCGGACTAGGATGCCCACCCCCCTGGAACCCGTTGTAAACCCTGAGTGCGCAACAAGACGATAGCCCCACCTATTCATTGCTCGACAAGTATTGCCCACTAGGTGCGTCTCCTGCAGAAAGACAATATCGGGAGACAAACGTCGTAAGCATCGCAACACCACCCCCGCTTTATACGATCCCCTAGACCATTGACATTCCATGAAATAAACCTCAACCCGCTACCCCCCATCCCACGAAGTAATGCAGGAACCCTCCCCCAATGAGCACGACACCGAAAATACAATCATCAAAATAGAATCGCCTTGAAAAAACAAAACACAAACTACAAACCCCCACACAACCCACCCCCCAACACCCAAGGAAACACCCCCCACCCTGCACCCCTGCAGTAGACAAAGAAGCCACCCCAACATGCAGTGTGCCTGTCGACCAAAAAACCCCATTCTACAAAAAGACCCCGGAGGAGGAAAAGGCTCTGTCCCACCCGCCACCCCGACAGAAAGAAGGGGAGAGGAGAACACAGTGAAAAAGATGCGCTCTAGTACAGAACCCAGGAAGAGATAACATGATACGGAATCAGGGGCACAGATATCAAGTTCAGCTCTCCACGCCACCCTCGGCACCACCCGGGTGTTCGGTGGGATCAGTCAAATTAAGCCGGTCCGGCAGAGAGTCCAGCCAGTCATTTACCGAATCAGGTCGGTCAAAGAAAAGGGTCCGTTCATTGTACTCCACTCGTAGTCTGGTAGGAAAAAGCATAGCGTATCTCAGACCCAGGTCCCGAAGACGCTTCTCAACTCCACGGAAACCCATTCGCTGTCTCTGCACAAGCTGTGAGAAGTCCGGGTAAAAGTTCACCGTGGCATTTTCGAAGGCCACCGGGCCCTTAACTCTCGAGGCCTGCAGGATAGCGTCTCGGTCCCTATAATGAAAAAGTTTAGCAACAATGGGCCTCGGCGGGGCGCCCGGCTTACCCTGGCCACCCGGAACACGATGGGCACGTTCCACCGCAAAGAATTTGCTCAATCCGGATGGAGAAAGGTAGTTTTGTATCAAGTCCTCAACCAGGAGATCAACAGAATGCGGATCAGGATTTTCCGGAACACCGATCACTCGCACGTTACAACGCCGTGCCCTGTTTTCAAAATCCTCCAGGCGCTGAGTCATGAAATCGTTTACCCTTCTGAGGTTGCCGATTTCCGTCTGCATCTCCGAGACGTCGGCCGTTAGGCTAGATGACTTGAGGTCCAATGACTTCACCTTCTCATTGGTTTTAGATAAGTCGGCCCGAATAAGGTTCACATCGATAGCCACAGTATCGATTTTGTGGGCCAGAGCTTCATACTGTTGGCCAATGGTTTCTCTCATGCCAGAGATGGCGCCCATGATGTCTTGCAGGGACGGCTCCGCCGAAGCCTCCAAAGGGGGCACCACTGCACTCGGGCCAGGAAAGGAGGCACTGGGGGACACCTTCGATTGCGTGTACCGGTCCATGCTGTTCGACTGGACCGGGCCTCCGCGAAGGGGCGTCTTGGCCTTTCGCCTCTCCTGGTCCCCTCTGCCCGTCATAGTGGAGACTGCGTCCCCAAGGGACCCACACGACCTGGTGAAAATGGCCGCAGGGAGACAGGGCGCCAGAGCCAAAAAAGTCAGCAGCGAGGGCAAGTCGAGGTGTGAACCGTCCCAGAAGGATACTGCGCAGGCAGAAGGTACCGCTGTAGCCTCACGCCGCCGTACTCAGCACCGGCCAGACACCCCCGCCGGAAGACGTAGTCTGAGTCAGAATCGAAACCGAAAGTTAAGAAGGGGGTCCATGGGTCGAGTCTCCCTGCCGCTGTTGTTCAACTCAGACACGGCCACAGAGCCTCACCAAGACCCGGGCACGCCACCAAGGTGGGCCCCGAAAGTTCGAGTCGACGTAGCTTCGGTGCCCCTGCTCCAATTCGAAATCCAAAAACAATATTAGGATCAGCCCAGGTTCCTCTTCATTAACCCTTGTAAGAAATCAGGATATGTTCAGGATATCATGTCGGGAGTGGCGGGGGTCCGGAGAGCGCTGTGCTTACGCGGCCATCACGGATGCCCGCCAAGCTCCTCCTCCAACCTGTAGATTTTTATGGTCTCTATATACTGTTACAGTGAAGCGTACCCCCAAAAGATAATTCCGCCATTCTTTAAAAGCATCATGGATAGCAAGCAATTCTTGTTTCTGCTATTGTATAGTTCTGTTCTGCTGGGTTCAGTTTTCTTGACATATAGGCCACAGGATGTAATTGGCCTGAGTTTTGATTTCTTTGAGATAAAATGAGGCATCTGCTTCAATGATAAAGGGTTCCTGAACATCTGGATGCATTAAAATTGGCGCAGCTGTGCATGCTTGCTTCAAAGCTCGAAAAGCTGAATCTGCTTCAGAAGTCCACTCAAACTTAACCTTCTTTCGTACTAATCGAGTGATAGGAGCTACTACAGAGTAAAAGTGATCAATAAAACGTCGATAAAAATTCGCAAAGCCCAGAAAGCATTGCACATCTCTGAAGGTTTTAGGAACTGGCCATTCTGCAACAGCTTGCATTTTCTTATCTGTCATTTTCATTCCAGATGGGGTAAGAATTACTCCCAAAAATTCAACTTGAGTGACATGAAAATCACACTTTGGTAATTTCCAATATAAATTATGCTTCTGAAGAGTAGTCAAAACCTTTTTAACATGGCTCTCGTGAATGTCAATGGTGTCTGAATAGATCAAAATGTCATCTATATATACAATGACAAATAGATCTAAGAATTCTCGTAAAACGTTGTTAAGAAATAACTGAAACGCAGCTGGGGCGTTACAAAGCCCAAAAGGCATGACCAAATATTCAAAATGCCGCCATTCTTTAAAAGCATCATGGATAGCAAGCAATTCTTTTTTCTTCTATTGTATAGTTCTGTTCTGCTGGGTTCAGTTTTCTTGACATATAGGCCACAGGATGTAATTGGCCTGAGTTTTGATTTCTTTGAGATAAAATGAGGCATCTGCTTCAATGATAAAGGGTTCTTAAACATCTGGATGTATTAAAATTGGCGCAGCTGTGCATGCTTGCTTCAATGCTCGAAAAACTGAATCTGCTTCAGAAGTCCACTCAAACTTAACCTTCTTTCGTAGTAATCGAGTGATAGGAGCTACTACAGAGTAAAAGTGATCAATAAAACGTCGATAGAAATTCGCAATGCCCAGAAAGCATTGCACATCTCTGACGGTTATAGGAACTGGCCATTCTGCAACAGCTTGTATTTTCTTATCAGTCATTTTCATTCCAGATGGTGTAAGAATTACTCCCAAAAATTCAACTTGAGTGACATGAAAATCACACATTGGTAATTTGCAATATAAATTATGCTTCTGAAGAGTAGTCAAAACCTTTTTAACATGGCTCTCGTGAATGTCAATGGTGTCTGAATAGATCAAAATGTCATCTATATATACAGTGACTAATAGATCTAAGTATTCCCATAAAACGCTGTTAAGAAATAACTGAAACGTAGCTGGGGCGTTACAAAGCCCAAAAGGCATGACCAAATATTCAAAAAGTCCATATCGTGTATTAAAGGCGGTTTTCCACTCATCTCCTTGTCGAATAAGTACCAAATGGTACGCACCCCGAAGGTCTAGTTTAGTATAGATTACCGCTGTCTTCACCTGATTCAACAGAACAGGTATTAATTGAAGGGGGTATTTGTTCTTTATCGTGATTTTGTTTAAGGCCCTATAATCTATACACGCTCTCAATTCACCATTGGCCTTAGGTATTAAAAATAAAGGAGATGCTGCTGGTGATCTGGATAGACGTATAAAACCGCTTTCCAAATATTGATCAAGGTATTGTCGCAAATGCTGATTCTCTTTTTCTGATAGCGCGTAAATACGGCAATTTGGTATACAGGATCCTGAAACCAGATCTACTTGACAATCATGTGTCCGATGTGGTGGAAGAATGGCTGCTTTGACTTCACTAAACACTTCTTGGAATTGTTTATAGGGGTTGGAAGAACAGTTTCTTTTTCTTCAGCCGTAGCTATTTTCCCTAGTGCTGGTTATGTAAACTCCAAGCATTTGGAATTACAGTGATTGGACAGAAACACGAGTTCTCTTTTTTGCCAATCAATCATGGGATTGTGTAAACAGAGCCAAGGCATTCCTAATATTAAACCATACTGCGGAGCTTGAATAACATCAAATTGAACTTCCTCAATATGTTTCTGTTCTTTAGCGTCAATACAAGACATGTGAATCTTTGATGTTTGCACAGTAACCCGCCCTCCAGACTATATTTTCCAATCAACTGCTTGAACAATCTCAAGAGTTTCTTTTTTCTATCATATTATGTGCAATCTTTGGGCCATTTCAAGATCTACAAAGTTTCCAGTGGCACCGGAATCTATTAAGACTTCCATTTGATGTACTGTAGTGCTCAATGTGATTAATACTACTAACTGAAAGTGAGCTTTATAATTTTAAAAAACAAGCATTCACTGAAGGGAAAGCAATGGTTCCCAAGAGATCCCCTCCTAAACATCTTGGGCACATTAGTTTTCTGAACTCTTGTCTGTTGCTACCACCACTGTTTTATTATTACTTTAGGTCTTTCCTTTGGGTTTTATGGAACAGTCTTTGACAAAATGTCCCTTTCGGCCACAATGCAAACACTGCCCTTTTTTTTCGTCTGGTTTCTATTTCATCCTTAGACAATGGCTGAGTAAGGGTTCCTATCTCCATGCGTTCTGCAGTGGAATCTGAAATACTGGGTTGTATCTTGGGTCTGTCGAATCTCCAACTGGGTTTGTCAAATTTTCTCTTATCTGTTTTCCTTTCAGACAGCCTATGATCAAGTCGTAACGTTAAATTTAATAATTCGGGGCATGTCGTTGGTTGTGGATCAATTTGAGCAAGAACATCTTTTAGCTCATCTTCCAACCCTTGATAAAAGAGAGCTGCTCTATTTTCCTCTGGCCAAGAGGTTTCTGACATTAGCCTATTGAAATGTGATAAGTACAAAATCAAGTCTCTGTTTCCTTGTCGCAACTGTAAGAGTTCTCGATCAGCTGACAAAGACACTGCACGTCTATCAAAATTGTTTTCAAATTCCTCTACAAATCTTTGCCAATTATATAATAATAGACTGTCCTGTCACACCATAGGGACAGCTCAAGTTGCTGCGTCCCCCGAAAGATAGGAAATCAAAAAGGCAATTCTAGATTGGGGATCTGGAAAGGCAGCAGGCCTACAAGTGAAATGTAATTCTATTTGAGTCAGAAATATTTGAACCTTAGAGGGATCTCCAGAGAAACGTTCAGGAGGAGCTAGCGGAATTGGTGCAGGAACGGTAACTGCTATATTGGTGGACGCTTGCGTCTTGGCTCTGGACGCTCCTCGGGAATCTTGAGGGAGAGGTGTACTGTGTTGTTGTATGCGATCTACAGTATTAGAAAGAAATGCAGTTGCGTTTTTAGCTTCCGCTAAATCTTCCTGCATTTGTACTATAATCTTCATTAAATCATGTAGGGTGGCCATTGCATTATCTCACTCAGACCGGGAGGAATAAAATTCTTGGGCTCACTATTCTGTCAGATGTAGCTTCCTCAGGGTCTGACGCGATGACAGAATGGCCCACCTCTCAATACCTTCAACTCTGATTTTAGCTGTTCACAGTATTGAAGTGATCAAGCGGTGGAAGGGATATTAGGAAGGGAGCAGCAGGGAAGGAGATCTGCAAAATAAAAGTTAGTAGACAACAAGCATTTAACAATTCTAAACTGAACTTTACAACTATCCAAGTTGTAACCTTCATTGAATTATAAAGCTGAACTTTTTGTCATTTACCTTCTGACTGTTCAACTGCGCCAAAATAATTGTTATTGTCATTACCCTTTGTCTACATGGTCTTTCAAAACATATTTCCAGAGCGTCGATTTTATTATGCAACCAGGCAACATTCTTTGTATCAACAAATACCAATTTCACTGATTCTGAACATAAAAGGTTAAATCACCTTACGTGGTTAATAGCCTCTTTTCAGATTATAAGTATTTACTTTAAATCACATAAATCATAAATATGCCAGACTGAAAAAGGATTAGACAAAACTAAATAAAATGAGCAATGAAACAGTTATTATCCTTTTTATTCGGTAAATATGCAAATAAGCTCAGCAATCTCACGAAAAGCTAAGCGCTCAAAATGTTCGGCAATATTCAAATTACTTTAAAAGACGTTATCAATATATTACATAATATAATGTTCTATATCAGCCTTTACTTCCTACCTACAGAGTACGACCTACTTTGTCTTCTGTGCGAATGTGAAATAAGCTCGGAAAAAGACGATGCCGGAATAGCTGAATGCCAAATGAAGAGTTGCGGGAGCCGGTACGCACTTTCCGCGAGCTGAATGCCAAATGAAGAGCTGCGGGAGCTGGCCCTCTGCAAACGTTCCCGAAAGGCTTCAGAAGAAGAGAAACCCCGCCTAAGGAGCCCCAAAATCAGATAGGAAGAAAGAGCTCACCCGCATTACTTGAGAAGATCTTCAAAGACCGAAATACCAGAACTCCGGTAGAAAGCTCCTCACCTGGTGGCGTCAGAGGAATAGTGAGCACAGAAAGTAGGGCGTGGTCCCTGACGTTAACGCGGCCATGACCCATCACAACTCACCCATTGCATGCTGGGAAATGCAGTCCAAAATATAGAAAGGTTGCATATAACACAACAGAAGGAGTAATACTGGCCCTGTAAAACAGACAATACATGTAAAAAGGACTAATCACTAGACTCATTCTCTTATGACATCAAGTCAATGAATACATGACTTTTAGGCATGATTTCAAGATACAATGATATGCATGAACCAGGCAAGGCATATTAACGTAAATGGGAGCAGAGCAACCACCAACGGCTCAAAGAAGCAGACACATGCGTTTTGCAACAAAGCAGTTTTGCGCACAATGGCATGCATGAACGGGAGATGAGTATGGCAGACCCTAGACCGCGTGGTGCCACCCTAGTTCTGACAGTACTCCCCCCTCCCAAGCGCGGTCTAGGGCCTGGCTTTTGAGGATTTTGGAGGTGGAAGCATCATATCAAACGGTGGTGCATGAACGTTTTTAGCCTGCTCCCACAAATCGCTTTCAGGCCCATAACCTTTCCAAGAAATTAAATACCACAAATTTGAACCTCTAAGTTTTGAATCCAAGATGTCTTGCACTTCGTATTCCCAGTGTCCTTGGACTAGAAGTGGTGGCTGGACGTTCAAAGGTTGTGTTTCCAGCCGGTTTTAACAAAGAAGTGTGGAACACTGGATGAATTTGCATAGTACTAGCCAAGAGTAATTTGACAGTGACTGGATTAACTTGACAAACAACTTTGTATGGTCCAACACATTTTGGATGAAACATACTTTTTGTTTTAAAAACAAAGTTCTTTGTAGACAACCACACTTTGTCTCCTGGACTATAAAGTGTACCTGGTCTGTACTGTTTATCATATTGTTCTTTATATTTTCTTTTAGCATTAAGACGGTGTTTGTGAATCTGATGATGAATAGTTTGCATACGGCGGACTGTGTCTTGTACTGCAAGTGTGTCTGAGCTTTCTTTAGGTAAGGCCAAAGGAATGGTATTGGGAACATATCCATATAGACTTTCAAAGGGAGACATACCAGTGAATGAGGTGCTGAATTGTAGGCTAACTCTGCCATCCTGAGTAAATCTAACCAAGAGTCTTTTGCTCCAGAGGCATAGCAACGTAAATACTGCTTTAGCGTTTGATGAAGGCGCTCAGTTTTGCCGCCTGTTTGTGGATGGTAACTAGTTGACATAGTTGACGTGATTTGTAAGCTTTGACACCACTGTTGCCAAAACTTAGAAAAAAACTGGGACCCTCGATCGGACAAAAGTACAGAAAGCAAACCATGTAGCCGTACTATGTGTTGTAAGAATATCTGTGCCAATTGACCCGATGTTAGTATGTTTTTACATGCAATAAAATGTTAACCTGTAAATGACCACTAAAATAACTGAGTAATGACGTATTATAGGTAACCCAGTGATGAAATCCAAAGAGACATGTTCCCACGGAATGATGGGTGTGGGAAGAACTTCCAGCAATACTTTAGGCTTGCTATGATCAGTTTTATATCGTGCACAAGTCTCACATTCGTGAACCATTCTTACAATGTCTGTAGTCGTGGTTGGCCACCAAAAAGTGGGAAGATATACTTGTTTTCCATGAAAAGGTATTCCTTCTTTAATCGATTGCAAGATCCACTGTGACCATGAAGAAGGGGGAAAACTTGCAAATATTTCATCCAGAAATTGATCTGCTGTCAAAACACATACCACCTTGGCAGGGTTCTTGATAGATTGAGGAAACCCTTCCAGTGTATGTAAAGAGGAATCTTTTCTGGATAACGCATCAGCTTTTTTGTTATTAAGCCCTGGTCAATAAGTTACGATGAAATCATATTCCGCAAAGAACATCATCCAACGTAATTGTCGTGGAGTTAAGAGTCTAGCTGAACTCATAACCTGTAGATTTTTATGGTCTGTATATACTGTTACAGTGAAGCGTGCCCCCAAAAGATAATGCCGCCATTCTTTAAAAGCATCATGGATAGCAAGCAATTCTTTTTTCTGCTATTGTATAGTTCTGTTCTGCTGGGTTCAGTTTTCTTGACATATAGGCCACAGGATGTAATTGGCCTGAGTTAATAAAATGAGGCATCTGCTTCAATGATAAAGGGTTCCTGAACATCTGGATGCATTAAAATTGGCGCAGCTGTGCATGCTTGCTTCAAAGCTCGAAAAGCTGAATCTGCTTCAGAAGTCCACTCAAACTTAACCTTCTTTCGTAGTAATAGAGTGATAGGAGCTACTACAGAGTAAAAGTGATCAATAAAACGTCGATAAAAATTCGCAAAGCCCAGAAAGCATTGCACATCTCTGAAGGTTTTAGGAACTAGCCATTCTGCAACAGCTTGTATTTTCTTATCAGTCATTTTCATTCCAGATGGTGTAAGAATTACTCCCAAAAATTCAACTTGAGTGACATGAAAATCACACTTTGGTAATTTCCAATATAAATTATGCTTCTGAAGAGTAGTCAAAACCTTTTTAACATGGCTCTCCTGAATGTCAATGGTGTCTGAATAGATCAAAATGTCATCTATATATACAATGACAAATAGATCTAAGAATTCTCGTAAAACGTTGTTAAGAAATAACTGAAATGCAGCTGGGGCATTACAAAGCCCAAAAGGCATGACCAAATATTCAAAATGCCGCCATTCTTTAAAAGCATCATGGATAGCAAGCAATTCTTTTTTCTTCTATTGTATAGTTCTGTTCTGCTGGGTTCAGTTTTCTTGACATATAGGCCACAGGATGTAATTGGCCTGAGTTTTGATTTCTTTGAGATAAAATGAGGCATCTGCTTCAATGATAAAGGGTTCTTAAACATCTGGATGTATTAAATTGGCGCAGCTGTGCATGCTTGCTTCAATGCTCGAAAAGCTGAATCTGCTTCAGAAGTCCACTCAAACTTAACCTTCTTTCATCGTAATCGAGTGATAGGAGCTACTACAGAGTAAAAGTGATCAGTAAAACGTCGATAAAAATTTGCAATGCCCAGAAAGCATTGCACATCTCTGACGGTTTTAGGAACTGGCCATATGTCAATGGTGTCTAAAGAGATCAAAATGTCATCTATATATACAGTGGCAAATAGATCTAAGAATTCTCGTAAAACGTTGTTAAGAAATAACTGAAACGCAGCTAGGGCTTTGCAAAGCCCAAAAGGCATGACCAAATATTCAAAAAGTCCATATCGTGTTTTAAAGGCAGTTTTCCACTCATCTCCTTGTCGAATAAGTACCAAATGGTATGCACCCCGAAGGTCCAGTTTAGTATAGATTACCGCTGTCTTCACCTGATCTAACAGAACAGGTATTAATGGAAGGGGGTATTTGTTCTTTACCGTGATTTTGTTTACGGCCCTATAATCTATACACGCTCTCAATTCAGCATTGGCCTTAGGTATGAAAAATAAAAGAGATGCTGCTGTTGATCTGGATGGACGTATAAAACCGCTTTCCAAATATTGATCAAGGTATTGTCGCAAATGCTGATTCTCTTCTTCTGATAGCGCGTAAATACGGCAATTTGGTATACAGGATCCTGAAACCAGATCTACTTGACAATCATGTGTCCGATGTGGTGGAAGAATGGCTGCTTTGAATTCACTAAACACTTCTTGAAATTGTTTTTAAGGGGTTGGAAGAACAGTTTCTTTTTCTTCAGCCGTAGCTATTTGCCCTAGTGCTGGTTATGTAAACTCCAAGCATTTGGAATTACAGTGATTGGACAGAAACACGAGTTCTCTTTTTTGCCAATCAATCATGGGATTGTGTAAACAGAGCCAAGGCATTCCTAAGATTAAACCATACTGCGGAGCTTGAATAACATCAAATTGAACTTCCTCAATATGTTTCTGTTCTTTAGCGTCAATACAAGACATGTGAATCTTTGATGTTTGCATAGTAACCCGCCCTCCAGACTATATTTTCCAATCAACTGCTTGAACAATCTCAAGAGTTTCTTTTTTCTCACATATGATGTGCAATCTTTGGGCCATTTCAAGATCTACAAAGTTTCCAGTGGCTCCAGAATCTATTAAGACTTCCATTTGATGTACTGTAGTGCTCAATGTGATTAATACTACTAACTGAAAGTGAGCTTTATAATTTTAAACACAAGCATTCACTGAAGGGAAAGCAATGGTTCCCAAGAGATCCCCTCCTAAACATCTTGGGCACATTAGTTTTCTGAACTCTTGTCTGTTGCTACTACCACTGTTTTATTATTACTTTAGGTCTTTCCTTTGGGTTTTATGGAACAGTCTTTGACAAAATGTCACTTTCGGCCACAATGCAAACACTGCCCTTTTTTTTCGTCTGGTTTCTATTTCATCCTTAGACAATGGCTGAGTAAGGGTTCCTATCTCCATGCGTTCTGCAGTGGAATCTGAAATACTGGGTTGTATCTTGGGTCTGTCGAATCTCCAACTGGGTTTGTCAAATTTTCTCTTATCTGTTTTCCTTTCAGACAGCCTGTGATCAAGTCATAACGTTAAATTTAATAATTCGGGGCATGTCGTTGGTTGTGGATCAATTTGAGCAAGAACATCTTTTAGCTCATCTTTCAACCCTTGATAAAAGAGAGCTGTTCTTTTTTCCTCCGGCCAAGAGGTTTCTGAAATTAGCCTATTGAAATGTGATAAGTACAAAATCAAGTCTCTGTTTCCTTGTCGCAACTGTAAGAGTTCTTGATCAGCTGACAAAGACACTGCACGTCTATCAACATTTTTTTTAAATTCCTCTACAAATCTTTGCCAATTATATAATAATAGACTGTCCTGTCACACCAAAGGGACAGCTCAAGTTGCTGCATCCCCCGAAAGATAGGAAATCAAAAAGGCAATTCTAGATTGGGGATTTGGAAAAGCAGCAGGCCTACAAGTGAAATGTAATTCTATTTGAGTCAGAAATATTTGAACCTTAGAGGGATCTCCAGAGAAACGTTCAGGAGGAGCTAGCGGAATTGGTGCAGGAACGGTAACTGCTATATTGGTGGACGCTTGCGTCTTGGCTCTGGACGCTCCTTGGGAATCTTGAGGGAGAGGTGTACTGTGTTGTTGTATGCGATCTACAGTATTATAAAGAAATGCAGTTGCGTTTTTAGCTTCCGCTAAATCTTCCTGCATTTGTACTATAATCTTCATTAAATCATGTAGAGTGGCCAATGAATTATCTCACTCAGACCGGGAGGAATAAAATTCTTGGGCTCACTATTCTGTCAGATGTAGCTTCCTCAGCGTCTGACGCGATGACAGAATGGCCCACCTCTCAATACCTTCAACTCTGATTTTAGCTGTACAGAGTATTGAAGTGATCAAGCGGGGGAAGGGATATTAGGAAGGGAGCAGCAGGGAAGGAGATCTGCAAAATAAAAGTTAGTAGACAAGAAGCATTTAACAATTCTAAACTGAACTATCCAAGTTGTAACCTTCATTGAATTACAAAGCTGAACTTTTTGTCATTTACCTTCTGACTGTTCAACTGCGCCAAAATAATTGTTATTGTTATTACCCTTTGTCTACATGGTCTTTCAAAACATATTTCCAGAGTGTCGATTTTGTTATGCAACCAGGCAACATTCTTTGTATCAACAAATATCAATTTCACTGATTCTGAACATAAAAGGTTAAATCACCTTACGTGGTAAATAGCCTCTTTTCAGATTATAAGTATTTCCTTTAAATCACATAAATCATAAATATGCCAGACTGAAAAAGGATTAGACAAAACTAAATAAAATGAGCAATGAAACAGTTATTATCCTTTTTATTTGGTAAATATGCAAATAAGCTCAGCAATCTCACGAAAAGCTAAGCGCTCAAAATGTTCGGAATATTCAAATTACTTTAAAAGACGTTATCAATATATTACATAATATAATGTTCTATATCAGCCTTTACTTCCTACCTACAGGGTACGACCTACTCTGTCTTCTGTGCGAATGTGAAATAAGCTTGGGAAAAGACGATGCCGGAATAGCTGAATGCCAAATAAAGAGTTGCGGGAGCCGGTACGCACTTTCCGCGAGCTGAATGCCAAATGAAGAGCTGCGGGAGCTGGCCCTCTGCAAACGTTCCCGAAAGGCTTCAAAAGAAGAGAAACCCCGCCTAAGGAGCCCCAAGCTCAAATAGGAAGAAAGAGCTCACCGCATTACTTGAGAAGATCTTCAAAGACCGAAATACCAGAACTCCGGTAGAAAGCTCCTCACCTGGTGGCGTCAGAGGAATAGTGAGCACAGAAAGCAGGGCGTGGTCCCTGACGTTAAAGCGGCCATGACCCATCACAACTCACCCATTGCATGCTGGGAAATGCAGTCCAAAATATAGAAAGGTTGCATATAACACAACAGAAGGAGTAATACTGGCCCTGTAAAACAGACAATACATGTAAAAAGGACTAATCACTAGACTCATTCTCTTATGACATCAGGTCAATGAATACATTACTTTTAGGCATGATTTCAAGATACAATGATATACATGAACCAGGCAAGGCATATTAACGTAAATGGGAGCAGAGCAACCACCAACGGCTCAAAGAAGCAGACACATGTGTTTTGCAACAAAGCAGTTTTGCGCACAATGGCATGTATGAACGGGAGATGAGTATGGCAGACCCTAGATCGCGTGGTGCCACCCTAGTTCTGAAAGTACTCCCCCCTCCCAAGCGTGGTCTAGGGCCTGGCTTTTGAGGATTTTGGAGGTGGAAGCATCATATCAAACGGTGGTGCATGAACGTTTTTAGCCTGCTCCCACAAATAGTTTTCAGGCCCATAACCTTTCCAAGAAATTAAATACCACAAATTTGAACCTCTAAGTTTTGAATCCAAGATGTCTTGCACTTCGTATTCCCAGTGTCCTTGGACTAGAAGTGGTGGCTGGACCTTCAGAGGTTGTGTTTCCAGCAGGTTTTAACAAAGAAGTGTGGAACACTGGATGAATTTGCATAGTACTAGCCAAGAGTAATTTGACAGTGACTGGATTAACTTGACAAACAACTTTGTATGGTCCAACACATTCTGGATGAAACATACTTTTTGTTGTAAAAACAAAGTTCTTTGTAGACAACCACACTTTGTCTCCTGGACTATAAAGTGTGCCTGGTCTGTACTGTTTATCATATTGTTCTTTATATTTTCTTTTAGCTTTAGGACGGTGTTTGTGAATCTGATGATGAATAGTTTGCATACAGCGGACTGTGTCTTGTACTGCAAGTGTGTCTGAGCTTTCTTTAGATAAGGCCATAGGAATAGTATTGGGAACATATCCATATAGACTTTCAAAGGGAGACATACCAGTGGATGAATGAGGTGCTGAATTGTAGGCTAACTCTGCCAACCTGAGTAAATCTAACCAAGAGTCTTTTGCTCCAGAGGCATAGCAACGTAAATACTGCTTTAGCGTTTGATGAAAGCGCTCAGTTTTGCCGCCTGTTTGTGGATGGTAACTAGTTGATATAGTCGACGTGATTTGTAAGCTTTGACACCACTGTTGCCAAAACTTAGAAAAAAACTAGGACCCTCGATCGGACAAAAGTACATGTAGAAAGCAAACCATGTAGCCGTATTATGTGTTGTAAGAATATCTGTGCCAATTGACCCGATGTTGGTAAGTTTTTACATGCAATAAAATGTTAAACTGTAAATGACCACTAAAATAACTGAGTAATGACGTATTATAGGTAACCCAGTGATGAAATCCAAAGAGACATGTTCCCACGGAATGATGGGTGTGGGAAGAACTTCCAGCAATCCTTTAGGCTTGCTATGATCAGTTTTATATCGTGCACAAGTCTCACATTCGTGAACCATTCTTACAATGTCTGTAGTCGTGGTTGGCCACCAAAAAGTGGGAAGATATACTTGTTTTCCATGAAAAGGTATTCCTTCTTTAATCGATTGCAAGATCCACTGTGACCAAGAAGAAGGGGGAAAACTTGCAAATATTTCATCCAGAAATTGATCTGCTGTCAAAACACATACCACCTTGGCATGGTTCTTGATAGATTGAGGAAACCCTTCCAGTGTATGTAAAGAGGAATCTTTTCTGGATAACGCATCAGTTTTTTTGTTATTAAGCCCTGGTCGATAAGTTACGATGAAATCATATTCCGCAAAGAACATCATCCAACGTAATTGTCGTGGAGTTAAGAGTCTAGCTGAACTCATAACCTGTAGATTTTTATGGTCTGTATATACTGTTACAGTGAAGCGTGCCCCCAAAAGATAATGCCGCGATTCTTTAAAAGCATCATGGATAGCAAGCAATTCTTTTTTCTGCTATTGTATAGTTCTGTTCTGCTGGGTTCAGTTTTCTTGACATATAGGCCACAGGATGTAATTGGCCTGAGTTTTGATTTCTTTGAGATAAAATGAGGCATCTGCTTCAATGATAAAGGGTTCCTGAACATCTGGATGCATTAAAATTGGCGTAGCTGTGCATACTTGCTTCAAAGCTCGAAAAGCTGAATCTGCTTCAGAAGTCCACTCAAACTTAACCTTCTTTCGTAGTAATCGAGTGATAGGAGCTACTACAGAGTAAAAGTGATCAATAAAACGTCAATAAAAATTCGCAAAGCCCAGAAAGCATTGCACATCTCTGAAGGTTTTAGGAACTAGCCATTCTGCAACAGCTTGTATTTTCTTATCAGTCATTTTCATTCCAGATGGTGTAAGAATTACTCCCAAAAATTCAACTTGAGTGACATGAAAATCACACTTTGGTAATTTCCAATATAAATTATGCTTCTGAAGAGTAGTCAAAACCTTTTTAACATGGCTAAAGTGAATGTCAATGGTGTCTGAATAGATCAAAATGTCATCTATATATACAATGACAAATAGATCTAAGAATTATCGTAAAACGTTGTTAAGAAATAACTGAAACACAGCTGGGGCGTTACAAAGCCCAAAAGGCATGACCAAATATTCCAAATGGCGCCATTCTTTAAAAGCATCATGGATAGCAAGCAATTCTTTTTTCTTCTATTGTATAGTTCTGTTTTGCTGGGTTCAGTTTTCTTGACATATAGGCCACAAGATGTAATTGGCCTGAGTTTTGATTTCTTTGAGATAAAATGAGGCATCTGCTTCAATGATAAAGGGTTCTTAAACATCTGGATGTATTAAAATTGGCGCAGCTGTGCATGCTTGCTTCAAAGCTCGAAAAGCTGAATCTGCTTCAGAAGTCCACTCAAACTTAACCTTCTTTCGTAGTAATAGAGTGATAGGAGCTACTACAGAGTAAAAGTGATCAATAAAACGTCGATAAAAATTCGCAATGCCCAGAAAGCATTGCACATCTCTGACGGTTTTAGGAACTGGCCATTCTGCAACAGCTTGTATTTTCTTATCAGTCATTTTCATTCCAGATGGTGTAAGAATTACTCCCAAAAATTCAACTTGAGTGACATGAAAATCACACATTGGTAATTTGCAATATAAATTATGCTTCTGAAGAGTAGTCAAAACCTTTTTAACATGGTTCTCGTGAATGTCAATGGTGTCTGAATAGATCAAAATGTCATCTATATATACAGTGACAAATAGATCTAAGTATTCTCATAAAAGGTTATTAAGAAATAACTGAAACGCAGCTGGGGCGTTACAAAGCCCAGAAGGCATGACCAAATATTCAAAAAGTCCATATCGTGTTTTAAAGGCGGTTTTCCACTCATCTCCTTGTCGAATAAGTACCAAATGGTACGCACCCCGAAGGTCCAGTTTAGTATAGATTACCGCTGTCTTCACCTGATTCAACAGAACAGGTATTAATGGAAGGGGGTATTTGTTCTTTACCGTGATTTTGTTTAAGGCCCTATAATCTATACACGCTCTCAATTCACCATCGGCCTTAGGTATGAAAAATAAAGGAGATGCTGCTGGTGATCTGGATGGACGTATAAAACCGCTTTCCAAATATTGATCAAGGTATTATCGCAAATGCTGATTCTCTTTTTCTGATAGCGCGTAAATACGGCAATTTGGTATACAGGATCCTGAAACCAGATCTACTTGACAATCAGGTGTCCGATGTGGTGGAAGAATGGCTGCTTTGACTTCACTAAACACTTCTTGAAATTGTTTATAAGGGGTTGGAAGAACAGTTTCTTTTTCTTCAGCCGTAGCTATTTGCCCTAGTGCTGGTTATGTAAACTCCAAGCATTTGGAATTACAGTGATTGGACAGAAACACGAGTTCTCTTTTTTGCCAATCAATCATGGGATTGTGTAAACAGAGCCAAGGCATTCCTAAGATTAAACCATACTGCGGAGCTTGAATAACATCAAATTGAACTTCCTCAATATGTTTCTGTTCTTTAGCGTCAATACAAGACATGTGAATCTTTGCTGTTTGCATAGTAACCCAGCCCTCCAGACTAAATTTTCCAATCAACTGCTTGAACAATCTCAAGAGTTTCTTTTTTCTCACATATGATGTGCAATCTTTGGGCCATTTCAAGATCTACAAAGTTTCCAGTGGCTCCGTAATCTATTAAGACTTCCATTTGATGTACTGTAGTGCTCAATGTGATTAATACTACTAACTGAAAGTGAGCTTTATAATTTTAAACACAAGCATTCACTGAAGGGAAAGCAATGGTTCCCAAGAGATCCCCTCCTAAACATCTTGGGCACATTAGTTTTCTGATCTCTTGTCTGTTGCTACCACCACTGTTTTATTATTACTTTAGGTCTTTCCTTTGGGTTTTATGGAACAGTCTTTGACAAAATGTCCCTTTCGGCCACAATGCAAACACTGCCCTTTTTTTTCGTCTGGTTTCTATTTCATCCTTAGACAATGGCTGAGTAAGGGTTCCTATCTCCATGCGTTCTGCAGTGGAATCTGAAATACTGTTAAAATCTAGATCGTGGCGTAAACATTATCGGCGCCATCTTGTCTCTTTTCAGATCCATGCGTGCGCGTAAGCAGCAGCCATTTTGAATGCCATGATCTCTCTGCCTACTGCCGATAGCCAGCGCGTCTCACCCCCTCACACCCCGGCTTCGCAAGCACCCCCCCCCCCTTTTTGACAGCCCCCGGTCTCTCCTGCTTGGGCCCTAAACGCACCTCCAGCGCGACCCTGCCTCCGAGCCACATCCCGTGCTGAACCCCCCCACACCCTTTCATCTCATTCATAAAACAGGCCCTTTAATAACCTCTTCCTCCTCGCCCGATTGTTCGGCCCGACCCCAGGCCATCACTTAGCCCAACAGATGCGGTTTATTGCCCCTACAGTAGGACCTCGCCTCACTTCAAAGGAGCGGGGATTAATCAATGCCCTCACACCCCTAGATCCGATCGATTACCCGCATTTCTGTTCCCAGCGGAATGTCCAGCTGCGCGATAGCCATCATGCTGAGATTAGGGGTGGGGACTGCTACTGTAGATATGTGTGGGAACGGGCCTGAACCGGGGATTCCAAAGACGCCTTTCTCCGCACTTCAAAGCATTACTAAGAATGTGTTGCATGTAATAAAGTAATAAACCAGTGTATAAGAGGCCAGGCCTCAGAGATGTTGAGAGAGCACCTCAAGAAGATACCCTGTTGTCTGATTTGACGTGTTCTGTTTCCGTCGGAAATAAACTCCTGTTTCCTGCCTTCCAGTCTCCAGCGCCTGCCTCTTTATTTGGTAATCGTGAGTTGGGTGAGAAGCGGCTAACGCCGGGCAAACCTAGAAAAGGGGTAAAACGACCTGATCTGCCTGAACCCTTTTTCATCAATTGGCGCCCAACGTTGGGCCCATCAGCGACACGTGGATCTGGTGGGAGAGGTCCCGACGACGGAGTGAACGACTGCAGCGATCGGGAAGTGCCCCTGCCCGATAGACCCTCGTCTGGCAGCCGATCATCCGAACTTCACTGGTTCCGAGCAGACCTCTCTCGAGTGATCTACGGTCCTGACTGGGAACCATCAGGAGTGCCACAGCAATTACGGAGAATAGAGGACGATCGGGCGCTGGAAGCGGAAGACAAGAAACTGTCCATACGGTCCGGGTAAGGTCGTGTAACACGACAAACTGGGAAATATTTGATTGTTTGATTGGAAAATACTAGTATTACTCTCCGAATTGTTGGTTCTCTTGGAGATTCTCTGTCTGCAAACTGAGAGGGATAAAAGTATTCTCTCTTCCTTTGCAGGTAGTGAAGGGTAGGTAACGCAGGCCTTTGCCCCGTTGTAATCCGTCGTGCCTATCTTTCTCCCCCACTGATTGATTGTTTGACCGAACATTGTTTGTTCGAGGATTGTTTTCTCGAGAATTCTTTGTCTACAAACGGGGAAGGATAAAAGTATTCTGTCCTCCTTTGCAGATAGGGAAGAATAGGTAACGCAGGCTTTTGCCCCCATTGTAACCCGTCGTGCCTATTTCTTTCTCGCCACTGATTGTTTGATTGAACGGACATTAATTGTTCGATATTGGTTCTCTCTTTGGGTATTCCCTATTTGCGAATACTGCAGAATAGAAATATTCTGTCCAGTCTTCACAAAGTAGTGAAGGATAGGTAGTGCAGACTTTTGTCCCCGTTGTAACCCGTCATGCCTATCTTCTCCCCATTGGTCAGTAGTTGGTTCAGCCCGGACCGCTTATTAGAGGTGGATCATCCGACTCCTCTGGAGGGCACCCCTAATAAGGATATGTTTTTAAAATATGGACTAGTCGCCGTAGCTTATAGTAAGTTATGGAATAAATATACTAAAAAGGATCAGGAAAGTCAGTGGCCACTGATAGGATCCTTCGATGACACAAAAATAAGCGTGCTGGAAACAGCCCTTTGTAACAATAAAACCACGCCCACTATGCTTGATAGTTTCGGCATGTGGCGCAAAGAAGCAGAGCAACGAAAGAAAAGAGAAGAAGCGAGAATAGGAAAAGAGTTCGAAAGGCAGCCCACCTGGCCACTAAGAAACTAGAAGAAGAGATAAAAGAAAGGGAGGAAGCCAGACAAAAACAGGAATCTGAATCGACAGGCCAGTGTCCTGTTAGGACCCCCTCTACGCTCTACCCTGAGCTGACCTCCAAACAACGGGCGAACGATGAGCTGCTGCTAGGTTCTCCGATCATCTATATGCCCCCCCATATGCCCCCTCCCAACCCCTAGTACAGCACTTGCCAGCTCCGAGTGCAAATGAGAATAACCTTGAAGCTAGTGCCCCAGCCCTCACGGCCTCCGCTCCGGCCACATTAGTAACGACATCAGATGAACACAAGACTAGCAAGCAGCCACCGGGTAGACTGAATAGATTGAGCAAAGATGAGCGAGAGGGAATTGACAAGATAGCAAAGGCACTGGTAGAACGGAAGGAGAGCGAAGAATACACGATGGATATGCACAATTCGCATGCCGGTAGCCACAGACGGCATTTCATTTTACGGTTTAGTTACCACACCCTGAACGCATATGAGGATAGGTATCAGAATCGGGGTCCTACTAAACTGACAGCGTTATATAGAAAAGTCGATATTGGGGACGAGGCCGAGCGTGACGCGGCGGACCTCTTCATGCAAACGCTTGAGGTTTTCCGCCACCTCACGGAACAAAAACCGGAAGTTAAGATTACAGTTCCCGAGACGACTGGGTCCCCATCAGAAGTAGGCAACACTATGATGCCTATCAGAGAAGCCGCCCCTTACTGGGTTCCCCCACGAGGTCAGGGAACGAACGACGATATCAACCATGCAGATGCAAAGGGGAGGGTTGTGTACAACTGGGTTTATCAACCATGGGACCGGCAAGATATTTTAACTTTTAGGCAAACCCTGCCCGATTTAAGAAAGAACCCGACAGCATTTTATACCGAACTAGGTACAGCCTTAGGCTCAACCATAATGACTCTAGCGGACATTGACTTGTTTTTCGGGTTATGTCTGCCGGCTGATGTGTGGAAGCAAATTCGAAAAGCCGACCACACAGATCTGTTCGGACACACCTGGAATCAACTCAGTGAACTAGATAGGCAACGGGAGCCCGGAAAGAAACCTGTAAAAGACATACTGGAACTCCCGGACAAAATAGTTCAGAAGCTAAAGACATTGATCCCAGAGAAGAAGGTAGACTGGTCGGTAGTCAGGGCTTGCCGTCAGAAACCCCAGGAAGACGTATCAGAATACTTCTCCCGATTTGAGACGGTGTTCTCCGACTACAGTGGCCAAGACATGACCACTGCAACCGGACAACACCTATTCGTGCAAAACTACGTAAAAGGTCTATCACAAGAGGTCTCCCAAAAGTTACAGACGAGCGAGAGTAGTTGGGGGGCCTCCAAACCTGCAGCTATCCTTCAGATGGCTCAGTATTACGAACACCAAAAGAACGAGAACGAGAGGGCGACTGAGAAAAAGAAAAAGGACTTGAAAGAACGAGTGATGATTGCTCATTTGCAGGGAGTGACGACAGGAAAGGAACGGTATAGAGGAAACTACCAACCAAATGCACCCCCTAGAGACCGCACATCCATACCCGGCGCTCCACGAACAGACCTCGATGAGAACCAGTGTGCGTTTTGCAAAGGATTTGGCCATTGGAAGTCTCAATGTCCGGTCCTCCTGGAAATGATTAAAAATAAAGAGACAAGGGACATGGCAAATGGCCCCAAGACTAGAGGGCAGGGACGAGGGCACACCCACGACACCAACAATGACAGACCTGGCAGACCGAACACATTTGACCGCCCCCGACAGAATCAGTGCCAACAGTCTGACTGCAACAACGCTCACGACTTTGCATAGGACTGCCAAGGGCAAGGAAGGGATCCAGTCGAGCTCTATGTTGACCAGCAAGGTCCTTACGTCACCGCTAAGGTCCTAGGTACGAAGTCTCCATTTCTGGTAGACACTGGCGCGACACGTAGTGTGTTATCTAAACGACTGATTCCAAGGGCACCCTTGTCTGGCTCACACATAACATCAATAGGCTTTGATGGAACGCCCTCCACTAACCCTTTATCCGCACCGGTTTCCTTCGACTTGGACAGTAACCCCACTGACACGACGTTTCTGCTTTCCTCCAACACCCCAGATGCCATTATGGGACTTGACTTACTAAAGCATTTCCGAGCTACTATCAGGTGTTCATAGGATGGGGTTCGAGTCATTCTGTATGATAACCCGACGCTGCTCAGACATCATCATGCACGACACATGCTCTCCATCTCTGACACTGACGTATCCTTACTTGACTCTCTACCTCTGTATCTATGGGCTAAAACTGACGCTGATGTAGGACGAATGATGATCGACCCCGTGCGCATAACTGTCCGCTAAGATGCGATACTCCCAAAACTCCCACAATATCGGATATCGCCCGAAGGTGAGAAGGCATTGGTGATGATAATCCAGTCCCTGGTAGAGGCAGGAGTGGTAGAGGAAATAGTCAGCAATATTTGCAACAGCCCTATCCTACCCATTGTGAAGAAGCAGGGCGAGGGAGCTGAGAAAGCGTATCGCTTCATCATCGACCTTCGAGAGGTCAGCAAGGTAGTTGTACCCCAGTACCCCGTAGTCTCAGATATCGCCACCATTCTGACCCTGATTCCTTCCACAGCCACCACCTTCACTGTAATAGACCTCAAAAACGCTTTCTTCTCCATCCCCATCCACCCGGGCAGCCGCTACCTTTTCGGCTTCACGTTAAAATCCCGCTCATATAGATTTTGTAGAGCTCCCCAAGGTTACACAGAAAGCCCCAGCATCTATAGCCAGGCCCTCAAGAGGCAGCTGGACGCCGTTCAGCTACCGGAGGGAGTGGTGTTGGTACAGTACGTCGATGACATCCTTTTGGCGGCCGACACCACTCCACTTGCAATCACAGCCACCATCCAACTCTTGCACTTCCTTGCGGAAAATAGCCACAAGGTCTCCAAGAAGAAGTTGCAAATCTGCCAACCCCAGGTCACCTACCTAGGCCACCTCTTGTCCAAAGACGGGAGAAAGCTTACACCCGATCGAATTCAGGCCATTCTAGAAACCCCTGTCCCAAAGACCCAGAAGCAAGTCCGCTCCCTGGTAGGCCTCACCTCCTTCTGCCGGCAGTGGTTGCCAAATTTCAGCCTCATTGTAAAGCCACTACTTTCCCTACTAGCCAAAGATGTCCCCTTCCCACTCCCTTGGACCCCTGATTACACCAAACCCTTCTCTCTCTACACTCACGAAAGGGAGGGGTGCGCTTTGTCTGTCCTGACGCAAACTATTGGCCCCAAGCAACGACCATGTGCCTATTTCTCTGCCACCCTTGACCCCATAGCGAGAGCCTTGCCTGCCTGCCTTCGAGCCGTAGCTGCCGCTGCTGTCTCTATCTGACAAAGTGAGGGGATCGTACTCTCGAATTCCCTCACGGTATTAGTACCCCATGCTGTTGACACCCTCCTAAACCAGACTAAGACGCAACACCTGACCAGCGCACGACTGACCGGGTACGAACTAACCCTGCTTGCACCCCACATTACGCTGAAAAGATGCACCACACTGAACCCAGCCACCTTGTTGCCCCTGCCCGAAAACGACCCGAACGTCCCCCCTATACATGACTGTGTGACCCTCACAGACGAACAGACTAGGAGTAGAGTTGACCTCCGGGACACCGCCTTCACAGACCCTGACGGAGAGCTATGGGTAGACGGTTCTTGCATAAAACTCCCCGACGGCACCACCTCAGCTGCCTATGCAGTTACCACAGTTGTGAAACTGCCCGCATCGCGCAGCTATCCGCACAGGCGGCAGAACTAATTGCCCTCACACGAGCATGTATTATAGCGACAGGGACTACTGCAAACATTTACACGGACAGCCAGTACGCCTTCGGAGTGGTTCACCATTTTGGACTCTTATGGAGGGAAAGGGGATTCTTGATGTCCCACGGCACGCCCATCCTCCACGGAGATTTAGTCTCCGCCCTGATTGAAGCAGTTCTCCTTCCCAAACGATTAGCGGTAATCAAATGTCAGGCACACAAGAAGGTGACAGACTTAGTCGGACAGGGAAACGCGCTGGCCGACATCACTGCCCGAACCACAGCTGAGAATAGGACAACGACACGTATGTATGTGACCAGGTCACAAGCAGAAAAATGGACTGACGCTAGGGAAACGATTAGGGACATCCAGATGGCCAGCTCACCACACGAATTGACTGAATGGGCACGGGTGGGATTGAAAGACGAGGAAGGCTGCTGGCGGACAAAGGACACAAACAAATGGTTGCTACCCAATTCATACCTGATCCCCATACTGACTATGGCTCACTCCCCTGCGCACATAGGATCATCCCCCATGATCGAACTCATCTCCAAGGTCTGGCACAACGACAAAATCCCCGACTCAGCCAGACGCCTGGTCCAGCAATGACTTATCTGTTTACAACACAACCCTGGGAAAGGAACTGTGGTACCCCGGGGAGGGTTTGGGGTCCCCGACCATCCTTTTGAGCTCCTCCAGATGGACTACATCCAACTAGAAAGATGCCAAAGCCTGAAGTATGTATTAGTCATTGTGTGTGCTTTCAGCAAATGGGTAGAAGCCTATCCAACCCGTGATAACACTGCCATGACCACTGCCAAGGTACTGCTGAAAGAGTTTTTCCCTCGCTACGGTCTTTGTCGAATTCTATGGAGCGACAACGGCCCCCACTTCATAGCTGAAGTTATCCAACTAATCTTGAAAGGGTTGGGTGTAAAACAGAGGTTTCATGCAGTTTTTCACCCCCAATCTGCTGGCTTAGTTGAGCGACACAACGCCACACTGAAACTAAAACTGTCGAAGATAGTGGCCACCACAGGACTTAAATGGCCAGATGCCCTCCCACTGGCATTGCTATCGATGCGCTCCACTCCCACTAAGCACCATTTGACCCCCTACGAGGTTGTATTTGGGCGACCAATGAATCTCTGGACTGCCCCTAAACCGACCTCCGTTCACGACGTCCCAGACGTCCTACTGTCTGATTACTTGTGCAAATTGACTAAAACATTGTCTGTCATTCATCAGCAGGTGCAGCAGGCCATCCCCGATGCTTCCAGGGGTCCGGGTCACGATATCCAACCAGGAGATTATGTGCTGATCCGGAATTTCCAACGGACAAAGAGTCTGGAACCCCGGTGGACGGGCCCCTGGCAAGTACTGATTACCACCTGAACGGCTCTTCGAGTGGAGGGGAAGCGACACTGGCTGCACGCGCACCACTGTAAGAAGGTCTCCTCGACCCTGACCACGACAGAAAACGTCAGCACCCAAGAAGAACTGCTGAACAAAGACCGGCCATCATTGAACTGTTATCCTGATACCAAGGCACTCGAACTTGCAAAATTCTCTGATCCCACTGTGCCATCCAGGGAAGGGTATTTCCTGCATCGAAAGGAGGGAGCTTCGGCTAAGTAGACCACAGACTAAGTTGAATCTCAGAACGGTAGCCTAAACACAACCAAGGGTTACCCGAAGAGAGGCTAAACGAAGTCAGCGGTTCTGCCCACTACCGAGCACCTTGAAGATGATGGAAGCGCCAGATAAGAAGATGATGGAAGCGCCAGATAAGAAGATGGCAGAAGCAACAGGAAATACCCGTTATCGAAACCCAAAGACTGACAGTATACACAAATCGAAGACAATTGCTCTTTTCATTGTCCTCCTCTTTTGCCTCCTCCTCATGACTTCCTTCTGGATCATGGAAGAGAGCGCACCCGCTCATCAGATATTGCTGACCACTGCACAGCCAACTACTATGAAAGAACATCACCTGATCTCCCTTTCGCCTCAGCTCCGAGAAAGGCGTAAGGAGTTCTGGAACAATTCCTTCGTGCAACTGTTGCACCAACACAACCTTGCCGCCAACGCCACAAACTGCTGGATCTGCGGGTTGCTCCCGCATGCCACCGGACATTCCATCCCTTTCATCCCTTCCCCTTTCTCAGTTCACGGTTCTTGCCTTGCCTGGTTGATCCTCTTGCAAGAAAGCTACAAGGACAACACCACTTCTGGTCAAACAGTGTCACACTTCTACCACGGGTTCTGGCTG
Organism: Lissotriton helveticus; assembly: GCF_964261635.1. NCBI lineage: Eukaryota > Metazoa > Chordata > Amphibia > Caudata > Salamandridae > Lissotriton > Lissotriton helveticus. The sequence goes on from NC_136068.1 coordinate 1,797,102,869, forward strand.
AACAAAACCGGAAGGACTTCTGCCCCCTTTTGCCCTTTGACCTCTGGCTCCTCCTTCCAGATGGACATCCCTGCCAAGGAACGAGTCGAAATGCAGGTGTTCCATAATCCAGCCAGACCCACCTTCTCCTACCTACGGAAACGAACTGCTGCCACTCTGACGGTGGCTCTGTCTGTTATCAATGTCACGGGCCTCGTGTGCCTCGAAGGCTTGGGAACACAGCCGGTGGGTCACAGTTCCTGCCACATCACCAGAACATTGGACTCCATCGATACCCCTTCCTTTGTTGCTTCTCCGAATATGTACTTTGTTTGTGGCACCAAAGCTTACACTTGGCTTCCAAAAAGTTGGGGGGGTACCTGCTACATCGCCTTCGTTCTCCCTCCAACGTACGTGGCCCCAGCAAACCACCACCGACAGAAGCGCGCAAGAGACATTGAACAAGCCGACTCCACTGGAGCACAGTTCCTGGATGCAGTGAAGGGACTTGTTCCTCTGTGGGGCCCAATGGCAAACAGCCGCGCCATCCGCCACCTGACCCAGGCAGTAGAAACGACCATGAACATCACGGCTGGCATCCTCACTAACAATACGGCCGAGCTTCAGGCAGTCCGCCTGGTGGCTCTTCAGAACCGCCTTGTTCTAGATGTGGTTCTAGCTGACCGAGGAGGAGCATGCCGCATCATTGGATCCAGCTGTTGCACCTACGTGCCAGATAACTCGCCCTCAGTCTACAAAGCAATCGAACACCTCCACAGACTTTCCTCAGAGGTTCATCAGGAACAGGAAGGATGGTCGCTTGGAAGCTGGTTTTGGGGCACTTTGAAGGACTGGGGATGGAGGTTATTCACATTTATATTGATACCGGTGGTGATACTGTGTGGGTGTTGCCTAGGTATTCAATGTTTGCCACCTCTGTGTTCGCTCATTGCTAACTGCATGTGCCCTAAGACTTCGGACTTCAAAACTGAACACATGAAAGCATTGTATGACCTCGAAATAAGAAATATAATGGGGATTGAGGTAAATTAACAAGCTGGCTAGATATGTTGAAAAGGGAGGACTGTTAAAATCTAGATCGTGGCGTAAACATTATCGGCGCCATCTTGTCTCTTTTCAGATCCATGCGTGCGCGTAAGCAGCAGCCATTTTGAATGCCATGATCTCTCTGCCTACTGCCGATAGCCAGCGCGTCTCACCCCCTCACACCCCGGCTTCGCAAGCACACACCCCCCCCTTTTTGACAGCCTCCGGTCTCTCCTGATTGGGCCCTAAACGCACCTCCAGTGCGACCCTGCCTCCGAGCCACATCCCGTGCTGAACCCCCCCACACCCTTTCATCTCATTCATAAAACAGGCCCTTTGATAACCTCTTCCTCCTTGCCCGATGGTTCGGCCCGACACCAGGCCATCACTTAGCCCAACCGATGCTGTTTATTGCACCTACAGTAGGACCTCGCCTCACTTCAAAGGAGCGGGGATTAATCAATGCCCTCACACCCCTAGATCCGATCGATTACCCGCATTTCTGTTCCCAGCGGAATGTCCAGCTGCGCGATAGCCATCATGCTGAGATTAGGGGTGGGGACTCCTACTGTAGATATGTGTGGGAACGGGCCTGAACCGGGGATTCCAAAGACGCCTTTCTTCGCACTTCAAAGCATTACTAAGAATGTGTTGCATGTAATAAAGTAATAAACCAGTGTATAAGAGGCCAGGCCTCAGAGATGTTGAGAGAGCACCTCGAGAAGATACCCTGTTGTCTGATTTGACGTGTTCTGTTTCCGTCGGAAATAAACTCCTGTTTCCTGCCTTCCAGTCTCCAGCGCCTGCCTCTTTATTTGGTAATCGTGAGTTGGGTGAGAAGCGGCTAACGCCGGGCAAACCTAGAAAAGGGGTAAAACGACCTGATCTGCCTGAACCCTTTTTCATCAATACTGGGTTGTATCTTGGGTCTGTTGAATCTCCAACTGGGTTTGTCAAATTTTCTCTTATCTGTTTTCCTTTCAGACAGCCTATGATCAAGTCGTAACGTTACATTTAATAATTCGTGGCATGTCGTTGGTTGTGGATCAATTTGAGCAAGAACATCTTTTAGCTCATCTTTCAACCCTTGATAAAAGAGAGCTGCGCTTTTTTCCTCCGGCCAAGAGGTTTCTGAAATTAGCCTATTGAAATGTGATAAGTACAAAATCAAGTCTCTGTTTCCTTGTCGCAACTGAAGAGATCTCGATCAGCTGACAAAGACACTGCACGTCTATCAACATTTTTTTCAAATTCCTCTACAAATCTTTGCCAATTATATAATAATAGACTGTCCTGTCACACCAAAGGGACAGCTCAAGTTGCTGCATCCCCCGAAAGATAGGAAATCAAAAAGGCAATTCTAGATTGGGGATCTGGAAAGGCAGCAGGCCTACAAGTGAAATGTAATTCTATTTGAGTCAGAAATATTTGAACCTTAGAGGGTTCTCCAGAGAAACGTTCAGGAGGAGCTAGCGAAATTGGTGCAAGAACGGTAACTGCTATATTGGTGGACGCTTGCGTCTTGGCTCTGGACGCTCCTTGGGAATCTTGAGTGTACTGTGTTGTTGTATGCGATCTACCGTATTAGAAAGAACTGCAGTTGCGTGTTTAGCTTCCGCTAAATATTCCTGCATTTGTACTATAATCTTCATTAAATCATCTAAGGTGGCCATTGTATTATCTCACTCAGACCGGGAGGAATACAATTCGTGTGCTCACTATTCTGTCAGATGTAGCTTCCTCAGGGTCTGAGGCGATGACACAATGGCCCACCTCTCAATACCTTCAACTCTGATTTTAGTTGTACAGAGTATTGAAGTGATCAAGCTGGGGAAGGGATATTAGGAAGGTAACAGCAGGGAAGGAGATCTGCAAAATAAAAGTTAGTAGACAACAAGCATTTAACAATTCTCAACTGAACTTTACAACTATCCAAGTTGTAACCTTCATTGAATTACAGAGCTGAACTTTTTGTCATTTACCTTCTGACTGTTCAACTACGCCAAAATAATTCTTATTGTCATTATCATTTGTCTACATGCTCTTTCAAAACATATTTCCAGAGTGTCGATTTTGTTCTGCAACCAGACAACATTCTTTGTATCAACAAATATCAATGTCACTGATTCTGAACATAAAAGGTTAAATCCCCTTTAGACACATTATGTGGTAAATAGCCTCTTTTCAGATTATAACTATTGTCTTTAAATCACATAAATCATAAATATGCCAGAATGAAAAAGGATTAAAGAAAACTAAATAAAATGAGCAATGAAACTGTTGTTATCCTTTCTATTCGGTAAATATGCAAATAAGCTCAGCAATCTCACGAAAAGCGAAGCGCTCAAAATGTTCGGCAATATGCAAATTACTTTACAAGACGTTATCAATATTGCATTCTTATGTTCTATATGAGCCTTTACTTCCTACCTACAGAGTACGACCTACTCTGTCTTCTGTGCGAATGTGAAATAAGCTCGGGAAAAAACGATGCCAGAATAGCTGGATGCCAAATGAAGAGCTGCGGGAGCCGGCACGCACTTTCCGCAAGCTGAATGCCAAATGAAGAGCTGCGGAAGCCAGCCCTCTGCAAATGTTCCCGAAAGGCTTTAGAAGAAGAGAAACCCCGCTCAAATAGGAAGAGCTCACCGCATTACTCGAGAAAATCTTCAAAGACCGAAATACCGAAACTCAGGTAGAAAGCTCCTCACCTGGTGGCGTCAGAGGAATCGTGAGCACAGAAAGAAGGGCGTGGTCCCTGACGTTAACATGGCCATTACCCATCACAGTTCACCCATTGCATGCTGGGAAATGCAGTCCAAAATATAGAAAGTTTGCATATAAAACAACAGAAGGAGTAATATTGGCCCTGTAAAACAGACAATACATGTAAAAAGGACTAATCACTAGATTTATTCTCTTATGACATCAAGTCAATGAATACATGACTTTTAGGCATGATTTCAAGATACAATGATATACATGAACAAGCTCGATCGCCAGACAGCAGAACTTTTAACTGAAATGAAGAATTTCGGTACAGTCTGTGCCCTGGGGAGGTTTATCCAAAGAGCAAAAGAAAACTTGACATGTGTCCAGTATCAATATGCCCTCCTGTTCGGACATTTTGAGATAAGATATATGATTCAAAGGAAGGTTTAAGGATGCTGATCCAGAATTGTAAACTGATGTATTAATTGCCTGTGCCCGGGGGGCGTTGATATAAAATCTAAAGAAACGCGATCAGTTAGTAATGAAATGCTTGACTTATGGTATTGAAAGTGAGTTACTAGGTCAGAAATATGGTACAGGATTTTAAATCATGATTTTTAAAATGATGAGTCTAAGTAAAACTTTTATGATTGTAGGAATTGTATTTATGCTGATTTCATATGTTTAAGGACTGTGGTCTCCAAATAAACTTTGTCCTGAACCGAAAAACGATCGCCACTTTCAAAATGCTTTATGATAGCTATTGCAGCACATCGGAACAAAGAGCTGGAGTACTTCATCCTACCACACTACACTGTACAGGAAATGCTGCCATTTAGGGCCATATGTATCAAGCCTTTTTCGATTCGCAAAGGCCGGAATTCGCCGAATTCCGGCCTTTGCGAATCGCAAAAGGCTTTTTTGCATGTTTTGATATGTAAGAAAAATCGCATCATAAGGAATCGCAAAAATTTGCGATTCCTTGTTTTGCTATAGCATTTAAGGAATCGCAATATTGTGATTCCTTAAATGCTATGTATGAAGCATTTTTCTATAGCGAATTTAGCTTAAGAAATCGCAATTCACCACCAACTTTCAATTGGTGGTAATTTGCGATTTCTTTTAAAAATGCACAAATTGGCATTTTTGAATGTGGCATGTGACGCACATACATGCCCATAGGGCATGTATGTGCGCCATATGCACACACATGCTGATTTCAGGGGTGCAGCAGGGTGTCCTTGAGACACCCCTGCACCCTTGAAATCAATCTCATTTTGCGATTCGCAAATTGCGAATCGCAAAATGAAATGCATTTCACAATCATTCCTATGGGCCTCCTGGCCCATAGGAATGAATGGGAAATTATTCCTTATTTGCGAATTCGCAAATTGCGAATTCGCAAACAAGGAATAATTGGAAATCGCTAAAAAATAGAGATTTTCTACATACATACCATTTTGCGATTTCTAAATAGCGATTCCTTAAAAATCGCTATTTAGAAATCGCAAATGGTGATGATGATACATATGGCCCCAACTTTTAAAGTTCCAAAATATTTCCTATGTATTACCAAAGTGCTTCAGGATTCGGTACATTGGTCGTACTTACGTATAACCTGATTCATAAAGTAAAACGTAACTTTCATTTAAGTTTACGATTGTTTGCAATACATAAAGGGATTTACAAATAGTATCTTTACGAGTGCGGAGTCTCAGCACTCATTAAATCCCCTTGTTAGTAGCAAACAATCATAAAGTTACACACAAGTGCAAGTCTACCTTTGGGAATCAGGTTTGCAGTGATTATAGCTTCATTGAAGGATGCCAAGCAAGAGAAATAGGATTTGACATAATTGACTTTTAATTTCCAAACACACTAAAAGTGTGCTTAGAAATTGTTTGGTCAGTACCATGCGTGCAGAATATGTCTACAACCTGAATGGGTGTACCCCTTCAGCTCTTTTTCCAGCTTACAGTTTACTTTGTTCGTGCTCAGCATTTCCCTTCCAAGGGACTCTGCTAACCCATTTTACTTTTCTTTTGCTGTTACCATTTCTAAATACCATATTTCGGAAACAGTAGAAATTGAATTGATTCATCCTGTTTAGAAACTGCCATTTCGCAAGACACTAACCTCGATAGACCCCTACTAACTGAATCTTAATTTTTAATAGGTACTGTACAGTGCAACATGTTTCTGATCGGTTAGTGGAAATAGGTGCAGTACATTTTGTTACATTGGCCTTTTTACACTACCAAAATGTGTTGGCACAAAAGAACCCTTTCAAGATTCTGAACTAAAGCCATGCAATTTCAGCGCCGCAGTTTCAACCTTCGAAGCGGTGTAGTTCCTGTCTTGGGCTTTGGTACTCTCTGATTGGAACTGTCACTTTTAAATAAACAAGGACCCACATCATATTTCTGAATCATGCTCATAAGAAGACAGACAACTGATATTTTTAAATGCTTTATGTAAGTATTACAATACAAATACAAATTATAACATATGCCATCAGTACATTTTTTTTTTTAATCAACTTTTATTGATTTTTAGAAAACGAGGAAGATTAGCCTTGAGAGCACAAGCACAGATTTGCACAAGAAACACAAAGGGTGCCAATAATAATGCACAATTGTATGCACAGCAAGTATACACTCACACAGGACTGTAATAATAATTAATCAAAAGTAAGAGTCCCTCCGCCCGGGTCCCTATTAGCCCATCTGATCTGACCATTTGCCCCACACTCTCTGGTATTTAGCTGGACAGCCCCTTGCTTCAAACAAGGGTTTTTCCTGAGCGGCGCCCCAGTCCAGCACTCGGCGGGGTCAGGCTGTGACCAGGCCGTGGCAGTATCCCGCTTGGACACCATGATGGCGGTTCCCAGGAACAGTTTATATGTTAGGGATCCATCCGGCCATCCATAATGCCCAGGAAAAGGCATGTAGAGTCGCGGGGTACATGGCAGCCCGAAAAGCGTGCACGTTTGGTTACTATCTTGTCCCAGTATTTCTAGAGGTGAGGGCAAGACCAGACTACATGGTAAAAGTCTGCAGGTTGGTGCCTGCAGCATGTGCATTTGGGTGAGGCGCGTAGCCCAGCTCTGTATAGGCGCTTTGGGGTAAGGTATGCAGTGTGAAGATAATACATTTGGATGAGTTGGAGATTGGCAGAGGTAGTGACAGTTTTGGGGGCCATCAAGGCGTCCCGCCAATCCTCGTCATCTAGGGAACCTAACCAGCCCTCACAGCGGGCTCTAAGCGACTCCAGAGGCAAGGGGCTGTTGTTTGTGAGGGTGCAATATATGAGTGAGATGCCTCCCTTCCCTCGATTTCCCATCATGACTTGAACTTCAGGTAGACTGAATTCGGGGAGCGTGGTACCTGTCGAGATGTTGGCATACAGGGTGTGGCGTATCTGCAGTTATCTGTAGAATTGCAAGGCTTGCAGGGAGAAAACATTCTTTAAATCCTGAAAAGTCTGTATGTGGTCTCCCACCCACAGGTCGCCAAGTTGGGAAATGCCTAATGGTCCCATTGCCTAAACCCTTGTAGAGCCACCACTTCACAAAGCCATGTGCCCTGCCAGAGTGGCGTCTGCTGCGTCAGTTTTGACTCCCACTGCATATGGCCAAGACTGTTCGGGTCACAGTGGGGAGCGCCCTGGGGATAGAGGATCCATACATGAGTGTCTGGAATTGGGAAAAATCCAGGTTGCGAGGTTCAGTTCTGTACGCTGGATCTGACCACCCTCCAGTGAACCAATCATGGAGAACCAATAGAGGCGTGGCCAAATAGTAGAGGTAGAGATCCATCATCCCCATACCTCCGTCGAAGGACGGAATAAGGCAGCGGTCAAGAGCCATCCGTGGTCTTAAACCACCCGCTCCCTCCACAGAAACCATGTGATCATGGTGTTGATCCCTCAGAATCAGCTTCGGGGAGAATGAAAGGGGGTATTTTGTATAACATACAGTAACCGGGCGAGGATCATCAATCTACCTAGTGGATTAAGTGGCACGGTTTGCCAGCAGTTAAGGTCCCATATGGTGGTTTCTGCCTGGCTTTGGCGCAAGTCTTAGGCAACCAGAAATCCCAGTTCTAACACCTAGTATCAGGCGTTTCCACCGTGATATGTTCACTGAGGTCCGCTGTCACCAGAAATACCATCAGGTTCTGGCGAGCTATTGTTACTTCTGCTGCACTGTCTAGCATCGTCAGAGCCCATTCCCTGTTTAGTAGTTGAGTCCTCAGAATTCTGGGCATGTCTGATCTTAAGAGCTGCTACTTTCTTCTTTTTTAATTGAGGTTTTGATTTTGGTTTTTCTTCTGAGTTTTTTTGATTAACCCTGAAAGAAACACGAGGAACTTGTATCAGTGTCCTGATACCTGTCATGTATTCTAATGTTGTCCCTATTCCTAAGGTTATACCTCCTTTCGGAGGGCTCCTGTTGAGGAGACCTACCTCTGGATTGAGATCTATTCTATTTATTCTTTTGTTGTTTGTTATTATCCGATTTCTTCTTTGAAGAAACAGGTGCTTGCTTAAAGGTATCCTTTTCTAGACTACCCATCAGTTGAGGTTTTATTGCTCTAGCTACCTAAACTGCCTCTACCTAATTATGCCTCCCCTTTAATATTTACTAATCTTATAACTGATACCGGGGAACAAATTCCAAGCAATTTCATCCCTAAATTCAGAGCAGGTTATGCTCCATATTCGTTCTGTATTTGTCTTAATACATCTGGTATTACTGCTAATTACGGGATACCATGAGTCCTGGTATATATGGCAGCGTAAACTGTACCCTAAGAGGTACAATCCTCTATCTCAGAGGTCTTCAAACTTTTTGATGCCGAGATCCCCCTGTCAAAATGTTCAGGCTTGAGGACCCCCCTCCTGACAAAAAGTTCTAGAACTTGGTACTCCTCATCATCAACAAGCATAAACGCCCACAGTTCCCACGACAAATCATTTTTATGTTGGGGAAATATTATTAAACAGTGTATAGCAAATCAAATATTTCGGCAGGGACGCTCAACATTCTGTGATTCTGGGCAAATCACTTAATCTCCTCATGCCTAACTAAAATTAATGTGTCCGTCTGTAACATAACTAGTGCTCATGTAAAGCGCTCTGATACCTTCAGGTCTAGTTTGCGCTATATAAAACTCCACCCAAACAAAAAAAACTCCACAAACTGTAATCCTTAAATGGTTTCAATTCAAATAAGCACACATGAAGCTGTGATATTAAAGTCGATTAGGCTCTGGCAGGTGTTCTGTTTTTTAAAACTTTTTTTCCTCCAAGTATTGCGAATATTTGCAGCTGTTGGCTCCGCTTCACAAATATGCTTGTCGCGGTCAATACCTTGTTGCGTTTCTTGCACTACAACTCTAACGTACACTGTAGGCATGTTTTATTGCACTCTTTAATTGATATTCAGAGTTGGTGTTCATCAGCTTTGGCGCCTTACTCACTTGATAAATGAATAAGTCCATGAATAAAGCAAGCAGTAATCTTCAAACTGTTTTTCTGAGTTTTTGCCGACTACTAATGACCAGGTAAGATGTGTGGACTATTACTGAACATGGTTATATAATTTGACTACCAGAGGATAACAATATTTTTTTCATCTCCCATGATGGGCCAATTTAAGTGTGGGTTTATGCTTGCATGAAGCAAATGATAGTGCCTGCTCCGGTCTATCCACGTTGAAAAGAAGAGCGTTGCTTCCGAGCCATTGCCTCTAAAGACCCACTGAAGCAAGATGTGGTGTGCTCTAATAACGAATATAACTGGTAAAGAGACTGTTAATAATGCAGCCAGAATCCATGATGATAATAATGATCAAAATATGAGTGCATTGGAGGTATGTACTGAGGCACAGGAGGCTCCATCAACATGTTAACATTTATCAGTGTGTCTTCCATCCACCTTTTGGCTAAGAGTACTTGAACAAAACATTGGGCAAATTTGCATTTAAAAACTTAAAATACCGTCAAGATGGCGGTCGCACTCTAAGAGTGCTCAGGACCCCCTCCGTCATCCGCCGCGATAGCTGCCAACTACTATATCTTTCTGCTGCAGGAGACCCACTGCATTCCCTAGCTGCGTACTGGACCGTTTTTTGCTGTGATCTGTGCTCCTGCCACCTGTTCCCACGGGCGCACGCTGAAAATGGCAGCCCCGTCAGAGGATTGAGCCGGAGCTGAGGGCCCTGGGCGCCATTGAAGCCCTCACCTAGGACTCCCTCTGTGGCGCAGATGCGGCCCAGTGGTGTGACCGGAGTTGGGATCGGGCGGAATATCACTGACCGCGGCCCCGTCAACAGTCAACAGTGTGCAACAGTATGCGGAACCCCTGAACGTTGCTGGCTACGGTGAGGCGTGGTGCCCGGGTTGCCGCTGGCTTCGGCTGCCGCTGTCGGGCAGCGGCGGAGAGAGTGGTGGGCAGTGACCGGGCCTGCCTCTGCGATTGTGGCCTGCTCTGTGGGTGCTGGGGCGGAGGCCTGAGGTGCCGCTGGACGCCAGTTCTGCCTGCAGCCGGGATCACCCTGCAGGTGTGCGGGACTGCTGAGGGAGCGGCCTTTTATTCCCAGGCCTGCTTGAGCCTCCCGGCGCTGCCCTGCAGGCCGGCCCCTTTCATGAGGCACACAAACGAAGATGTGCCTCCTGTCCAGCTGGGGCTGAGGTGCGTGGGGTGGCGCGCCTCCCTTCGTCCCGGTCTTGCTCCGATCGGCGCCTGGTGCCATGCCCGCGGCCAGTCTCCTGCCGCTGTCACACTGGTGAGGGAGCCTTTAGTTCGCCCGGCGGTGGTGTTGCGGCGAGGGTACGGCCATCATATCGGGTGGTGGGGCGAGGGGGTGACCTGGTGCCCCCACTCCTCCGCCACCAACCTCTTAACCCTCCTTGTGTCTTCCTGGGCCTGCTTCCTGGGCTGACTGTTGCCCTGCGACGTGCCTCCCTCCGCCATCATTGATTGGACTGTCCTGTGCCTGCCGCCAGCCTCCTATCCCTCCTCGTGTGGGCCTGGGCATAATTCCGGGGCTGCCTGGGGCCCTGCGAAGTGCCTCTCTCTGCCATACTTGATTGGAATGGCCTGGGCCTGCCGGCAACCCCCTAACCCTCCTCATGTGTACCTGGGCCTACTTCCTGGGCAGCCTAGGGCCCTGCGAACGGCCTCCCTCTGCCATATTTGAATGGACTGTCCTGGGCCTATTTCTGCGGGTCAGCAAGGCCCTTCCCTCGCCGTGAAGGTTGGACATGGTGCCCGTGTGAATTCCTTCTCCCCTCGGCGGTGAGCTCCGGGGGAGGGCACCAGTCATCGCGATCGCCCGGCCCTCATTGGGAGGGCCCAGTGAGTGGTGCCGCGGCACAATCAATGATTGCTCCCCGGGGTACTGAAGGGATGGACTTGGACGCTTGGGCCCGAGCATTGACGGACTAGGTGTCCAGGGGTCCCCCATCTCCCATCCCTCCTGTAGGAGAGTGGGGTCTGCAATCCTATGGTCACCCCAGATTTTTGCATTTTGCTTCACTGGTTTACGACTTTCCCTGGCTGTGGGCCTGCTAATCAGACCCACAGCCTAGCTGTTCTCTCTCTAAATTGACAACCATGTACTTTAGGGGCATTCACCAATTGGTACTGGGCCACCTTATCAGTCCCTGTACAGTATACCTTAGGTATCCAGGGCATAGGTGTACCCAGGGCCTACCAGGGGCTGAAGCATGTATTATGCCACCGCTGGCTGGCCATCTAAAACTGACACAACTGGCTGCACGACAGCTGGGGCAAGGTGGTGTAATCACCCTTTGCTGTAGATATAGTTTGCCTATATCTAACCCTAAAATGGACACATATCCTCCTATCAGTCACTCCTATGGCAGGCCTTATCAATCCTGAAGGCAGAGTGCTTGGAATTATGTGAGATGGTGCTCTAGCATGAGCTGAGCCTGTCTACAGCTTTCGGAACCAAGTCCTGTAGCTGTTTCCATGATAACGCTATACCATATACTCTTAAGTGCATTATCAACCTCGCAGTTAAATGCTAACTCTGGTATAACATTATCAAAACATGTCGAGTAAGGTGTCATACGAATTGGAATACTACCCCCTCGCCAATTCTGGCGACGGGGGTAGCATTCCACCCTTCTAGAGGGGCACGACATGTATGTAACTGAGAACCCCGGTTAAAGTTAACTCGAGCCTTGGCATCACAAAATGGATGATGCCACCACAGACACATGTCTGACCTCCTGCTGCTGGGAGTCCTTCCAGCGAGGGGGGCTTGGACAAAGGGTTTCCTGCCTTGGGAGGTGCTAGCACCACCCCAGACAGGATTTTGTGTATTGGGTAGGACAGGCCTGAAAGGAATGAGACATGCCCGGGGCACACAAGGTGTCCTGTGCATACACCGGTTCAAACCAGTGCTGGGGCATCCCTGCTCCAGCTCTGGTGAGAAACCGGACAAAGGATAGGGGGTGTAGCCACCCCCCTTCCTGGTCCCACCCTGGGGAGGGACCTAGTCAGTAGTGCAGCCCCCTTTAGTAGGATAAAGGTAGGAGCTGGTCCCATTCCAAATCAGATTATCCTGAACAATTCTACAAGAAGAAACTCTGGACTTCGACGTTCTGCTCCACAGAAGACTGAAGAATCTCCCTTGTGGGCAAGGAGTGTCCACCCTCCAACTGCAGGCACCATCAAGCGTCCAACGGCTTCACTTTGTCATCTTCCCTCGAGGATCCAGACTTCAGATCCCGACGAGACCCGGATTCCCAGACCTCTCTGACCTCAACTCACATCTGCAGCAAAGCTGAGACCCGTGGGTGCGACGAGACACGTGGGACCGGCCATCTTGAACGAACCTGCACTTCGCTTCCAGCACACTCCCGAGGTGAACTCGACCAAGTGCTTTGGGGATTGAGAAGCCCCAGCCCCGAGCAGCCCCTGCACCGAAGATCAGCCCTCCAGCTTCCACGAGATCTGCGTGGGGCCCTTCTGCTTGTTTGCTGCTCAACGCGTTGTCTGGTCACTTGCCGGCTGGCTAGTGGCCTCCTAGACGACGAACTTTGAAATCTTTGCTGCTGGTCTGGTTGCTCCAGACTGGCCCTTGCTCCCTTCCAAAAGAGGGCTGGGGCACCCCGGACTCTCCTAGTCCGCACCAGACGTCTTTTCCCTTCACCGTGTGGGTTGCCTTTGCCAAGGCCTGTTGACTCCAATTCCGGATCCGACACCGCCGACAGCGAGAGCCTGCATGGGACAGCTCGTGCCTCCATCCTGGTCATCGAAGACACCTCCTGGTCCACGTGGCTGCAGAGTCAAGCGTCCACTCTTCACCTGATCGCGACGACAGCATCTGGTTCCACACCGGTCACTGGCTAGTGACTTTGAACACTGTCCCCTCTGCTTTCAGGTCCTCTTCTTCACCGATCCACCCTTGGATCGCACCGGACATCTTCCTCCTGGTCGCCTGCAGCATCTTTTCTTTCAGGCTCCATTGACTTCAACGCGAGAACCCGACACACTTTGGCACCTATGCACCCGCAGCCCGTGGGTGAGGTAACGAGAGCATTTCGGTGCTCAAGGGTAGTCTAACTGTCCTAGTGTCCCGTTCCAAAGTCGTTTTTGTCCTAACTAGTCAGGATTGTCCGTACTTACCTTTTAACTTGAACTGTACTGTCCATAGACGTTGTTACGCATCTCGCGTGTGAGTTCACACTCTGCACACGCGTTCCGTGGGCCTCCTATTACTTACCTAGGGTTAGTGCAGCGTGGTCCCAACGATCCTACAGCCTCTGGACAGCTCCATTCCTTCTATCGACTTTCACATTCCACTTACTTAGTATATGGTTTGTCGTGCCTCTAGGGCACCATTGTAATTTTGTTCAACTTGTCGTATTTTTCGTAAGAGATTGTCATGTGCTTAGCCCTCTGACCTCATAAAGAGTTCAGAGGTGTTGTTATTAATAAATAACAAAAACACTACGGTAGGGGGGGACCTAGGGGAAGTTTAAAGACCAAGCTCTGGATACAATCCCCAAGAAAGCCTATAAACAACAAAGGTACCAGAGGGTCTCAAAAGATGTGCCCAGAAGTAACAGAAAGCCAACCAGTCCCTAAAAGCCAAAGGGATGCGTCACAGAAGATTCTAAACAGGATGAGAAAAATACCCATCAGTCACCATACGGATCCGCCCTTCATCATTTGGGATTTTATCCGTACCACCCGTCTGAGAAGAACGGTGCCACATACAGAGGTCAACCCGGTTGTAAGGGGGTTCCTCAGAAGGTAAAGGCAATGACAGTGTGGTATGCCACTCGATGTTTATGAGTGGCCAGAAACATGGGACTGGGGTGTGCAGTGTTGGAAAGAGTGAAGGAGTGAGAAAACCAAAAGAGAGTGTATTAAAATTGGTTTGAAAAAGGCACTAGACAAAATTTATTCGGTGTGTGCCTAACATACCAATGTTAAAAATCAATGCAACCCAAGGCTGTCTAATTATGTAGACCGCCTGAGGTAAGAATGGTCGACTAGTTTCTGCAATTGAGGGACTATTGTGTCCTTGCATTCATCAGGACCAAAATACAATTAAACTACTGCACCAAGTGAACTAAGTGAAGTGAAGGGTGACACCAGGATAACAAAAAACAAGTGCACATGGTCACCTGAATGCTCCGGGTGCCCTTACAGTCTGTGTTGATCACTATGGAAAGAGAAAAGGGTTAGGTATAGCTATCGTGATCTAATGGGCTGACAAGAAAGTCCATTGATGTGGATCAAACGTAACATCACACTCAGAGTATTGGGATACAGGCACTTAATACTAGTATGGCCCGCTTTTAATTCATTTGGAAAGAAATTTCATAAGCCAAATGTCTTTCAGTCCTTACCTCGATCTGTAAGGTAGACTGACCTCACCCCACCTGGCAGCGGCTCAGGGGAAGATGAAGCACCGCTCTAGAAAACATGTGAAACACACGTCAAACACAGTATGCACAAACAGGGACAATGCACTTCCTGTTATCGTTAGCCGACAAGAAATGGTATCGGTGTCTTTAAAATAATTCGTACCCAGCAGTGGCGGAGCCGAGACTCCGTTTAAGAAAGGCTACCATTTGTTGGAAGAGCGCAGCATTGCGGAAAGAAGAAGGACGGACTTCTCTTACCTATCCGTCGGTACTCCAGGGCCGGCGTCCTGGCCGACTGGGGAGGTGACGAAAGGCCAAAGTGCGGCTGTTAATAAGCCGCGCTGCCATTGGTCGCGCGGTCACGTGGGGCGCTTCGCTCACCCGTGTAATTGGTTCAGAGTCGAAAAAGCCTGCGTTCTCGTTGGCTATTCGACTAAGGGCCGGAAGAGGTCATTGGTCGGTCGGTCGCTTGGTAGTCATAGCGACGGGAATAAGCACATTACGAAGGCGAGTGTAACCTGACCATAGGCACAACGCGAGCGAAGTCCCGTGGGGGCTAAAGAGGCTAGGGAAAGGAAAACAATTCGATCCTGTGTTACTAATGATGGACAATATGCAAAGCTTAAGGTCAGTGACACCGGATCAAGTGGTCAAAGGTGGATTTGCCCTACGGGTCAAAAAGGCTGAAAACTGCTAATGGCAGCTGACCAGTACAGTGCCTAGTTCAATAAGCTCTAAATACTGAAAAAACGTACACCCCACCTTTATATTAGTACAGTCTAGCTGTAATAAGTACGGTATTGTAAGTGTTGGGGAGAACAACTGAGACAATACGGCAGAAATCGGGAGAAAGTCCCAAATGTGGTCAAGATGGACAAACTCAGTAGGGTGTTGTCACTGCACCCAGTGTGTTCATATCTAAGAAGGATAGAATGTTCAAACAAGAACATGATGTTAGTACCCTCCTCATCTCTAGGGCAAATACTGTCCCAATGGACACCCTCTCACAAGTGTATTCTCTACGACCAGTGTGTAAACGTCAGAGAAAAGGAGAGTGTCCAGACAGGAAACATGATATACTGAGGCCCTACTCTGTTCACTATGGCTGAATCACAGAGCAGACCAAGGAATATCATCGTTCAAGCCATCTTTGTGAGTCTTCAATTTAAGTACCCATCTTTGTTCTTTCGTCAGCAGGTACTTAGTCACATCGGCTGTGTGTTTTGGGATAAAGGGTTGCTCCAAAACAGTCCATTGGAATTCAGTGGCTAGGTGTTTCGCCTCTAGAAAATGGGCAGTTAGCTTTGTGGCTTGTCTGGCACACCTGATGGTACTCTTGTGCTCAGATATCCGTATGCGGACCTTTCGTGTGGTCATGCCCACATACTTGTAGCCACAAGGGCAAGTAATGAGATAGATTACATGATCACTGTTGCAATTGGTAAGTTTCATTTGTTTCCACGGTCTAGCAGTGCCAATATCGATCTCCAATGATTTCGTTGTCTGCGCACAGACCTGACAATTGCCACAGGGGTGGTGTCCCTGAACAGGAGGGAGATTCCATAGTGAACCTATCGCCCTTGGCGGATCTTCACGTGGCCTAGTATGCACCAGTCTATCTCTCAGGTTTGGGCCCCTCTTAAATGAAACCAAGGGGCGAGAAAGAGTTAAGCGTCCAGAATTCAGTATTGGCCAGTGTTTCCTGACAATGCTTTGAATGCTGTTGGAGAGGCTTCCAAATGTTTGAACAAAAGTAAGGCGATCTAAGTCAGGCTTGGGAGGTCTAGGTTCCAGCAGAGCTTCACGATTGTTATTCATTGCCCTTTTCATGGACCTATGAACGAGTTTGGGGGGATATTTTCGTGCCACCAATTGCATGCTTAAATCCTTGGAATGTTTTTTGAAAGCTGTTTTCGTAGAGCAATTCCTTTGAACCCGTAAAAATTGACTGAAGGGTAGACTTTCTTTTAATGCTTTCGGGTGATTGCTATCAAATAGCAGCAGAGAATTCCTTGCGGTGGGCTTCCTGTAGAGCTCCGATTGTAGGCCCTCGGGACCAGCAGTAATTAGTAGATCGAGGAAAGCTAATTGTTGGTGACCAATTTCGATGGTGAACTTGAGGTGGTTATTTCTACTATTCAACCAACCCAGGAATTCTAGGCACCTATCCCTTGTCCCTCTCCACACAACAAAGACGTCATCGATATACCTTTTCCAGGTCTTAAGGTTATCGATGAAAGGGTTCACATCGTTCAATACATGATTTTGTTCGAACGAGTGAACATAAAGATTCGCTAAGCTGGGGGCGTAAACGCTCCCCATGCTGGTCCCCGATGTTTGTAGGTAAACCTGTTCTTCGAATTGAAAAAAGTTTTGTTTCATGGCCAGAGTGGCACAGGCCATTATAAATTGGACGGGAGTAATGCTGTCTAGTTCCCTGGACTCCAAAAGTTGGTGCACAACGTCCAATGTCTCATCCTGGGGGATGGAGGTGTAGAGTGCCTCTACGTCAAATGAGACTAAGAGATCCCTATCTGAATCAAATTCGATGTTGGGTAGCAATCTTAACAAATCAGTGGTGTCTTTGAGATAAGTGGGCATTTCCTGCACCATCAGTCTCAAAAAATGATCCACAAAGGTGGAGAGGGGTTCCAGGGCTGATCCTATCCCCGAGATAATCGGGCGTCCTGGAGGCGGTCGTTGCTCTTTGTGAACCTTGGGTAAGGTATAAAAGTAAGGCATCTTGGGGTGTTCCGTGCAAAGGTACAGGGCTTCAGCTGGTGTGATCCATCCCTCCACAGATGCTTCTTCAACCATAGTTTTAATGTTCCGTTTCAAGTCATCTGTAGGGTCGTGATTCAAGGAAGTATAGGCATGTCTAGTGTTAAGTTGTCTGAGGCACTCAGCTCGATAGACCTCAGTGTCCAAAATCACAATCGAGCCGCCCTTGTCGGCTGGCTTTATTGTTAAGTCCTTATTGTCAGTAAGAGATTTTAGTGCTAAATGGTGTGATTTAGGCAAATTCTGGAAAGTCTTGTGTTTAGTACTGAAGAGGTCGTCCATCTCTTTCTCGAGTGCCTGTTCATAGGCTAAGACCTGGGGAGGCATGAGGTGAGTAGGGGGAGTGAAGGTAGACTTGCATTTCAGTCCAGTGTTGACATCATCCTCATTCTGTGTGGAGGCTTCTTTTTCAGCGAAGAAGAAGTGTAATCTAATCTTCCTTAGAAATCTTGCCAATTCCAAGCGGGTCTCAAACTCATCATTATGATGAGTTGGCACAAAGCCCAGTCCTTTATTCAGGGCCTCCTCCTCTGTTGGAGTTAGGGTATGTCTGCTCAGGTTCATGACTATACTGGGGCTGCACTGCTCTGTCCTGCCTCTTTGTTCTTGGACGAGTTGCTCCTCAGAGTCCTCCCTTCTGTTGACGTTGGTGGGGGGCTGAAGTGAATTTGGGGCTGCGTGTTCCCTCTCCTCCTGCCCCGAGATCTGCCCCGGCCAACCCCTAAAAAAGGCTGCCCGTTAAAGTTGTTTGTTGGGAAGTTCCCGGGGAAGTTAGTCATGTGCGGTCCCATGGGTTGTTGAAAAGGACCCGGTTGTTGTGGGGGGAAGAAAGGTGGCATGCCACCAAATTGCCACGGGTTAGGTGGCCACCATTGTTGTTGCTGGTTACCTCTCCAATTGTTTTTAAAGTTTCTTTTGCCTTGACCACGACCTCGTGTGTTGGAATGATCGCTACCAGTGTCGCTCCCTGAGGAATTATCACCTGAGCTAGATGTGCTGTAGGACTATCCCTTTCTGCGGCCAGTGGTACTAAACTCTGGGGGGGTGTAAGTATCACTTGAGTAAGGATATATTCTCTCAAATTTGAATTTATCCAGGTCTTTCCTGAATTTGTCCATCTTAACCGCCAAAGTATGCTCCCTGAAATCTCTGTTGTTTTTGTTGGAGTCATCTAAGTTCTTGCTAAAGACCTTGGAAGCTATAGTAGTCTTGATTTTAGACTCAAGGATTTGAATTTCTATGAGCAAGGTATCAGCTATGCGTTTGGAGGTTTGGATGATCAGAATCAGCCAATCCCTGGTACACCTCCAGGCGATAAGGGCCCAGTTTTTTAAAAACTCCTTATCACTTAGAAACAACCTAGGTGTATTGGTCACTATAAGTCCTGTAGGTGCGCAATCATTACGCAAATATTGAGCCATGATGGTGCCATGTAGGGCTGTCCTCGTTTGTGATTTCTTTAAACCTAGCAGTTTACCCCGCTCATCCTCGCTCACGCTGACGACAGAAATCGAAGACTCCGTCAGATCAGGGTGTTCAGCTAGTGCTGCCAAAAGGTCTGCATCTGAGAACGATAAACCATGATTCTCGGCCATGACTAGGGAAAGTGTGCTGTCGGAAGTACAAACTGTGTTCTAGAGTAACGAAATCAACTATTCGTAAAAAAGAGGTCATCCTGTTGAGAATCTTCTGTGACGCATCCCTTTGGCTTTTAGGGACTGGTTGGCTTTCTGTTACTTCTGGGCACATCTTTTGAGACCCTCTGGTACCTTTGTTGTTTATAGGCTTTCTTGGGGATTGTATCCAGAGCTTGGTCTTTAAACTTCCCCTAGGTCCCCCCCTACCGTAGTGTTTTTGTTGCTTCAGTGCAGTTTTTTAACTGCGGACCTCTTTTTTATGAATAGTTGATTTCGTAGGAGTAGTTCATCACTCAGTCGTGTTTTGAACTTCCTTCGTTACTCTAGAACACAGTTTGTACTTCCGACAGCACACTTTCCCTAGTCATGGCCGAGAATCATGGTTTATCGTTCTCAGATGCAGGCCTTTTGGCAGCACTAGCTGAACACCCTGATCTGACGGAGTCTTCGATTTCTGTCGTCAGCGTGAGCGAGATGAGTGGGGTAAACTGCTAGGTTTAAAGAAATCACAAACGAGGACAGCCCTACATGGCACCATCATGGCTCAATATTTGCGTAATGATTGCGCACCTACAGGACTTATAGTGACCAATACACCTAGGTTGTTTCTAAGTGATAAGGAGTTTTTAAAAAACTGGGCCCTTATCGCCTGGAGGTGTACCAGGGATTGGCTGATTCTGATCATCCAAACCTCCAAACGCATAGCTGATACCTTGCTCATAGAAATTCAAATCCTTGAGTCTAAAATCAAGACTACTATAGCTTCCAAGGTCTTTAGCAAGAACTTAGATGACTCCAACAAAAACAACAGAGATTTCAGGGAGCATACTTTGGCGGTTAAGATGGACAAATTCAGGAAAGACCTGGATAAATTCAAATTTGAGAGAATATATCCTTACTCAAGTGATACTTACACCCCCCCAGAGTTTAGTACCACTGGCCGCAGAAAGGGATCGTCCTACAGCACATCTAGCTCAGGTGATAATTCCTCAGGGAGCGACACTGGTAGCGATCATTTCAACACACGAGGTCGTGGTCAAGGCAAAAGAAACTTTAAAAACAATTGGAGAGGTAACCAGCAACAACAATGGTGGCCACCTAACCCGTGGCAATTTGGTGGCATGCCACCTTTCTTCCCCCCACAACAACCGGGTCCTTTTCAACAACCCATGGGACCGCACATGACTAACTTCCCCGGGAACTTCCCAACAAACAACTTTAACGGGCAGCCTTTTTTAGGGGTTGGCCGGGGCAGATCTCGGGGCAGGAGGAGAGGGAACACGCAGCCCCAAGTTCACTTCAGCCCCCCACCAACGTCAACAGAAGGGAGGACTCTGAGGAGCAACTCGTCCAAGAACAAAGAGGCAGGACAGAGCAGTGCAGCCCCAGTATAGTCATGAACCTGAGCAGACATACCCTAACTCCAACAGAGGAGGAGGCCCTGAATAAAGGACTGGGCTTTGTGCCAACTCATCATAATGATGAGTTTGAGACCCGCTTGGAATTGGCAAGATTTCTAAGGAAGATTAGATTACACTTCTTCTTCGCTGAAAAAGAAGCCTCCACACTGAATGAGGATGATGTCAACACTGGACTGAAATGCAAGTCTACCTTCACTCCCCCTACTCACCTCATGCCTCCCCAGGTCTTAGCCTATGAACAGGCACTCGAGAAAGAGATGGACGACCTCTTCAGTACTAAACACAAGACTTTCCAGAATTTGCCTAAATCACACCATTTAGCACTAACATCTCTTACTGACAATAAGGACTTAACAATAAAGCCAGCCGACAAGGGCGGCTCGATTGTGATTTTGGACACTGAGGTCTATCGAGCTGAGTGCCTCAGACAACTTAACACTAGACATGCCTATACTTCCTTGAATCACGACCCTACAGATGACTTGAAACGGAACATTAAAACTATGGTTGAAGAAGCATCTGTGGAGGGATGGATCACACCAGCTGAAGCCCTGTACCTTTGCACGGAACACCCCAAGATGCCTTACTTTTATACCTTACCCAAGGTTCACAAAGAGCAACGACCGCCTCCAGGACGCCCGATTATCTCGGGGATAGGATCAGCCCTGGAACCCCTCTCCACCTTTGTGGATCATTTTTTGAGACCGATGGTGCAGGAAATGCCCACTTATCTCAAAGACACCACTGATTTGTTAAGATTGCTACCCAACATCGAATTTGATTCAGATAGGGATCTCTTAGTCTCATTTGACGTAGAGGCACTCTACACCTCCACCATCCCCCAGGATGAGACATTGTGGACGTTGTGCACCAACTTTTGGAGTCCAGGGAACTAGACAGCATTACTCCCGTCCAATTTATAATGGCCTGTGCCACTCTGGCCATGAAACAAAACTTTTTTCAATTCGAAGAACAGGTTTACCTACAAACATCGGGGACCAGCATGGGGAGCGTTTACGCCCCCAGCTTAGCGAATCTTTATGTTCACTCGTTCGAACAAAATCATGTATTGAACGATGTGAACCCTTTCATCGATAACCTTAAGACCTGGAAAAGGTATATCGATGACGTCTTTGTTGTGTGGAGAGGGACAAGGGATAGGTGCCTAGAATTCCTGGGTTGGTTGAATAGTAGAAATAACCACCTCAAGTTCACCATCGAAATTGGTCACCAACAATTAGCTTTCCTCGATCTACTAATTACTGCTGGTCCCGAGGGCCTACAATCGGAGCTCTACAGGAAGCCCACCGCAAGGAATTCTCTGCTGCTATTTGACAGCAATCACCCGAAAGCATTAAAAGAAAGTCTACCCTTCAGTCAATTTTTACGGGTTCAAAGGAATTGCTCTACGAAAACAGCTTTCAAAAAACATTCCAAGGATTTAAGCATGCAATTGGTGGCACGAAAATATCCCCCCAAACTCGTTCATAGGTCCATGAAAAGGGCAATGAATAACAATCGTGAAGCTCTGCTGGAACCTAGACCTCCCAAGCCTGACTTAGATCGCCTTACTTTTATTCAAACCTTTGGAAGCCTCGCCAACAGCATTCAAAGCATTGTCAGGAAACACTGGCCAATACTGAATTCTGGACGCTTAACTCTTTCTCGCCCCTTGGTTTCATTTAAGAGGGGCCCAAACCTGAGAGATAGACTGGTGCATACTAGGCCACGTGAAGATCCGCCAAGGGCGATAGGTTCACTATGGAATCTCCCTCCTGTTCAGGGACACCACCCCTGTGGCAATTGTCAGGTCTGTGCGCAGACAACGAAATCATTGGAGATCGATATTGGCACTGCTAGACCGTGGAAACAAATGAAACTTACCAATTGCAACAGTGATCATGTAATCTATCTCATTACTTGCCCTTGTGGCTACAAGTATGTGGGCATGACCACACGAAAGGTCCGCATACGGATATCTGAGCACAAGAGTACCATCAGGTGTGCCAGACAAGCCACAAAGCTAACTGCCCATTTTCTAGAGGCGAAACACCTAGCCACTGAATTCCAATGGACTGTTTTGGAGCAACCATTTATCCCAAAACACACAGCCGATGTGACTAAGTACCTGCTGACGAAAGAACAAAGATGGGTACTTAAATTGAAGACTCACAAAGATGGCTTGAACGATGATATTCCTTGGTCTGCTCTGTGATTCAGCCATAGTGAACAGAGTAGGGCCTCAGTATATCATGTTTCCTGTCTGGACACTCTCCTTTTCTCTGACGTTTACACACTGGTCGTAGAGAATACACTTGTGAGAGGGTGTCCATTGGGACAGTATTTGCCCTAGAGATGAGGAGGGTACTAACATCATGTTCTTGTTTGAACATTCTATCCTTCTTAGATATGAACACACTGGGTGCAGTGACAACACCCTACTGAGTTTGTCCATCTTGACCACATTTGTGACTTTCTGCCGATTTCTCCCGTATTGTCTCAGTTGTTCTCCCCAACACTTACAATACCGTACTTATTACAGCTAGACTGTACTAATATAAAGGTGGGGTGTAAGTTTTTTCAGTATTTAGAGCTTATTGAACTAGGCACTGTACTGGTCAGCTGCCATTAGCAGTTTTCAGCCTTTTTGACCCGTAGGGCAAATCCACCTTTGACCACTTGATCCGGTGTCACTGACCTTAAGCTTTGCATATTGTCCATCATTAGTAACACAGGATCAAATTGTTTTCCTTTCCCTAGCCTCTTTAGCCCCCACGGGACTTCGCTCGCGTTGTGCCTATGGTCAGGTTACACTCGCCTTCGTAATGTGCTTATTCCCGTCGCTATGACTACCAAGCGACCGACCGACCAATGACCTCTTCCGGCCCTTAGTCGAATAGCCAACGAGAACGCAGGCTTTTTCGACTCTGAACCAATTACACGGGTGAGCGAAGCACCCCACGTGACCGCGCGACCAATGGCAGCGCGGCTTATTAACAGCCGCACTTTGGCCTTTCGTCACCTTGTGGTAAATAAATAAATAATACCTCTATTTTTGACTGGACATAACAATAACAGATAGCTCAATAAATAAGAGTCAAGATTCGAGGTAGTAGGAGTTTGCAGGTTTAATACAGCATAAAGGACAGGAACAGGACAACCTGCACGGGCAAGATCTGGGATGGCTAGCAACTTTTAATAACAGTGCACAAGCATATATACTAAAACAATTGCATTATAGTACATGCAGTAGGTGTAGCAGTGGATGGGGTTCGTAGCAGTTCGCGAAAGATAAGGGTGAAAGTAGGTGTAACAGGAGGCGTGTACATAGACATGTGATGTAAACGTAACAGAATATGTCATAAATGGGGCGGAAACATGGAGGGGGCTACCTGAGGAGCCGGGACCTCTAACCTAGTGGTGCGCGCAAACTGGCAATGACGTGTGACTAGGGAGAAGCTGGGGGCTATGACTTCTGCGCTAGGAGCAGAGACTGAAGTCTGGAGAGTCAGAGCGACATGTACCTAAACACTATCTAGTATCTGATGTTTAGAGAACATGTTGATAGAATCCAAAAGTTATCAGGGTAAAGGCTAACAGACACTAAGACTGGTGCATGCATTATTCTACATGTAGTGTGTGTTGAGGAATATTAAATGACCATTAATACAGTATTTCTCTTACATGGAGACGTAAAGGCTAGACGATGACTGAAACTATTGATGCGATTCAGTAGCTTAGGAATGTAGGGAAGGAGAGCTGGACTGATAACTAGAATCATAACATACTCTTGGCAGACTGGCAGGCAGAGCCAGGCCGAGCCGGGCACTGTGAGGCAGGAAGTAAGTGAAGGGTCAGGGATACAGGTGGGGGCTGTATCGTTCCTCAGCGAGGGTTCAGAAGACAGGAGCTGAATCTGAGTCCGGGCCCTTTTGAGGCCTAGAAACGGGGACTTTTCAATGAAATAACGTGCACACTGAGAAACGTGGCAACGTAGCTTTACATAGGCTCAATACTCGTAGCTTTCACGAGAACTGGAAACTGGCATACTGGAGATGGACACAACTGTAATTGCGTCTTTAATCGATCATGGGGGATACATATGCATATTAATCATGCACATACAACATAGGATGGGGGACACGTAGGGACACAGAACATGGCAAAATTTACTTTTCCACAACCTCCCCAGTCGGCCAGGACGCCGGCCCTGGAGTACCGACGGATAGGTAAGAGAAGTCCGTCCTTCTTCTTTCCGCAATGCTGTGCTCTTCCAACAAAAGGTAGCCTTTCTTAAACGGAGCCTCGGCTCCGCCACTGCTGGGTACGAATTATTTTAAAGACACCGATACCATTTCTTGTCGGCTAACGATAACAGGAAGTGCATTGTCCCTGTTTGTGCATACTGTGTTTGACGTGTGTTTCACATGTTTTCTAGAGCGGTGCTTCATCTTCCCCTGAGCCGCTGCCAGGTGGGGTGAGGTCAGTCTACCTTACAGATCGAGGTAAGGACTGAAAGACATTTGGCTTATGAAATTTCTTTCCAAATGAATTAAAATCGGGCCATACTAGTATTAAGTGCCTGTATCCCAATACTCTGAGTGTGATGTTACGTTTGATCCACATCAATGGACTTTCTTGTCAGCCCATTAGATCACGATAGCTATACCTAACCCTTTTCTCTTTCCATAGTGATCAACACAGACTGTAAGGGCACCCGGAGCATTCAGGTGACCATGTGCACTTGTTTTTTGTTATCCTGGTGTCACCCTTCACTTCACTTAGTTCACTTGGTGCAGTAGTTTAATTGTATTTTGGTCCTGATGAATGCAAGGACACAATAGTCCCTCAATTGCAGAAACTAGTCGACCATTCTTACCTCAGGCGGTCTACATAATTAGACAGCCTTGGGTTGCATTGATTTTTAACATTGGTATGTTAGGCACACACCGAATAAATTTTGTCTAGTGCCTTTTTCAAACCAATTTTAATACACTTTCTTTTGGTTTTCTCACTCCTTCACTCTTTCCAACACTGCACACCCCAGTCCCATGTTTCTGGCCACTCATAAACATCGAGTGGCATACCACACTGTCATTGCCTTTACCTTCTGAGGAACCCCCTTACCACCGGGTTGACCTCTGTATGTGGCACCGATCTTCTCAGACGGGTTGTACGGATAAAATCCCAAATGATGAAGGGCGGATCCGTATGGTGACTGATGGGTATTTTTCTCATCCTGTTGAGAATCTTCTGTGACGCATCCCTTTGGCTTTTAGGGACTGGTTGGCTTTCTGTTACTTCTGGACACATCTTTTGAGACCCTCTGGTACCTTTGTTGTTTATAGGTTATTAATAAATATACTGTTTATTTTCATAACAACCTGTGTGGTGTCCTTTCATCTGGTATTCAAGGGGTTATATTGTGGTAAAACAGCTGGCTTCACATGCCAAAAGAGTTTAGCCTAAGACTTATTTGTCCATGCTACCATTAGGATAGCTAGTCTATAAGGTTGACTTACAACCAATCACCATAAGGGTTGTTTGGACTGATACAAGGTGATCACTAGAACTAGTGAGCATCATATATCAGGCCAACTTCTCACACCTCCCTCTGCAGATCTGTCGCTCGCCCAGCCATATAGGGCTGAAGCGTACTTCTGGTTGCAATGGGCAAGAACCGTCCTTTACAGAACCCGACCCCTCCGACCCAAACAAAAAAGGACCAATTCACCACGTCGGACCGGGACCCGGGAGGCAGACCTCCTAGCGTGCCGGGCGCCGCTGGGGGAGATCTCTCCACTATTCTTCAGGCGATAAGCACATCACAGGCCTCAGTTGAAAACAAGATCGGCGAGGTTAGGGTGGACGTGGCTCTCATACGACAGGATCTGCGCCAATGCCACTGCGTGCAGCACGGAGACTGAATCCCGTATCTCCACGGCGGAAGATGACATCAACCAACTCAAGACCCAGGTGGCCCGCCTACAGACCCAGACCTCGGAGCTCCACCGCAGGGATGAGGATGCCGAAAATAGATTGAGAAGAAATAAACTGCGCCTCCTGGGATTTCCTGAGGGAGTGGAGCAAGGTCATGCCGACACATTTGTAGAAACTGGGTGCACTCCTGGATGCCCAAGGATGCCTTGTCGCCCTGGTTTGCCGTTGAACGAGCGCACCGCTCCTGGGTGCCTAAACCTCCGCCTGGGGCCCCTGCCCGACCCATAATGCTGAGGGTCCTCAACTTTCGGGACAGAACAATAACACACAGCGAGAAAGCTTGTTCACGGCCTTCAGGGGCGCCCGGAGGGTGATGGTCTTCGAACCGCCCATGGGCGGGTTCCACTCTCCTCAAAATCAACGGTTCCAAGAACTACTCCCCCCTTCACCCCCGACTCCATTTGCAATCCTTGTTGTTTACTTGCCCAACATGTAGTTGCAGCAGTTCACGATTCTCTTATCCGACCACATTATTAAGTGGCAGAGTCCATCTCTGCCACTGTCATGTTCCACTAATCGTTTTAGCTTAGTGACCAATCCTATTGTTGTTTAACTTGCTTTCTTTTTCAGGGCAACAGATGCTTCATGTTCAGAAATGAAAGGTGGGGTGGCCAAGACGGCGAGCATGGCGGACGCAGCTTGAGCGAGCTCCGTCCCGCCGCCTGTGATCCTTCCACATATCCTGCGTCGCCCCGACCTCTGTCCACCCGGCAGTGAGCGGCTGTCCGCGGGAGCAGGGGGAGACGGCCAGACGGCGATTTTGGGGCCCCGGAGGCGTGATCTCTACCGCCTCCGGCAGCGCTGACCAGGGACCGCGGTGCGGCCTTCATCGGGCACCAGAGCCGGGGCCTGGATTGGTGGGTGCCCCGCCCGGAAGTGAGGCGACGCCGGACCGGCTGGGGTGTGAGGAGCCGACCTGCCCGACCTGTGGGGCCGCGGCGGAGCACAGCTGGCTTGGAGGGAGCGGTGTCGGCGACCCACCGGCGGTGTGACCAGCGTCCAATGGTGCGGTAAGGGGGAGCCGCGTGGTGCGCGACCTGGAGGGGGAGGGGACGCTCCTGCGGAGGTGCCTGGCCCGCTCGGCGGCCGAGTCGGACCGCGGGGTCTGTGGCCCTCGGAGCGTCGAGAGACGACAGTTACCCGTTCTCTCACTACACCCCATTGCAGCGCCAACCACCCCCCTCCCCCCCCCCTCCTCCAATCACCTTCAATTGATCCTGCTCCAGCCCTCGGTGCCAGGGGCGCCTTCGGGGCATTACAGGTTGCTCGGCGGTCGGGCCGGACCGCGGTGGGGGATATTGGCCTACTGCGACGGCACTCTTGGGCGCTGGTGGATTGCTGACGGCCGTCTTTGCCGGGAGCCACGCGAAGGGGCCGGGGCTGGCTTCGGCTTCTCCTGTGTTGGTGGGCACGGCCACTTTCAGAGATCCTGACTCCGCCACGGGGCCCTCCTAAAGTGGCTTGACTCTTGGTTGTACGGCGGCGTGGGACACCTTCTGTCGGGCTGCGCGCTGGGCCTGCTTGGGGTGCTATTCATTGAACGCTACGAGGTCGGTTGGGGCGGTCTCTGCACCCCGCCATTCCCGGTGAACGACCGTGAGCCCCACGAGAACTATGACTAGGGGGAACAACAGCAGCGGCTCTTCCAAGCAGGGCCCCATGGATAAATTTGCGGGGCCAAGTGGGGGTGCGGGAGCCACAGGAGGACAGCAGAGCTCGGGACCGGATAATGCGGCACTAATGGCGGCCATCACGCAGTCTAGGGATATGCTGGACGCGAAGATCGGTGCGGTCGGAGCGGATGTTACCCTGCTGCGACAGGATTTGCGCAACGCTGTCGCCCGCATCACGGAAACCGAGACAAGGATCACGGAGGTAGAGGACGACGTCGCGGTCCTCAAGAAGAAGGTAGCTGCCATGGAGGGAATCCAAAAGGGCCTGGCGTTGCGAGTGGAGGATGCGGAAGGACGGGCCAGAAGAAATAACTTGCGCTTTGTGGGCTTTCCGGAAGACTGTGAGAAGGGAAATATGGAGGCCTTCTTGACTCAGTGGCTGGAGGGGTGGCTCCCACCGGAATCCCTTTCGCGCTGCTTCATCATCGAGCGGGCCCACCGGGCCTTGATTCCGAAGCCGCCCACTGGGGCTCGCCCCCGGGCTGTGATAGCCAAACTGCTCAACTATCACGACAGGGACACCATCCTACGTCAGGCCCGCGCTAAGGACCCCATTATGTTTGAAAACCACAAGATCCTGATCTTCCCGGACTACACCAGGCTGGTCCAACAACAACGGCAATCCTTCACGGCAGCGAAAGCGCGCCTTCGTGAGTTGAAGATCCCGTATGCCCTGCTCTACCCGGCCCGCTTGCGGGTGGTGTTTCAATCTCGCACTCAATTCTTTAACTCTCCGGAGGATGTATTTGAATGGACGGACGAGACGGTGCGGGTCAAGGTGCACACCCCTCCGAGGAGGGGCTCGGATACGTCCTCCACATCGGAACCCAAGAAGGTGCCCCGTAGGTCACGCAGCAGGAGTAACTGGAGAGCGCGCTCCAAGAAGCGCTTGCCTTCCCAAGAGAAGACTGTGGAGGACACTGAGGCGACGGATTCTTCCCCCTTGAAGTCTTGAGTCCCTGTGATGTACTGGCCCTGATAGGTGTTTCCGGCTCGGGGGGCCGCGACGGTGCATAGAGGTGCAGGTCAGACGGGTCCGGACTTCGGACTGGCCATATGGACTACTGCTACATACATCGTGGTCCGTGGGTGGATCATGGGTCGGGAGGCGCTCGAGAAAGAGCGGGTCTTCTCCCGGAGTTCGTTCCCACGTTGGGTAGAGGGTAGTTGGACACTTAGTGGGTAGTTGGGAGGGATCCATTGGTGTTGTGGGTCTCAGACCTCCCGTTGGGGGTCTGGGATCGCCTGCACCGCGACAGGTACTTCAATGTTGCTGAGGTATGGGGTGGGGGGCTGGAGGGGGGGTTGTTGGTATTGTTTGGGGTCCGGGGGGGTTGGCGGGGGGACGGGTAGGGGGTTGGGGGGCAGGGGGGGAGTTGTGGGAGTGGGTAGGCCTGGGGTGAGCACGGTGTATGTGAGTGTCTGGAGGATAGTAAGAGTCTGTATGTGGCCTCGGTTGCCCGACGAACCAAAGTTTTGGCCCCCCTGATGGCGACTGACGGACAGGGGACGGAACCCCCACGAGCTTCTCTGCGCATTTTGAGCTGGAATGTGAGAGGGATGCTCGACAGAATTAAGAGGGGAGCGGTTTTGCGTATGGGGAAGAAGGAGAAGGCAGATGTTCTACTCCTCCAGGAAACCCATCTCATGGGTACCAAAACCCTTAGCTTACGGAGATATGGTTATGATCAGGTGTTCCATGCAGGGTTTACGAGGGGCTCTAGAGGAGTTGCAATATTGATACACCGTCGTGTGAACTACTCGCATGAAACGCAGTGGCTGGATGCACATGGCAGGTTTGCATTGGTCAAAGGAAAGGTGGGGGAGGAGCCCGTGGTGTTTGGCAGTGTCTATGCGCCGCCCCCTCTGCAGGATGCCCTTTTGGAGCGGCTGTTTGATGTATGGGCCGAGATCCCGCATGTTTTAACTATTGTGGGAGGTGACTGGAATGACGTGATGAATGGGAGGTTGGATCGCTGTAGGCCCGGGGGTGATCAGTTGCCTGAGGCCTCGACGAAACTGAGCAGATTGGTGCGGGGGCTGGATTGGGTGGATGCCTGGCGATATCAACATGCATGTGGGCGTGAATACACGTATGTGTCAGCTGTTCACAAATCCTTTTCTCGTCTCGACTACCTTTTTATCCCCCAGCCCTGGATTGGACGAGTGGGTTCTACCGCGATACTCCCTAGGGGACTGTCGGATCACTCCCCGGTTTCCTTGACACTACTTTTAAGCACAAAGAGACAACCATTCCGTTGGCGCCTGGCTACGTGGCACTTACAGCGTGATGATTACCAATCGCACATGAGGGAGGCTATAGCGCACTACCTGACCGAAAACGACGGTCCAGATACGGACGCCGTGACCTTGTGGGAGGCTCTAAAACCGGTGCTCAGAGGCGTAGATATAGCGTGGTGCGCAGCGAATCGTAGGTCCCGCGGGCGGGCCATAGCGGAGGCGGCAACTCGGGTTAGTGACCAAGAGGCCGTCTGCACGTCGGGAGACAGTGGCGCGGCGGTGGGGCAACTGCTCTATCTCCAACAGATGTATCATTCCTTACTGTTCGATGAAGCCCGCCACACCTGGCTGGCTATGCAGAGTAGAATCTGTCAATGGGGGGATAAGTCCGGCTCGATGCTCTACAGGTTATGTCAGGGTTCCTTTCAAGCCCAGCCATTGCCTGGTCTCCGGGACGACGCGGGGTGTCCTATCACTGACCCGGAGGTCCTGGCTGAGACCTTTGCTCGTTACTATGAGACGCAGTACGCGCCGGGGGAGTCTCTAGCGGCGGAGGACATTGACAAGTTCCTGGCTGATCTCCCGCCTCGGGCGCTCTCGGATGAGGGCCGAGCCCGACTGGACCTCCCCTTGTCTGCGGAGGAACTGGGAGAGGCTTTGGGCGAACTGAAAGCTGGAAAGGCCCCTGGGCCTAATGGTTTCCCCTGCGAATTTATGAAAATGTTTTATCTCCAACTGGGGATGCGCTATAGGAAGGCACTAGAGGCGGCTCGGGAATGCGGATGCCTTCTGGCGGACTGGCGACACGCAGAGGTGGTTGTTTTTTGCAAGCCTGGGCGGCCGCCGGATCGCCCTGAGTCATATCGTCCAATTTCCTTGCTGAACTTCGAAGCAAAAATATTAGCGAAAGCCTTGGCGAAACGCCTTTCTCCCTATATATCGGACCTGGTCCACCCAGACCAGGCCGGCTTTATGCCCCACAGGGCGACTAGACATAATATTCGCAGGGCGCAGTTGGTGGTGGAGGCGGCGCGTGCGGCTGATATACCGGCGGCCCTATTACTGGCAGATATTGATAGCGCGTTTGATTCCCTGAGCTGGCCATATCTTCGGGCGCTGCTTCTACGTCTCAACCTAGGCCCCCGTTTTCTGTCCTATATTCACTTACTCTATACTGACTTGACAGCGGCGGTGCGGGTTGCGGGCGCGGTGTCCGGTTCCTTTCTGATAGGTCGGGGCACGCGGCAGGGGTGCCCCCTCTCGCCCTACCTGTTTGCATTAGCGATGGAGCCACTGGCGGCCTGGGTGAGGATAGATGCGCAGTTGCGTGGTGTGGAATGGGTGGGTGGACCGACTGACAGAATCGCGCTTTATGCTGATGATGTCCTTTTCTTTCTTACGGACCTGAACAGATCCGGTCCCAGAGTCCTAGACATAATGCGTATCTTCGGCGACGTGTCCGGCCTCACACTGAACGTACGGAAGTCCAAATTGTGGGTCCTGGGAGATAGGAGTGCCTTGGGTCCTTGGGCTTCGGCCCTGCAGGAGGCGGAGGGAGGCCTTAAATATCTACGTGTCTTTCTGACGGACATGCCAGGGGTGTCGTGGTCCCGCAATGTTCTACCCGTGTGGGATAGAATACGATCGGACACACAAATATGGTCCAGGATGCCGCTGATTGTATATGGACGCTCAGCCATCTTTAAGATGGTGGCCCTGCCTCGCCTCCTCTATCAGCTTCAAAATTATCCATACCCGATATCGCGGCAATGGTTTCGGCAGGTGGATTCAGTGTTGGGCCGGTTCTTGTGGACGGGAGGGGCAGTGCGGGTGGCGCTCCGCACATGTTTCCTCTCGACGTACTGTGGGGGTTTAGCGGCCTCCGACATTCTGTCGTATTACCAGGCGTCACACCTGCTGGTCCTCAATGAGTGGTGGTATGGGGATCGCGGAGACCCGACTTACGCCCTGGAGAGGTACCTTATGGACCCTCACACGCTACATACGATATTGTACTCGGCGGCACTCCGCAAAAGACTCCCGGCAGTCACACAGACGGTGTTCCGGGTGTGGCGCGACGCGCTCCGCCGTATGGGATGGTGGAACAGACTGACGGGGGAAACCCCGCTGTGGCATAATGGGAGGCTACCGGCTTTGGCTTCCCTGCGGGGCTTTGATGGCTGGGACGCGATCGGCATCTCGGCGCTGGGTCATGTTATGAAGGGCCCGGTCCTCAAGTCGTTTCAGGCTCTGCGAGATGAGTATGATATGCCCCAATCCCAATTCTTTCGATACTTGCAGCTCCGACATGCCCTGACCCCTACCTTAGCAAACTTGACTTCACTGCCAGAATTTAGTCCTCTTGAGGCTAAATTGTTCATGGGGGAATTAGACACAAAAAAAATCTCTAGTATATACCAGACGCTCGTCACCCATTGTTCCCCCTCCCTTGACAAACTGCGGTTGGTGTGGGAAGGAGAGTTGGGGAGTTTGGAAGAGGAGGATTGGAGGGAGGCCCTGGAGGCCCCTAGGGGGGCTGCGATTGCAGTGCGCCTGCGCTTTATCCAATTCAAATACCTCCATAGGGCGTACTATACGAGGGAACGGTTGTGGAAAGCGGGATTGATTGCCTCCCCGGAATGTCTGAGGTGCGGCAGTGCTGTGGGATCCTTTCTTCACACGGTGTGGGAGTGTGTGAGACTGCGGAGATTTTGGTCAGGAGTGTGGGACTGCCTGGAAGAGGTGCTGGGCTGGGAGCTCCCCCGCTCGCCGAAGTTAGGCCTTCTTCATGTCATGGAACAGGTGGGGGGGAATTTGTACAAGCGGCACTTGCTCCTATTGGGCCTCATAGTGGCCAAGAGGGACATTGCTAGAGCATGGAAGGCTACTAGAGCCCCACTGCTGGAGGTGTGGAAACGAGGTTTGGACTTTAACATGGGACTAGAACGCCCGATATTTGAGGCGAGGGGGTGTCCTGCAAAACATTATAAGATCTGGAAGAAATGGGCTGACTACAGAGGCCTTCTGCTGGACCCCCCGGAGCCTCGGGTTGCCGACGCGGACCGCGTCTGAACTGGCTTAGGGCGACGTGGCTCACATGCAGCGTCTACAATTGCTAAGCTCCTCTAGATGGACAATACAGACACCGTGCGGGGTGGGGGGGAGGGATCCGGGTGGGTTAGTGGTGGGTGGGTACTGGGGAAATATTAGCTGGTTGTATTTGATTATGCTGTTTTTGCTATGCCCACTGCCTCTCTGCTACTAGGGGAGCGGTGGATTATTTCTATTGTGCTGTCAACTGCCAAACCTAATAAAATTTGTTTTGAAAAAAAAAAGAAATGAAAGGTGGGAGGAGTTAGGGGGTACTGGGGGGGAGACCGTTGTCTCCAGTTCGTTTGTTGTTTTTAGCCACCCACGGGCCGCTATTCTCTGTTCCTTTTGGTAGCCACGCATGCATACACACCACTGGCAAGACTCACCTTGTCCCACACCTCCTGCCCGGAAGGCCCGGCTAAGGGAATAAGTTCACACAGGGACCTGACACAGGCCTGCGCTTGCACCTCCTCCTCCCTATATTATTCACCACAATGGCGTCCACCCTACCTAGGCCCCTCCACGTTCTTTTGTGGAATGTCAACGGCCTAGTGGACCGTATAAAACGCACTGCTGTCCTTCGAAGCGCCCACCGGTACTCACTAGATATCCTGTTCCTGCAGGAAACGCGCCTTCTGGGCTCACAATGTAATTTCCCCGCCCGATATGGGTTCAACAGGGTCTGGCATTCTGGGTTCACGAGGGGGTGACCTGGGGGGTGGGCATTCTACTCCGGAAGGGGCTGCCATTCACCCTGACACAAGTCAACACAGACGCACAAGGCCTCTATGTGGCCTCTATGTGGCCCTGACGGGTAGGATTGAGGGACATCCCATTAATCTCTTATGCACATACATTCCTCCCGCCATCATGGCCCCTGCCCTCCGCTGCCTCACACTGGTGCTTCCTCCTTCCCACAAGGCCTGACGGTGATAGGAGGTGACTTCAATGCCGTCTTCCAGCCCTCACGTGACACGACGGGTGCCCCATCGGCGGCCCGCCTTGCCTCAGCAAAATGGCTATCTGACTGGTGTCCTATCCAAGAGCCAATCGCGTTATTCCCGAGATTCGGGACGGAACCGGAGCCCATCACACTACCTCCCAAGGCATTGCCCAGACGTTTGCCCTTTACACAGCACCCCCCTAACCCCCCGGACCTAAATGGCGGCTTTACTAACCGAGACCGGGACTCAGCTGCCTTGCCTCTCCCAGATGGACTCCGAGTCCTTAGATCGGCCTTTCACACTGGAAGAGATACACAGGGCTATCTCACTGTTGCGCTCCAGCAAAACGCCCGGGCCCGATGGTTACCCCCAAGAATACTACGCGGCCTACCGAGACCCGTTGGTCTCACACATACAAGACCTGTTTAAACACGTAGTTGAAGTAGGGTCCTTCCCACCAGAGACTGATGTGGCTACTATCGTAGTCCTCCCGAAGACGCAGCCGCCCTCCCTCGTGTATACGGACTACCGTCCCATCTCCCTTATCAATACGGACGTAAAACTCTTCGCCACCGTGGTAGCCCAAAGGCTCCATCCCCACTTACAAGAACTGGTGCACCCCGATCAATGCAGCTGCATGCCCGCCCGGGGACCCCGGCACTGCATACGCCGTCTCCATCTCGCCCTCGCGCATCGCCATCTCCTCACCCCGTATCTTGCACTGGTTTTCATAGACTTTGATAAAGCATTTGATACAGTGGTTTGGGGCTACCAGGGGGACGTGTTGGAGAGGATGGGCTTCGGCCTCCCCTTCTGACGCCTCATCCGGGTCCTTTACTCTTCCCCCAGGGCGAGGGTCCTCATCAACGGGGTACTTTTGGAGGTGTTCTCTATCCGGAGGGGCACCCGCCAGGGCTGCCCGCTCTCGCCGCTCCTATTTGCACTAGCAATGGATCCCCTGGCTTCCCTATTCCGTCAATACCCACTCATCTGCGGCTGGGCCTGAGATCCACACCAGATTGACAAAATTGCCCTGTACGCTGATGACGTCCTCCTTTTCCTGGCAGACCCGGAGAGCTCTGGCCCACGATGTCTAGATTCCCTTTCGGCTTTTGAGCGGGTCTCTGGCCTCAGGCTCAATCTGGCAAAGTACACCCTAGTTCCCTTGCACTCTTCCCGGGCGTGCTTCGACTGGCAAATGACCATCCCCCTGCAGAGGCAATCCTTCAAGTACCTGGGGGTGTGGGTGGCCCTCCTCCTGGAGCTTGAGTGGGCCTTGAACATCATGCCCCTGGTCACTAAGGCCAAGGCGGACCTCAGAAAGTGGCAGACCCTTCCCCTTAATCCCCTCGGTAGGAGTGCCCTTTTCAAAATGATGGTCCTCCCCCGCTTCCTATACATCTTACAAAACGTGACCACTCATCTCCCAGGCGGTTGGTTTCGGGAGTTGGACGGCGTCCTCACCCAATTTTTATGGGGAGGAGGGAGACCACGCGTGTCCCTAGCGCACTGCCGCATACCCCCCTATGATGGAGGAATGGGAGTGACCAATCTCCACCTCTACTATATGGCCACAAGACTGATCATGATCCAAGACTGGTTCGCGGGCGGCTGGTCTGACCCGGCGTACTGAGTGGAGCTCCGGTCGACGGACTTTGCGCAACTACAGGCATACATGTACATGGAGCCCATTCCCACAGGCTCTCCGTCCCATCACTAGAACGGTGCTCATGGCATGGCGAACCACCCTATGGTACGTTAAATGCGATCGGAAACTCACCAGGCAGACGCCTCTGTGGAGTGGGGCCTGGTTAGAGGTGGTCTCGTCCCTCCAGAACTTCCGTAAATGGGACCACATCAGGATCTCGCTGCTTGGAGACGTTTGGGTGGGGGACCATGTCAGATCGTTTGCAGACCTTCAACACCGCCACTCCCTTCACTCCTCCCAATTCTACAAATACTTGCAGCTGAGGCACGCCCTCCAGACCCACATTCCGCCCCCCACCTCCCTCCACGAATTTAGTCCCCTGGAAGCCCAAGGGATGATGGGAAACCTGGGCAAAGGGGGGGTGTCATGAATTTATCGCTCCCTGGTGAATATTGACCCCGCGTCCTTAGACTCGCTCCGTGCCCGGTGGGATGGGTGGCTGGGTCCCCTGGAACACACGGACTGGCGGGACGCCCTTATGGCACCCAAGACTCTGATGACCTCCTCCAAGTTGCGTCTAGTCCAACTCTACTACCTCCACGCGGCATACCTCATCCCGGCACGCATGTTCAGCGCCCGTCTGCGGCCCTCCCCAGCGTGCCCACGCTGTAAACACGCCCCAGCCGATTTTTACCACATGGTGTGGCAATGCCCCGCACTTGCGCCATTCTGTGCGGGGTTGGAGCGTGAACTCACGCAAGCTCTATGGTGGGAGGTCCCTCATGACCCGATACGCCTGATCCTGGGAGTGTTCGATGGCCTTGATGGATCCCTGGCGAACAAGCGATTTCTGGGCTCAGCAGTGGCTGTGGCAAAGCGTGATATCACTGCTTTGGTCCCAGGCCAAGCCGCCCACCACGAAGAGCTAGAGGTGCGGGGTGGACTGGTGTGGTGCCCAAGAGGAGCCTCTTTTTGAGGCCCGGGGATCCCCAGAACTCTTTGGCAAAATATGGGGCAAATGATTTCATTTATCTCCAGTGTGAAGGGTCCGAATGGTCGTGTATGTGGTGAGCAACGGGCGAGGGTAGGATTTCGCCCACAATTGTTGAATGAGTCTAAATCGTATACCATTTAGTATATTGTATCTGTATAACGTGTCTGATTGCTTCCAATGTTTTGATCTAAACTTGATTATCGAAAAAAGTAAATTTAAAATACCTTCCCCACGATATACATTCAAGCCAATAAATACTATTCAGGCCAAGACATTTCAGTGCAAGGTCCAGATCACCACAAGAAGGCCCCTTGGTGCCACTGACAGATAATGGATGTTTATTTTTACCCAACTCAACAATAATTATTTTATTGATCTCAAAAGGCTGGAAGGCAGAGTGGACTCACTGGAATTCAAACCTGTAGCATGTACAAAAGTATATTGAGCCATCAGACCCCGGTCACTGCAATCTCCTAATGCATGATTTTGGAAAAAAGACCCACGTATGCATTGATAGTCCAGACATAAATTCAGTCCTTTGCTGTAGTTTGATGTCACCTAGTAACGGCAGAATGATGTTAAAAATTGAGTTAAAAGAAATCAAGGGACCACGCAGAACAAGAGTAAAAAGGCTTATGCAGTCAGTGTAAAAGTGGAAGTGAACATAAATAAATGGTATTTTTGTAATGTAGCCTTCGGAAATATCATAGTTTGAAATAAAAAAGGCGAGTGGTATGTGTGTGAATGTCTGAGGGGTGAAAAGCAGGGCATGGTGGAAGAGTAGGAAGGAGGGGGGAAGAGGCAGCTGACTCACCAGCACTTCGAAGCTTCGGTCGCCTTGGGAACCAGGAAACAGCAAGGCGATCAGATACCAGGAGCAGCCGTGAGGAAGAGGCGCGAGGAAGAGGCACGGAAAGGGCACCAGCTGGAACTACACACAGCAGCAGCAACAACGAGGACGTCCAGGAAAGGCAACAGGGTGCAAGGCAGCGAAAAAAAAAATAGATTGATGCACTCTATCTTCATTCCACAGGTGCATATTCATGGCCCCAGCTACCGGCATTTCCTGGTGTGTGCATCCTGAAGTCTCTCTGATTGGAGGACAGTCGTGGATGACGTTATATTCTTTTACAGTGTCCTCCAATCAGAGAGCTGAAGTGTGACTGTTCTCATCACGAACTGTGTCGTGTTTCTGTAAAGGATTTATCTGAAAGAAACAGGTTAGTGTTAGATTCCTTACCTTAGAATATCTTCAGGCGTCTGGCTGGATTCGGAAAGTTTTAGTCAACAGTACCCTTGCGCGTCGGTAGGCGTTGTCTGCGGCTCCGCAATCGTCGTCGGCGTCGTGATTGCCGGGAAGACATCGTCGGAGTACTTAGACGCCGCCCTCGCGCGGTGACGGTAGGTTCTTCTTTTTTACGCGCCAGCTAGCGCAGATCCGGGAAGAGCAGTACTGTTAGTAATTTTTTTACTAACTTTTTGATCTATTTTGGATCTCTTTTTCGAGTCGACTTTGACTCCTGGTTCCGGAGGGATGCCTGACTTCAAGCCAAGCGACGCCTGTCACCGCCTGATGTCGGTGACCGACCCCCACGATCGATGTCTCTACGGCCTCGGGCCGACCACGACAACAAGTCGTGCCTTGACTTCGAAAGCTATGCGGGAGCGGTCCAGCAGGCTACTCGAGATCCGGCAGTCGGCTCCGCGCCGCTCGAGTTCCCGGTCGAGGAGGAGGTCGAGGGACCGGTCGCGGAGCCCCAGTCGTCGCTTGTCTAGTCATCGCCAGCACTCGTCGGGCTCCAAGTTCTCCGGTAAGTCGAGGCACTCCAATAAGAAGTCGAAGAGGCGACATCGGTCTTCAGACTCCCCTTGCCGCTCGCTAAACACGGCTGAGGGTTCGGGCGACACCGCCCGCTCAGCTCCATCGGAGCTGTAGGTGCAACCTCCAGGCCCATACCCTCTGGTCCCTGACCTGCGAGCGAAGCCGGAGGAGATTCTTGATTTCCTCATTGCCATGAGGACTCACTTCCCTCCTTTGAGGCCTGCCAGTGCTCCTTCGGGCCCCGCAGACACAACTTGGGGCCTAGGCGGGCCGTTGGCTCCGGCCCCAGCGCCATCAGGTACTTCGGCCCTGGCACCTTCATCGACTTCGGTCCCGCCACCGCCGGCCCACGTGGGATCCGTGCCTGGATCCCGGTCGATGCCAGTTGACCTTACGACCCCTCCGCTGGCGCCGCCCCCATGGCGTCGCTACCGGCGCCTTTCTCGGACGACGTCGGCCCCAGTTCAGCCCCGTCCGAGTCCAGCGTCGGAACGGCGCCATCTCCGGCGTGAATGGGTGAGGCCTTCATCTATAACCCGGCTCCGTCATTCCAGCCTGTTTACCAGGACACGCATGAAGGAAAGGACTGGGAGATGTCTGAGGACCCTCTGGCACAGCAGTGCCAGTTGAGCCAGGACTGGGCAGACGAGCTAGGTGAGGCCAGTGGTCTGGACACATCGCCCGACACTGGATTCATTTCTCCTCCCTCAATGGCTACGGAGAAGGGTGCCACTTATGGTGTGGTATTGTGCAGGGCAGCCCAGGCCTTGGCTCTTGAGCGCCGTGCTGTGGCTGTGAGGACTAACCTCCTCACTGAGGTGCTTCAGCCGCCAGTAAGCTCCTCAGAGCCCCTACTGCCGTTCAACGAGGCCCTCACGGATGTTCTGATAGGTACCTGGTCCAAGCCCTCCACAGTGCCCCCTGTGGATCGGAACGTGGCCCGACGCTACCGCCCGGCTCTGGGCAACCCTAGCTTTCTGTCCGTGCACCCCACCCCGAGAACCTGGTGAACCAGGCTTCTATGTCCCAGACCGCATTCCCGACCGCTCCCCCGGAACGGAAATCCAAGAGGTTTGATCAGTTTAGAAAGAAACTGTTCTCCTCATTGAGTTTGGGGTTGCAGTCTATCAACACTGCTTGCCTTTTGGACCGTTATACTCACTCTTTGTGGGACACGGTTACGGACATGCTGACCCAGTGCCCGGAGTTGGCCCAGGCCCGGCTCGCCCAAGCCCTTGCGGAGGGGCGGGATGCGGTGCGTTATTCCATCAGGTGTGGACTGGATACCACGGACTCACTGGGAAGGGCGATTTCCACGACGGTGGCGGTTCGCCGCCACACCTGGCTGAGGACCGTCAATTTTTCGGGTGATTTCCAGGCCACGCTCATGGACATGCCCTTCGATGGTCGTCGCCTCTTTGGCGACAAAGCAGACAGTGCGCTTAAGCGTTTCAAGGACTCCAGGGCTACGGCCAAGTCCTTGGGCCTGTCGGGCCAGTGCCAGCGAACTTCTGCTTTTTGCCCCTTTCAAGGCCAAGGAAGGGGCAACCCCACATGTCCTGCCAGCCACAGGCTGCAGAACCAGCCTCAACACGGCCGCGGACGTGATAACCGCCGTTGCGGTGCCGGGGGACAACGTCAAGGTCAGTCCACATCTGCCTGAAAGCCTTCCTAGTCCGACCTTTCAGGCCCATTCGACGCCAATGGGGGGCAGGGTCCGCCATCACCTTCTCCACTGGCGCTCCATCACGTCAAACAGGTGGGTGCTGCAAATCGTCCGAAGGGGCTGCTCCCTCCCCTTCGAGGCGACCCCTCCAGCCTTGCCACCGCATCTCGGGGGATTACTTGCAGGAGGAAGTTATGGCCCTCTTGGCCAAGGGGTCCATCAAGCACGTTCCTGGGCCAGAAGTAGGTTGTGGTTGCTACTCCCATTACTTTCTGGTACCCAAGAAGGGCAAAGGAGGCCTACACCCTATCTTGGACCTCCGGAGCATCAACGACTTCCTCCGGAAGAAGTTCAAGATGCTGGCTTTAGCTCAGGTCCTAGTTGCCCTAGACCCTGGAGACTGGATGGTAGCGTTGGACTTGCAGGACCCATATTTCCACATCCCCGTTCTGCCGGCCCACCGGCGCTACCTGCGGTTCACGGTAGGCCACAAGCACTTTCAGTTTACCTTGCTCCCCTTCGGCCTTACCAGCGCCCCTCGGGTGCTCACGAAAGTGATGGTGGTGGTCGCAGCTCATCTGCGCAGATCAGGGGTTTCAGTCTTCCCCTATCTCAACGACTGTTGAAGGCGGACTCTCCCCAAACAGTTGTTTCCCACCTCCAGACTACGGCCGACCTCCTGCACTCACTGAGGTTCTCCATCAACTTGCCGAAGTCGCACCTGTGCCACTCTCAGAAGCTCCTGTTCATCGGAGTGATTCTGGACTTGGCGCAGTTTTGGGTTTATCCTCCCGAACATCAGGTTTGGGATATTCAGGCTCTGATTCCGATCTTTCTGCCTTTATCCCGTGTTTCGGTCAGGTTGATGCTGCGCTGCGGCTCCTGGGGCTGATGGCCTCCTGCATCCTTCTGGTGCATCACGCCAGGTGGCGGATGCGGGATCTGCAGTGGGACCTGAAGTGGGCACAGCATCAGGGCAACCTGTCTGACCATGTCCTGATCTCAGAGGGCACTGCGAGTTAGTTGCAGTGGTGGCTAACGAACCGCGATTGGGTCAGTGGCAGATCCCTCTCCCTACCCCAACTGGAGCACGTAATAGTGACGGATCCGTCCCTCCTGGGGTGAGGGGGCCACATGGGAGAGGCCTCTGGTCTCCGGCAGTGTCCCGGCTCCATATCAACCTTCT
The DNA here is from genome assembly GCF_964261635.1 of Lissotriton helveticus. Taxonomy (NCBI): domain Eukaryota; kingdom Metazoa; phylum Chordata; class Amphibia; order Caudata; family Salamandridae; genus Lissotriton; species Lissotriton helveticus. Next base: position 1,797,144,626 of record NC_136068.1, read on the forward strand.
GGAGCTGCGGGCGATCCATCTTGCACTGAAGACATTCTTTCCTTCTGTCCGAAGAAGTGTAGTGCAGGTGTTCACGGACAACAACACTGCCATGTGGTACTGTAACAAACAAGGCAGGGTGGGGTCGTGGACCCTCTGTCAGGAGGCTCTGCTCCTCTGGACATGGCTGGAACACCAGGGCGTCACCCTGGTGGTTCAACACTTGGCAGGTTCCCTGAACACCAGGTCGGACAAACTCGGCCGTTGGTGCATGATGGATCACGAATGACGTCTGAACTCAGAAGTGGCGCAAGGTCTCTTTCGGCAGTGGGGAGGACCTTGGTTAGATCTATTTGCCACCTAAGAGAATGCGCAATGTCATCAGTTCTGCGTGTTGGAATTTCCAAGGCGGCACTCGGAGACGCTTTTCGATGCGAGTGGAGCTGTGGTCTGTTGTACGCCTTTCCGCCTATACCACTTCTAACCAGAGTGCTAAAGAAGATCAGGCGAGAAGGGGCCCAAGTCATCCTTGTGGCTCCGGACTGGGCACGAAGATACTGGTATCCCGAGCTAATCAGCATGTCAGTCGATCCCCTGATTTGTCTGCCTCTTCAGGAGGACCTTCTGTCGCAGCAGCAGGGAACGGTCCTCCACCCGAACCTGTCCAGTCTCCACCTACATGAGTGGAGATTGAGCAGTGACAGTTGAGGCCATTTGACTTGCCTCCTGAAGTCTGTGATGTGATTCTGGCAGCCAGGCATCCCTCCACTGAATCGGTATACGCCTGCAGATGGAACAAATTTGTGGCATGGTGCAGCAAAGGCTGTGGATCCATTCTCTGCCCCCCTTTCAGAGGTTCTCCTCTTTCTTCTTTCTCTTGCCCAGCAGGGCTCTGTTCTGGGCACTATCAAGGGCTACCTCTCAGCCATTTCAGCCTTCTTGAGGCTTCCTTATCAGCCTTCCCTTTTCAAGTCCCCTGTTGTAAATAGATTCTTGAAAGGCATCACACACATGTTTCCTCCTGTTCCTTTTGTGATGCCTCAGTGGGACTTGAACCTTGTACTGAATTATCTGATGTGCACTCCCTTTGAGCCACTTCATAACTGTCCTCTATGTCTCCTGACTCTTGAAACTGCATTCCTGGTTGCCATCACCTCTGCCAGTAGAGTGAGTGAGCTCCAGGCTCTATCTTCTAAACCTTCTTTCCTCTCTGTCCATCCGGACAAGGTTGTTCTGAGGACTCGTCCTTCTTTCCTGCCCAAGGTGGTTACAGCCTTTCATTTCGGGCAGTCCATCACCTTGCCCACCTTCTTTCCGCCTTCGCACCCCTCGAAAGAGGAAGAGAGGCTCCACCGTCTGGACCCAAAACGTGCGCTCTCCTAATATCTAGACCGCACACGCCAGTTCCGGGTGGAGGATCAGCTCTTTGTTGGTTACGTGGGCGCTAAGAAGGGCCGGGTGGTGCACAAGCGGACCATCTCTCGGTGGGTTTTTTGTCCATCACGGTCTGCTATTCCTTGGCGAAAAAGGAGCCTCCTGCAGAGCTGCGCGCCCATTCCACTCGGGCCAAGGCGGCTACTACTGCCCTGGGTCGGGGAGTCTCCTTGCAGGACATCTGTCAGGCAGCTACGTGGGCCTCGCTGCACAAGTTTGCAAGGCACTACTGCCTGGACAGCCAAGTCCAGGGAAATAGCTTTTTCGGCCGTTCCGTTCTCCAGGACTTTCTGGTGTGATCTTGGTTCGCAGACCCATCACCGGGGTTGGTATTGCTGGGGTATCTATTCTAAGGTAAGGAATATAACACTAACCTGTTTCTTTCAGATGCACAAGTTACTTACCTTCGGTAACGATATATCTGTAAGAAACAGTAGTTATTGTTAGATTCCTTACCGCCCCACCCATCCTCCCCGTTCTGCGAACCGATATCTAGGGTTAAGGTATCTCCCTTGAGGGCACTAGTTCTTGGCACCAGTGTCGGTTTCTATCATGGCTCTGCGTTCCTGGGTCGGAAAGCTATGTCCAGAACTGACGTGAGGGCGGCGTCTAAGTACTCCGACGATGTCATCCCAGCGATCACGACGCCGACGACGGACGTGGAGCCGCAGACGACGCCTACTGACGCGCAAAGGTACTGCTGATGAAAACTTTCCGGATCCAGCTTGACGCCTGGGGATATTCTAAGGTAAGGAATCTAACACTAACTACTTTTTGTTACAGATATATCGTTACCGAAGGTAAGTCTCCTACTAGCATTGTTTCAATGTCAGGATGTGGTGTGTATGCCATGTTGCTCTGTCTCTTCCTAGTGAACCGAGTTTTACTTCATTTCTTGTATGGGGGAGGGCACCTCCAAACTAGCATAAATGCTCCTGTTAAGTGAGCGGAACTTCAATGTCCTAGTACGGACAATATTCGTTCGGTGTGTCATCTTCTGTGTAGTAATGAAATGTTTTTGTTCGTACATTTGCCTGTGGGACTCTAACCCATGAATAGAATACCTCTGTTCTAAATTATTTGTGTGCCTCAATCACGAAGGTTTCTGGCCCACCCCTAGCTGTTAAATCATATGAAGCTAGTTTTAGGATAATTGATACATGTATAGGAGAGGGTCCCCGTAAAGGTAGTGTATGCCAACGGGCCACACTAAAAAGTGATTAATTACAATTTAGAAAAAATATACAACGAAGTTTCCATTGGTAATAAGGTTTTATTACCAAAGGATAGAAGACAACAAATTATCTGTTTCAATACAAAATGTCATATATTGACAAAGCCCCAACGGGGAGGGGAGAAAGGGAGAGAGAGGAAAAGAAACTGAAGGAGAAAGTAAAGAAACAAATAGACACAGTATAAATAGTGACCAGGTTATTACAAGGTTAGTGACACTGTACGGAAAATTGACAATACAGAGGCCAAAATACGGCCAAAATCAGACAAATAATAAATAGTCCAAAACATCCAGCACATTTGATAATTCAAATTAATAAGGGTTGTGCCTGGTGTATCAGCAAAAAACAAACAGTCGACGTTTCGACCCCTAATAACAGGCTGGGTAAAGTCCTTTCACGGGGTCTTCATCAGGACGTCATACGGGGAAGGGGAAGGGGCCACACTGTGGGGGAAAAACATTTTGACTTTAATACATGGTAAAGACGGCAGTTTATCCAATAGTCTAAACCAAGTAATTAATTTAAAGCTATTACAGCAAAATTGAATTAGTTTTAGGATAATGGCATTTCTAACATTTTCTGCAATTTGTATTGCATCTGCATCCTCTTCTTGTTGCTCAGTCATTGTTTGTTTTTTTAAGCTGTTTTTATTATTTTGTAGAACTGAACAGTCACCAGTAACGACATATCAGTGGCATAGAAGACATTTTGCATATAATACTTTGATAGTCGTCATATAGTAGTAATACATACACATACAGTCATTCACACATGCCCATGCCTCTGTTGTTCCCGCATCTCCATCTCCACAGTAGGAGGACACATATCTCCCCCGATAAATGGTCCATTGGCCCCTTTTTTTATCCCATTTCTTAGGGCATCCTCTGGATTTAAACACCTCTTTTTCAGCAATCATGCATTTTTCTAGCTCCTTAGACCATCCCCTTGCCTTCGGCACTACAGCAATCCCCCAATGCATATCAATTACCTGCTTGACCAGTGTGTAGCCCAAAGTGATCCATTGTTGTTCCACTGGAGAAGTGTGGCTCAATGGTTAGAGCGGCAGACCCTGATGCAGAGGTCTAGCCCGGGACCAGGGTTCAATTCCCTGCCTCGGCGGATCTTGAGCTCAAAAATTCCACGGACCTGATAATTCTCTCCTCGGTGCCTATTCCAATCATGGAGTCCCACTCTGCAACTCTGGGCAATAGCTTGCTTCATCTCCACAACGGCCCCCACAACGCTAAGGATGCCTGGCCTCCCCCTTGGGGGTGCCCAGGAGTGGACACCTCACAGGGAAAGCCAGGATGGGTTCCACAGTGGTATTCGTACAAGCGCCTCGAGACCCTTGCGGGTGAGTAGTGCGCTATACAAGTATCAATTTACAATTTACTTCAGTAAGATCTGTGGCCTCCCAAATATTCAATAGCCCCAGTCTCTGCGTCAGCTGAATATCCTTCCCAATGGCTGTAGGAGAGTAGGGTCTGCTTCCTATGGTCACCCCCACTTTTTGCTTTTGCTTTACTGGTTTTCGACTTAGATGTGGCTGTGGGCCTGCTAATCAGACACACAGCCCAGATGCACTCTCTCTAAATTCACACCATGTACTCTAGGTACAACCACAATTGGGAATTGGTTCACCCTGCCAGCCCCTGTAGTAGTGTACCCTAGGTACTCAGAGCATAGGTGTAACCAAGGCCTACCAGGGGCTGCAGCATGTATTATGCCACCCCTGGCTGGCCACTCAAACTGACACAACTGGCTGATCACTCAGCTGGGGCAAGGTTGTGTAATCACCCCTTGCTTAGGTATAATATTCCTATATCTAACCTTATATATAGACACACTGTAACCTATAAGCCACTCCTATGGCAGGCCTTAACAATCCTGGCGGCAGAGTGCTTGGTTATGTGTGAGATGGTGCTCTAGCATGAGCTGAGCCTGTCTGCAGCTTTCGGAACCATGTCCTTATAGCTATTCTATGATAGAGAATATAGAGAGAATATTTTGTTAAAGAAGATAGACAAATTCAAAAAAGATCTAGCTAAGTTCTCGTTGGTCAAAATCTATCCCTACACAAATGACAACTATGTAGCACCAGAATATAGCAACAGAGGGATACGCTATGGGTCTAATTACTCCACATTAAGCTCAGATCAAGAATCTGATGATTCTGACTCATCTAATGCTGGGACATCGCAGATGAGGGGCAGAGGACAGTCACGCAGATCCAACAGGAGACGTGGGATGCAGGGCCATTATCAGAGCCAAGGTCCTTGGTGGCCACCAGGCCCCTGGGGTTATCAACCACCTCTCTTCATACCACAGATGCAACCTTACACTCCTCAACAATGTTTTCCAGATCAGTCTTTTTTAGGGCAAGGCAGAGGCCGCAGTCGAGGGAGAAGAAGAGGAATGCCAACAGGACATTGGGAAACAGATCCATCCTTCCCCAACACGAGGAGCAGGGGAGGGCAACAACAAACTACCAACCAGACCGCGGAATGACAGATTTAGTGGTCAATCTTAGTTCCCATGTTTTGACAGAAAAAGAAAACAGAGTTCTAAATAAAGGACTAGGAAATGTTCCTACACATACAGGAGATCCCTTCAAGCTCAGGTGCGAGCTGGAGGGTTTCTTCAGGAAAATTTGGTTACAGTTTTTCTTTAAGGACAAAGAAAGTGATACCACGACACCTGAAACCGAAACAAAAAATACAGGACTACGTCCTAAGTCTAATTTCACCCCATTGGCACACCAAGTCCCATCTCAAGTAACAACTTTTGAGAAAGCTGTAACTCATGATGTGATGGCATTATGTAACACAGGATAATGAGTTTCACACCTTTTCCAAGGAATACAGATTGACACTCCAAGGCCTAACACAAGATGACTCATTTATCATCAAATTGGCAGACAAGGGGGGTGCCATTGTACTGCAAGACATGGAAACATATCGTGCAGAATGCCTTCAACAGTTGTCAGATACCAAGTCCTATCCACTGCTCAAATCAGATCCCACTTCTAGGTTAAGCTTAGAAATTAAACAACTAGTGGAAGAAGCAGAGGCCGAAGGCTGGATCACACCGCAAGAGGCAAGATATTTAACCATCACACACCAAGTGATGCCGTATTTTTACTGTTTACCAAAAATACATAAGGTCCAACGACCTCCCCCAGGGCGCCTCATTATTTCTGGGATCGGCTCACTACTGGAGCCTTTATCAACATTCGTTGATTTCTTCTTGTGTCCAATGGTGGCAGAGATGCCTACGTACTTGAAAGATACTGCAAATCTCCTGCGTATCCTATCAGAAATTGAGTTTGATGCCTTGACTGACTTATTGGCAAGCTTCGACGTGGAGTCATTATACACGTGCATCCCCCAACAAGAGACTCTCGATTCCATCAGACGTCTACTTGAAACACGAGACCTTGAAAGTATCACTCCAGTCAGCTTTATTATGGAATGCGCGAAAATGGCCATGATGGAGAATCACTTCCAGTTTGAAGATCAGATCTTTCTCCAGGTCTCAGGGACCTCCATGGGCAGCGTATTTGCGCCTAGCCTCGCCAATCTATACGTTCATCTTTTTGAACAGAATCATGTCCTCAACCACAGCAACCCGTTTTTCCACCAGGTGTTGCTGTGGAAGAGGTACATAGATGACGTTCTGGTAGTATGGCGAGGCACAGCCAGTGAGATCAAGGCTTTCCACACCTGGCTCAATTAACAGAATTCATTCTTGCGATTTACCATCGAGTATAGCAAAACTCGCCTGTCATTTCTTGACATCTCCATCTTTGAAGAGAATGGGCAGATACAATGCAAACTTTTTAAAAAACCTATGTCAAGGAATTCCTTACTCACATTTCAGAGTCATCATCCAAGAGCTCTGCGTGAGAATCTCCCTGTAGGGCAGTTTTTAAGAGTACGTAGAAATTGCTCAACATAAGCACTCTTTAACAAACACGCCCAAGACTTGTCACTACAACTCCAGGCTCGCGAGTACCCAAAACGCTTGGTACGAAAAGCATGGAAGAGAGCCTCCAATGTCAACCGAGAAGCTTTGCTGGAGCAAAGTACGACGAAACCTGCAACCACAAGGCTCACATTTGTTAACACCTTCTGCACACTGTCCAACATGGTTCAGAAGACGGTAAGCAGACACTGGCGGATCCTGAACATTGCCACAGAGAGGATTCCACCTCCGTTGTTTGCTTTCAAGGGAGCCCCAAGCTTGCGAGACAGCTTGGTTCACACTCGACCAAGGCGACAGCTGACCCAAGAGTCTAACACCCTCTGGGGGCTTCCTCCAGTACGTGGCCATTATCCATGTGGCTCATGTAGCGTCTGCCAACAGACAACGAAAACAGAGTTGGTAGATATTGGAACCGACCGCCCATGGATCCTTCGTAATCACACGAACTGCAACACGGATAGTGTGATTTACTTAATCATATGTCCATGTTCACTTAGGTATGTGGGCCACACTACTCGTAAAATCAAGCTACGTATCAGCAAGCATAAGAGCACAATACGCTGCAACAAGCAGTCGACATGCCCAACCAATCACTTCTTGAGTGCCAAACATCAAGCAGACGACATGAGATGGGTGATACTAGAACATCCGATGATCCCCCAACATGTGACAGATATTTCGAGATTCCTGTTTGTTAGGGAACAAGATGGATCTTTAAATTGAAGACTGACACGGAAGGCTTGAATGATACTATTCCGTGGGTCCAGATCTGACCTGGACCGATGCCCTATATCTGCCACATTCATGACAGCAACCCTTTTCCTGCTATGATACAATTTACTATAATTTTGATGTAAATCCACTAGCGGGCAACCACGTCCCCGTTAATTTCACTTAATTAGTGACGTGCTACAACAATACTGCCATTCATACATATGCCTGTGTCTCTACAGTAACTTACCACATATTTCGTTTTCCATCCCTGGCTTTGATTTTTTCCCTGTAATTGTATATAGTACCAACAGAGCCTTTTGATATAATTTTACAGACTTTCCCTTGCCTGAGTAGAACTTCGCCTCACAAAACTACATTTTTAAAGGGCAGAGCTCCATCGTAGGCTTTAGATCTATGGTCTGGTAAAATATATATAATATGTTGACCACTGGTCAAGAATATTATTAATTTGAACTAGACATACAATCCAGCTAATACCAGTCCCCCAAGCACTTACACAAAATTGATTACACCAAATGTATATGCTGCTGATCGGTGCTGGCGCTGCCATCAGTTATTTCAGATTATACACTCTAGAGACGCGGCACTTTTCAGTAAGCATGCGCGCACGAGTAGTGTCTCGAAACAACGCATGCACTCGCACTTGTGGCCATACTAAAGTAGCGCACAAAGGAGGTGCATGTGCAGTGCAGGGCCAAGTTGCGCTAAGGGCAGGATAGTATTTGTTACTACCACTGGACTACGCAAGTGCAATACTTTGCACCAATGGGATTGTAGTAAAAACGAGCCACTAGTGTAGCATCAAGAAAACGCGGGCACTAGCCGGGCTAATTGACAAATGAGATTCAATTAGGCCAATCAAGAGCAGTATAATAAGGGATCCCCCACCTCCCTCTGTACCTCCCACATTGCTTGTAGACTTCGACGAGGTACCGACGGAAAGGTGAGTCCTGTTCATGCTCTGCCATTCAATTCCAGCGCTTGGATGTGTGTGACTGTCTGTCAGCCTAAATTTAAAACATAACTCTGTCCACTCTTTCGTTATGGGTTATTCACGAAAGATGCTTGATTTAGAAATACTGGTAGAACAATACATTCGCATTGAGCACTACCATCAGTCTTATAAACAAAGTGCAGTGAGTCTCACACTTCACCCATAAGATTTTCAAAACTACTACATTCGGGGTCTTTCTTTACTAAGAACCCCTCGATTTGGTCATCTTTGTAGCGCTATTCATAAACAACGTTTTTCCACTACATATAAGACTGTGCCTACAGACATTGGTGGGCATAGTCACACACAACTAGAGTCTAGAATGATTGTAGCAATTAATACAGTTACTGTCAGTCTGTGGCCGCTTTTTGGTTGTGAGCGATTTGGTTTGTGGTCTTTAGATAGAGTTTTTTTTTTGCGTGAGCACACTATGGGTACACAAGCTGGATAATGCAATTACCCTTTGTCCCCTGTGTTTTTCTCACTATTAGAGCGGGGCCTCAACCACCGAGAAATAGCCGGGCGAGGTGAGGCTTACCCCCACAAAATGCTGGGTGAGTATTGTCAAAATCTTAAAAACCTTTTTTTGCATAATTAGGATAAGTATGATAATTGAGAAAGTCAAATACTATGCTTGCATGACCAAGCGATATGTTTGACCTCTATTTGTGGAGCATCCTTCTTTCACCAATTTAAGTATAGTTGCTTAAATTTTGACTAATGTTCTTTTTTGTTTGAAAATGATGAAGAAGTAACTACACTTACATGTAATACATGTCTGGTAGGGTGGTATCATACCACTGTTTTATCTGTCTTCATTGGAATTCATTAGTGTAATATTTTTCACTTATAACTTTACTTGCAGTAGCACATTTTCACATTTTCACTTTAAGGTCCTGAAGAAAGCCGAGCTAATAAACTAAACGGCTGAAACATGTCGACCTCACTTCTAGCCAAGAGATAGTTACACATTTTTCAATACTATCAGGCGGTTTTTATTATATGGCAGTAGGACAATTCCGAATAAACATATTTTTTGTCTTCCTAGCCATTTTTATTACACACATGGTTATCACTTGCACTGCACTTCATAAGTCCTTACATATCCTGATCAAACAAAGTGGCTGAGTTTCTATTGGGAGTAGGAGGTCCTTTACCCTTGCAACACCAGCCTTGGCATCATCTTGGCTGTAGGTGACCCCTCTCCTCTGGTTCTCCAGATGACGAAGTTCCACCAAATGAGTGGGCTGATGGAAACTATACTCAGGCCCGAGATTGTACAGGCTTTGTAATATTGGTGAACTGTATTTGCTCCTCCATTTGTGGTCTCTCTGTCATACCAAATTAGACCATTTTACTCCCTGTAGTTAGTTAGGTATGCATTCAGGGGTATGGAGTAAATTTGGTCTTTAAAGATTGCCCCCAGACCCTCCCTCACCCTTTTTGTTGTCATGTTCTATGATATTGCCATACCATTTACTCTTAAGTGCATTATGAACCTCGCGGTTAAATGCTAACTCTGGTTTGGCTTTATCAAAACAAGTCGTGTAAGGTGTCATATGCTTTGGAATACTACCCCCTTGCCAATTCTGGGGACGGGGGTAGCATTCCACCCTTCTAGAGGGAGAAGACATGTTAGTGCTGACTATCCCGGTTCTAGTTAACCAGAGCCCCAGCGTCACAAAATGAACGCTGCTGCCACAGACACAAGTCTGACCTCCTGCTGCTGGGAGTCCTTCCAGTCACGGAGGTTTGGACAATAGGTTTCCTGCCTGGAGAGGTGCGAGCACCACCCCAGACAGGACTTTGTGTTTTGGGACATGGAGGACTGAATAAATTGAGACACTGCCTGAGGCACACTAGGTGCTTCATGCATACCCCAGTTCAAACCGGTTGCTGGGGCACTCCAGCCCCACCTCTGGCGCAAAACTGGACAAAGGAAAGGGGGTGTAACCACCCCCTTCCTGGTCCCACCCATAGGAGGGACCTAGGAACTAATCCAGCCCCTTTTAGCTGTATAAAGGTAGGAGCTGTGTCCTTGGACTTTAGATTTGATCCTGAACTGAAACTTGAAATGAAACTCTGGACTTCGACGTTCTGCTGAAGCTGAAGACTGAAGAATCTCCCTTGTGGCCAAGGAGTGACCACCCTGGGCAACCAGGCACCATCCAGCAAATCAACGGCTTGCTTTGTCGACGTTCCCGCCGGAACCCGAGCACAGAGCCTGACAAGACCCAGACTTCCAGACCTCTCTGACCCTCTCTTCACGACTGCAGCATAGCTGAGATCAGTGGAGGCGACGAGACACGTGGGACCGAACATCTTGAAAAGCCTGCAACTTGCTACCTGCGCAGCTCCTGAGGCATCCTCGAAGCTGTGCACTGGGGACTGAGAAACCCCGAATCCGAGCTCCACCTGCACCGAAGATCAGCCCTCCACGAGTTCTGCGTGGGGCCCTTCTGCTTGTGTTCTGCTCGACGCATTGTCCGGTTGCTGGCCCATTTGCTAGTAACCTCTGTGACGACAATCCTTTTGAATCACCTCACTGGTCTGGTTGCTCCAGACTGGCCCTTGCCACCCTTCAAAGGTGCGGCACCTCAGACCTTGTTGGTCTGCATCAGAAGCCTTCTTTGAATCCTGCGTGGGTTGCCTTTGCCAAGGCTTATTGACTCCAATCCGGCAGTCGACCCCTCCATCTGCGAGAACCTTCGTGGGACAGCTCACCTCCAGCACCTGGTCATCCTTGACGCCTCCTGGTCCGCGTGGCTGAGTAGACAAGCTTCACGACAGCACCTGATTGCTACTTGACGTCGTCTGGTTCCTTCCTGGTTCCACCCGGTCACAGGCTAGTGACCCAGACTCTGTCCCCTCTGCTTTCAGGTCCTCTTCATCCTCAATCCACCGTTGGATCCACCCGGACATCTTCCTTCTGGTCGCCTGCAGCATCTTTCTTCACAGGCTCCATAGACTTCAACGGCGAAACCCGACATATCTTCACACCTATGCACACGCCCTCTGTGGGTGAAGTAACGCGAGTGCTTCGGTGCTCCCAAGGGTATTGACTATCCAAGTGTCTAGGTTTTTAGTTGTTTCCTTCTAGCTAAACCGTAAGTGTCCTAAATCCTTATTCATCTAACTTCTAAGTTCCCATTGACTTTACATTGACTCTCGCGTGTGGGTAAAGACTCTGCACGCGCCGCCTGTGGGCCTCCTACTTTTAAACTAAGATTCAGATAGTGTAGCCCCAGCGATTCCCTAGGCCCTAGGCCTTTCCTTTTCTCGTGACGTGGTACTTATACCACTTTCTTAATATATGGTTTGCTTCGCCCCTAGGGCCTAACTGTAAATTGTTCAACTTAACGTATCCTGATTAAGTAACTTGTTATGTGCTTTTGCCTCTGTTCTCATAAAGAGTTCAGAGGAGTGTGTTAATAAATAAATACATATATATTTTATATATATATCCTGTGGGGTGTCCTTTCATTTGATATTCAAGGGGTTACATATGGTAAAACAGCTGGCTTTACACGCCCTCAAGAGTCTTTTAGCCTAAGACTGTTCTGTCCACGCTACCACTAGGATAGCTGGTCTATAAGCTTGACTTACAACCATCACCATAAGGGTTGTTTGGACTGGTGCAAGGTGTTCACTAGAATAGTGAACATCATATAGCAGTCCAACTTCTCACAATGGCCATGTGCATATGACGTGTGGCTTCCTTTCAAAGAACCCTGCTGTGGGGGCATTCTCATAAGGTGTGGTATAGGGTAGCCTCCACAGTGCACTGTCTCAGGCAAATTGCATCCTCCCTGCATCCAAGTTTCATAAGTGTGCCCACAGTGAAATACGATATGTGCAGTACCTTCAGTTGAATGAGTCGGAACTTAAGTGGGATAGCTGATTCTCTCTGAGCCATAAGTGCAGCTTGCCAATCCTCATCCTCTAATGTGCCTATGTCTTCTTGCCATTGTTTGCGTAGGCTCCTAAGTGGGACCAGCAGAATATTGCATAACTTACGATAAGTTAATGATATTGCTTGTTTCAGACGTGGTTCCGAGAGTAACCTATCCTCCAGGGGGAGGATTCTGGTATCTCCCCAATCGCGGAGAGGGTGGTACTAAGAGCATGTCGGACTTGTAAATAACTAAAGAGCTCCCCTTCGGCCAAAGCATAGTCTTTTGCTAGTTGTGTAAATTACACCACTTTCCCTTTTTTCCAAGGGTGACCGACAGTAGAAATACCAATGGTATCCCATCTGTCGAAGCCATGATGGCACAGCATCCCAAGTTTTTGGGTCGTCCAAAGAGAGAGGTCTGAGTCAAAGTATCCAGCCAGCCAAGTTTCTTGTTGGTTTGCTCCTAAATAGCTATGGTTTGAGCATTAGGTCAAAAGAAACGGCCTCTCTTGGCCTTAGAATAGAGATCACCTAGGTAGCCTTCTTTCCCCAATGGATAGTTATCCAGGAGATGAGCCGGGTCTAACGGGGGCTGGTGTATCCAGTGGTTCACCACCACTAAGCTGTAAAACCCAGTAATAGAGGCGTAAATCCGGGAGAGTGATGCCTCCATCGTACCCACTCCCTGTGAGGTGTGGACCCTGCTGTGGGATGGGAGGCATCCCCTCCAAGCCTTGCATAAGCTGACTAGCTTATGCAAGGCTATGCGGGGATCCCTCCCATCCCACCCCACAACAGGGTCCTCACCTCACTCTCAACGCTTCTAAAATAAGACTCTGGTATTTTAATTGGGCAATTCTGTAAAATATATAGGAAAGGGGAGCGTCAACATTTTGAAAAGGGCCGTGCGACCAACTAAGGAGAGAGGCAAAGTTCTCCAGTGTTCCACATCGTTTCTCAGTCAAACCAGGGGGGCTACAAGATTGTTCGTATAAAATCTGCTAGGATCCGGGTTGATATAGATTCCCAGATAGCGGAATCCATTCTCCGCCATATCCACTGTATACCCAAGAGGTAGTCTTGGAACTGGCCTGTGTAGTGGGAAAAGCACGTATTTATACCAATCAATTAAGTATCCTGAATATCTCCCGAAATTTGTGAAGATCTTTAATATTCTGTGGAGTGATTTCGCAGGGGCAACTAGGAAAAGCAGGATATCATCCGCATAAATGGATATCCTGTCTTGTCCCACGGCCCATTTCAATCCCCTTATTACAACATCCCCTGGAACCCAGGACGCCAGAGGCTCCAGTATCAGAGAAATAATCAACTGAGATAGGGGGCATCCCTGCCTAGTGCCCCTACACAGCAGTAGTCATTATTTTTAGTAAGAAGAGTTTTTCAAGGGAACCAAGATAAGGTGTTATGCACAAATAGGAACAATGTGTCCTTCAAGCTTGATTAACCAACAACCAATACATAGGATTTTGCCTACTCACCTGGGGAGGAGTTTTGTACCCTCCCACCCCAGAAGTCTCTGGGAAAATATGAGTAGGGCTTTCTGAGCATAGCACAACTGAACTACTCAGATTTGACTTTTTAATAAGTACCAAACCTACTTTGGCAGCACCATGTTGTGTAGTTCCTATAAAACCTATATAGAATCTGCGAGTTTATACAACATACACTGTAGGATTGGTGTCAGACTGATTCTAGACACCCCTATCGGGTATGCAGGCCTGTGTACCAGCTAGCTCACAGTGTCACTAGAAACTCCTCTTACCAAGCAGAAAATAGTTCTTTGCAACTATCAAACATGACAACTGTGATCCCTCAGGACCGTGGAAACAGTATACTACTTTTCGCTCAGTTACTCGTGCTCACTTAGTCTCAGAGAGATAAACAGAATAAACGGTATGGATGTTTTTCAATAAGCATTTATTGAACAGTTGTTATTCTAGTTTAAAATAAGTGTGCTGGAACAACCATTAGACAGTATCACATATAAATGGTTAGAGGCACTAAGAAAGTAAACAGATGGTAGATTTATACTGTCTTGCTATAACCATGAATACAGGCAAGTATACAAAATACATGACAATGAAGTGAGTACTCCTACGTTGCTACCCTAACTAGATGTACCTAAGTGTCCCTAGCATGTATGTAGATGTTAAGCCAAGTATCCCTCTTGGATAAAGTCAACCCTATTACCTGAAGTGAGGGACTGTGGGACCCCGTCTTGCTCTCGAGTCAGACACTCGCAAGGGATGTTTTAAACCACTGCTAGCTGGAGTATCTGCATGCAGCAGCCTCAGTGTCTCGTGTCAGTATGTCAGCAGGTAAGTCCTGATCTCCTCTGTTTGTCTCAAGAAGTTGTGGAAAAGTAAATTTTGCCATGTTATATGTGCCTACGTGTTCCCCATATTATGTTATATGTGCATGATCGATATGCATGTATTCCCCTCTGATCGATTAAAGACGCAATTACAGTTGTGTCCATCTCTAGTATGCCAGTTTCCAGTCTTCGTGAAAGCAACGAATATTAGGCCTATGTAAACCTGCGTTGCCACATTTTACAGTGTGCACGTTAATTCATTGAATTGTCCCCGTTTCTAAGCCTCAAAAGGGCCCGGACTCAGATTCAGCTCCTGTCTCCTGAACCCTCTCCGAGGAGCGATACAGCCCCCACCTGTATCCCTGACCCTTAGCTTACTTCTTGCCTCGCAGTGCCCGGCCCGGCCTGGCTCTGCCTCCCAGTCTGCCAAGAATATGTTATGTTTCTAGTTATCAGTTCAGCCTTCCTTCTCTGCATTCCTAAGCTACTGAATCGCATCAATAGTTTCCGTCATGGTCTAGCCTTTATGTCTCCATGTAAGAGAAATACTGTATTAATATCCATAAGAATATTCCTCGCACACGCACTACATATAGAATTATGCATACACCAGTCTTAGAGTCTATTAGCCTTTGCCCTGATAACTTTTGGATTCTATCAACATGTACTCTAAACAACAGATACTAGATATGCCTGGGTACATGTCGCTCTGACACTCCAGACTTTAGTCTCCTCTTCTAGCGCAGAAGTCATAGCCCCCAGTTCTCCCTGGTAACACGTCATTGCCCATTTGCGCGCACCACTAGGTTAGAGGTCCCAGCTGCTCAGGTAGCCCCCTCCATGTTTCCGCCCCGTTTATGACACTTCTGTTACGTCTACATCACATGTCTATGTATACGCCCTATACACGCCTTCTTGTTACATCATTTTACCCTTATCTTTCGTGACTGTTACGAACCACACCTACTGCTACGCCTACTGTATTGAATGTAATGTATTTGTTTAACTATAAATATTGTGCACTGTTATTAAAAGTTAGCCTATCCCCTTGTCCATTCCCAGATCCTGTCCCCGGCAGCTGCCATCCTATTCCCGTACAGGCTGTCCTGTTCCTGTCCTTTATGCCTGATTAAAAGCCTGTAAACTCCAGCTACCTCGAATTTTGACTCTTATTTATTGAGCTATCTGTTTATATGAGTATCCTGAAAAATAGAACCGGTAATTAATTATTTATTTACCACATATTGGCGCCCGAATAGGGACTTGCCCTTTCCCCACGCGCCGGAGAAGCCACGCAGGCCCCCTGATCCTCTGCAGCCGTGACGGAACCATACCGTGCACGTGCAGATATTTCTGCTTCAAGTATCCCTCAGGCCCACGGAGGAGACGGAGGTTGCGGTCCAGCGTCCAGACGAGGCGGTGGAGGAACGCGGCGAGTCCCGACCAGAGCCCAAGCCGAGAGTCCAAGGTCCGAGGTATCCGGAGGCCCACCTGTAACTGAAGTCCGAAGTTCGTCCGTCCGTCGTCGTAGCAGTCCAGTCCAGTCCGAGGCCTTCCGTTCTTGCTGCCCGGTGAGTACCGTTGCTGGGGTAGTATCTAGACAGGGTCAATTAATTTGTCTCTGGTCCGTGGGTTTGGGTACACAGATCCAACACGAAGTGTTCACCTAGGTGGACGCGGGTCCTGACGTGTCTCTTTATGGGACCGGTAAGTTTCGTACTGTTTTAGCAGTGCATCTAGTCATTCTAGTAAGTTTCTGTTCCAGTAAGTTCTGTTCTCGAGAAAATTCATGTATTCTGTCCGAACTGTATTATAAATGTTATTTCATGTGTTTTCAATGTCGTGGTATGAGTGATTTGTTTTCAGTTATTACTGTGTTTATCGTGTATTGTATTGTGTCCAGACTCCAGCCTAAATTATGCCTTTGTTCTCGAAATTACGTCAGTTAAGAACTAGAAAAGGTCTGCTCGAGGAAGCAGTTCCTGTCCCGCCTAGGGACAGTCCAGGTCATTTTATGTATCATAAGCATGGCATAAGTGCCATATTATATCTAGATTTATGGGTGGAGTACACCAAGGAATTAGAAGAGAAATATAGATGGCCCGTATCAGGTACGTGGGATGCCGAGTGCATCATGCGAGTAGAAGAAGCATTATGGAAAAAGAAAGCCAGACAGTCCCAGAAAGATGCCATCGAGTTATGGCGCAAAGAATCTCATAAAAGAACCGAAAAAGAAATCAGAAAGACAGAATTAAGTAGGGAATCCTCCGAAAGAGCCCAAGAAAGGGAATTAATCGAAGTAGGTGAACGAGTTAAAGCCGAACAGTCAGACAGACAGAGAAATGCCCTTATTAAGGGTATGTATCCTCTTCTTGCCGAGGGCTTGCCAAAAGCAACCCCGGAAGCACCATGTAATTTTCCGCCGCCATTAGTTCCGATTAAGCTACGTCACAAACCGACCGCAGCTGATATTTTTCTCTCGTCCTATTTGGACGATACAGTCCCAGAATATGCAAATCCTGTTCCGCCAGCTCCAGTAAATAATGTAATTCCTGTTCCTCCAGCCACCGGGGCACCCGTTACAGCACCTGTTACGGTACCCCCGGTCCAGCCCACAGTACAAGTACCGGCTACATCAGTCACTCTGCCAGCCCGTACGATACCCGTCGACGATTCCAGTTTAGGAGCCGTGGGGGGGGGGAAGTCCTCCTTGTACCCCGCCCCAACACAGACGTGTGACATTACTCGAGCTACATGCCCGAGCGTTACAGCGGTCGCCCAAAAATCAGTCAGTTGCAGATATCAAACGAGCTCTTACAGAATGCCGTTATGATCCGGTCCCAGGCGATGATGATATGGTCCTGTATTCATTGCGTGTAAGACGGGTGACCGAATATTTGGACACCCTACCGAATATGAAAGAATATCTAGACAGAATATATCGTTTCATCCGTACAGGAGTAGATCCAGAAAGTATTGGCGAAGCCATGTCTCAAAGAAAAGTCGAGATCCAGCTCATGCTATTAAAGTTTCTAATTAATTGTTTAATAAGGGAACAAGATTATCCAACTAAAGATCCGGAAGAAATGAAAGTCCTGACCAGGTGGAGTGATCATATAGCCGAGGGAAGACACAAGACACAGAACTGTATAGACAGTATGTATAGGAAAATTCGTAAAGAAATAATAAGGTTACACGAGAAACGCAAAGCAGCACAAGTGTCCGAGAAAGAAAACGACTCTTCTACGGAAGACGTAGACGACGAGAATCCCACCAGAATAGCGTATGTAGGTAAAACTAGACTTCCCGACCGACATCCACGCCTAGAACACAAGAAAGTTTTTCCTCCTCCAGCACCAGAACAAGGTTCTCTTGAGCAAGTATTTCAAGCTACCGATCACATTCTGAAATCACGAATCGGTTATAGTGAACTTAGTACCATGCATGAACAAGAACTAGCCCGATCAGCAGTCCGATGGACTACTGATTCTACCACTTTTCCAGACGAAATAGTGGCACAAATGTTTCTGAAACTGCCCCCAGCCGAGCAGCGACTGGTGGGTATGTATATGATCCAGCACCTCATTACACTGTATGAGGGACAGCATTCGGATCCAGGTCCGTTACATGATGTTCTGAACGAGTTACTCCAGTATAGATGGAGAGGTCTTGGTACCGATTTAATTAGTGTCATTCTAGAACAGCGCCACAAATATAGAACGTTTCTGAATCCGCATTTTGTTCACGTCTCACCTCCAGAAAGTAAACCATTTTACATAGATAGACAGCATCCGTTACGAGAAGTACACCCAGTTAGGACAGCGGGTGGTGAAATGCAACGAGTATTTGTTTACACCCCCATTACAAAGATGGAACTCTTAGAGATGAAGAAGTTAATTCCCTGTCACGACAAAGATCCAGCAGGGTTCCATCGAGAATTAAAAGACATGCTCCGTATGGGAGAATACACGTATCCAGATATCATTAAAATGTTAAAGGTCCTGTTGCCCGCAGGGGTATATGAAAAACTCAAGGAAAAAGAATGGGAGGTGGGAGAGAAAAAGATTGATTGGACAGCTCTAGAAGCTGAAGATAAAATACGAGTACCAGGTACTGGTCTTGGGGACAAATGTAAAGAATTGCCCGAGTTATTGATACAAGTTTTGCCAAGGTTACTAGCCACGAAAAAGGAAGATTGGGATGCAATCTCAGCATGTAAACAGAAACAGGATGAAGACACTAGTGATTTTTATTCTAGATTTGAAAAATGTTTTATTATTAACAGTGGTTTGAAGACGAGTAGCGAGTCGTACCCTCATCTTTTTGTTACCAAACTAGTCGAGAATTCAAGTCCACAAGTTAAAAATCGAGTTTTGAAAGTCGAAAGTAGTTGGCAAGCTAATACTCCGTCACAAATGCTCCAGATGCTCCAGTATCACCAGAATAGAATCAGGGAAGAGCAAGAACACGAAAGGAGACGTATGAAAGACACGAAAATGAAAGTATTAGTTGCACAATCTGTTCCACAAGAAAGTCAGAAGAGGGGTCCGAATCAAACCAGTCATCCTGCAGCTCCCGTTAAAGGGACATGCAATTATTGTAAACAGCCAGGTCATTTTATAAACGAGTGTGCAGTTCTGAAACACAACATAGCTACTGGTAAGACTAAAGAAAGACCACGTCCGCCTAGACAAGAACAAGTTTCACAGACTTCTCAGTCACCACAGAATGCACAACAGACAGTTCCAGCACCGCAGCCAATCGCTGCAACACAGCATGTTACACAGCAAATGTACCAGTATGCTCAGTCAGAGTATCCAGAGTATCAACAGTATTCATGAAACAGCCTAGAGAGGGAGGTAGGCTTGCCTCTCATCGAGATACCTGTAGATCAAGAGGGTCCCTATGTACACAGTCAAGTATTAGGGAAAGACAGAAAGTTTCTGATTGATACAGGGGCAAGTAGGACTACTATCAGTCATGACGAGGTTCCAGGGGCTCCGCTCTCAGGCTCTAAAAATGTTTCCCTTGGATTTTCAGGAAAGCCTTTTGTTAATGAAATTTCGAAACCAGTTTCCCTAGAAGTTGGTCCATTGTCCCGAACTACTGATTTGTTACTTACGAAATCATGTCCAGAAAATTTGTTAGGCATTAAAACACTGAAAGAATTAGGTGCAGTAATTTGCTGCTCCCCAGAAGGAGTTCGATTGTTTTTACGTGACTTTAAAGGTCACTATGTATTACGTGATTTTGATCCAAGACTCTTGAATGTCCCGCAGCATTTATGGGCGCAAGGTCCAACTGATGTAGGATGTATGCACATCACACCCCATCGTGTGACTCTCAAACAAGGTATAGTTTTGCCACGAATCAGACAGTACAGATTGCCACCTGAGGCTGTAGCAGCCTTATCCAGAATTATAGACGAGCTTATTGCTCAAGGAGTGGTTGTAGAAACTGATTCCAATGTATGTAACTCTCCTATCATTCCAGTCTTGAAACGTACTGATCCAAATGCACCTCCAGTATATCGATTAGTGATTGACCTTCGAGAACTTAATAAATGTATCATACCCCAGTATCCAGTAGTCCCAGATATTTCTTCTCTATTGACAGCCATTGATTCTGAAGCTACATTTTTCACTGTTATCGACCTCAAGAATGCATTTTTCAGTGTCCCCATTCATCCAGACAGCCAGTACCTTTTTGGTTTTTGTTTAAATGGAAGGAGCTATAAATTCACACGAGCTCCTCAAGGTTTCACAGAAAGTCCTAGTATTTACAGTCAAGCACTTAAGAGACAACTAGACAATATTCACATGCCAACTGACACTGCCCTGCTCCAGTATGTCGATGATCTACTGATCACAGCCCGTTCTGAACGTGACTGCGAGCGTGCGTCGCTTACAGTTCTGTATTTCCTGGCCGAGCAGGGGCACAAGGTGTCCCCTTCCAAATTACAATTCTGTGTCCAGCAAGTGATCTACTTAGGCCACTTGCTGTCCAAGTGGGGGAGGCAGTTGACACCAGACCGTATCCAGTTAATAGCGAGTTTTCCACAGCCCAAGACACAGAAGGAGGTACGAGCTTTTATTGGCCTCACTTCCTATTGCAGACAATGGATTCCTCAGTATGCATTTCTAGCCAAGCCACTGATGCAGTTAACGACACAGGAGGCAGCCGTATCGACTGTCCTCCCTTGGACATCTGAACATACACTTGTTTTTAATGAATTAAAGAAAGCCTTATGCCAAGCACCTGTTCTAGCTACACCGAACTACAGTAAGCCTTTTACACTTTTTGTCACAGAACGTGATGGTACTGCATTATCTGTTCTCACACAAGATCAAGCCGGACAGTACAAGCCCTGTGCTTATTTTTCGAGCACATTAGATCCAGTAGCCCAGGCGCTGCCTGCGTGCCTCAAGTCAGTTGCAGCCACAGCTCTAGCAATCAGACAAAGTGATTCCATAGTATTAGGACACTCCCTGACAGTACAAGTTCCACACTCCGTGGAAGTTCTTTTAAACCGAACACAGACTCAGCACTTGACAATTGCACGCTTAACAGGTTATGAACTGACACTGTTCCAGCCACACATAGAAATCAGACGCTGCAACGTTCTAAATCCTGCCACACTGTTACCGTCAGTTACTTCAAATCCGGCCACACATGACTGTGTGGAAGTTGTTAACACTATGACTAAGCCAAGACAAGACCTGACAGACATTGCATTACCTAATCCCGACCTGACACTTTATGTGGATGGTTCATGTATGAGAACAAGTACAGGAGAACTAGTAGCCGCGTATGCAGTGACTACTGACACGGAAGTTATAGAGACACATCGTATTGACACCCTGTCTGCTCAAGCAGCAGAGCTAGTCGCTCTGACCCAAGCCTGCATACGTGCTAAGAACCTGAAAGTAAACATATACACAGATTCACGTTACGCATTCGGAGTCGTACACGACTTTGGAGTACTCTGGCAGGAGAGAGGTTTCATGACTTCTCATGGAACCAAGATTCAGCATGGTCTCCTCATTCAAGCTCTGTTAGATGCAATACATTTACCGACAGCTATCGCTATCATGAAGTGCAAAGCACATACGAAAGTTACTGACATTATTTCCCAAGGTAACGATCTAGCAGATCGAACAGCTAAGCTTACAGCTCAGACTCTAGACATTCCAGTTAACACAACACAGACATTCAATCCAGATCAGACTACTTGTATGACAGTTAAGGACCCTACACAAGATGTCATAGACATACAGTTACATGCTACTCCCGAAGAAATCAAGAAATGGTCCGAACAAGGAGGGGTCCAGACAGATCAAGGATGGTTGACGAAGGGAAAAGCCACATGGTTTCTCCCCGACTCTATGGTTCAAGTCATTATTAATACCGCACATAGTCCAGCACATCTAGGAGAAAAAGCTATGTTAGACAGTATTCAGAACCTTTGGTTCAACAAACACTTACGAGCTGCAGCCAAGCAGAAAGTCCGTACCTGTATGATATGTTGTCAGTTCAATCCAGGTAAAAGTGTCCCGGTGGAACAAGGTGGATTCCAACCTCCTGACCACCCTTTTGAAGTCCTCCAGATGGATTATATTCAGATGGAGCGATGTCGAGGTTTCAAGTATGTCCTCGTAGTTGTATGCGCTTTGTCCAGATGGACAGAAGCATATCCAGTTCCAGATTACACAGCCGCGACCACTGCCAGGCAGTTGGTCCGTGAATTCTTTCCCCGCTATGGACTCCCTAGGGTCGTGTATTCTGATAACGGCCAGCCATTCTCATCTGAACTCATGAAACATGTTTCCCTTCTGTTAGGGTACCAGTGGAAGTTCCATTGTGTGCGCCATCCTGAAGCAGCCGGTCTCGTAGAGAGACATAATCAGACCCTGAAAATCCGTATTGCCAAGATATGCAAAGAGAAAGGTGTAGACTGGCTAGTTGCCCTGCCAGTTGCCCTATTTTATATGCGGATGGTTGCACATTCCAGATCAGGTCTGTCCCCTTATGAGGTCGTATTCGGCCGCCCCCCAAACATGTGGGGTACACCTAGACCCCGCAGTATTACAGATGTTTCCAGTAATATGCTGACAGATTACCTAGCTTCCTTGATGTCTGCCCTACACTCTTGTCGTTCACAGGATGCCGCCGCATTTCCAGACAACACCGAGGTGAAACCGCATGAAGTCATTCCAGGCAACCTCGTGTTGGTGCGGAATTTTGATCGTTCAAGTCCGCTGGAGCCCCGCTGGAAGGAGCCTCGGATGGTCTTATTAACTACAAGGACAGCAGTGAAGTTGGAGGGCAGGAAAGGATGGGTCCACCTGTCCCACGTCAAAAAATTCCATGGACTTCGTGAAAAATCTTTTGCTAAGGACTGTCCTATTACTAAAGACTGCCTAAAACCAGACTCCGAACTTGATTCTGAACATAAAGTTCCTCTGTTAGAGAAAACTCCGCAGCAGGAGTATAAAGAGAAACTCCGGTCTAGTAAAATAAGTCAGCCAGTTTAATTGTCTAAGTCCCTCTCGGGTGAAACGGTTAGACAGGTTTCTGACATGTATGAGATAGACCCCCATAGTGAGAGAGTTAGTCAAAACTCCATAAGATGTATTGTTTTTCTAAGTTTTATATTGTTTCTAAGTTTGATGGTTACCTGCACAAGTTATGCTTTACATTTATGTTTTCCAGTCTCACATGTAAATAAGTTTCCTAATGCTACAGTAGAGCACACATTTAGTGATCTGCCTCCTCACGAGCTATCCTATCGTCTTGCTATGCGAAATAATACATTTATCAGAATGTTACACTATTCACACCAGACCAGCAATGCTACTAATTGTTGGGTGTGTGGTCGACTCCCCCCTTTCCAGACACCGAAGGGAGTTCTGCCACTCTTTCCTTATCCGTTTTCACATAATGGTTCGTGTGGAGCATGGTCCACGTTAACGTCATCCTCCAATGATATGTCCCTTCTGAATAGAACATGTTTCCCAGACAAGCAAGGTCTCTCCCATAGAACAGGGTTGGATCTAGAAAATGAAGTATATGATTTAGGTAATTATTCTTCGAATTTTATGGTCCTGAATGTTCAGTCCGATACTACTCCAGATTTACCTACTATTTCAGTACTACCAGTCAAAGGCGAATTATGTGTCAGAAAGAATGGTTCCGCACATGTAGGACATAGTGATTGTACTACTATTGTCGAGTATAGTGACAGTGGGAAATCTATTTTCAAAACCTCACGTCATTCTTATTTTGTTTGTGGTCAGACCGCATATGTTCGTCTGCCCCTCGATTGGGATGGAACATGTTACATTGCCTTCCTACTGCCACCAGTTTTTCTAGCCCCATCCGATTATCACAGAAACACACATCTAGTACACGTCAGACATAGAAGGGAGATCGAGTCCCCAATTGTCGATCAAACTGAAACTACTCTAGAACAGTATCAAGACTTCAATAAAGGTTTCTTCTTCTTTATAGGCCCTGTCCAGAATAGTAAGTTAATACGTAGACTAACCAGAACCCTTGAAGCAGTAGTGAATGAGACTACTTCCGCTCTAGGTAACTTAACCGAAGAGCAATCTGCTATGAGATTTGTCGTGCTCCAAAATCGTCTCGTTCTTGACGTCATACTGGCCGATAGAGGAGGAGCATGTAGAGTCATCGGATCTAGTTGCTGCATTTTCATTCCTAATAACGCGCCGTCTGTTTATTCAGCTATAACCAGACTTCATCAAATTGCCCATCAGTTACACCAGAATCCAGGCACCTGGACATGGTCCGGTTGGCTCTGGAGTATTATATCTGCCTGGGGATGGAAAGTATTGTCATTCCTAGGTATTGCAGTAATGATCATATTCAGTTGCTGCCTCTGTATACAATGTGGCCCTGCGATTTGCGGCATGTGCGCTACCTCTTGTATTCCTAGTCCTAAGTCCCGTTCCAAGACAATTCGAGACGAGCAAATGATGCTATATGAAATGATAGATGGTATCATGAATATAGATGTTTCCTGATGGAAACGTAGGGCACAAGGAGGGAATGTGGAAAAGTAAATTTTGCCATGTTATATGTGCCTACGTGTTCCCCATATTATGTTATATGTGCATGATCGATATGCATGTATTCCCCTCTGATCGATTAAAGACGCAATTACAGTTGTGTCCATCTCTAGTATGCCAGTTTCCAGTCTTCGTGAAAGCAACGAATATTAGGCCTATGTAAACCTGCGTTGCCACATTTTACAGTGTGCACGTTAATTCATTGAATTGTCCCCGTTTCTAGGCCTCAAAAGGGCCCGGACTCAGATTCAGCTCCTGTCTCCTGAACCCTCTCCGAGGAGCGATACAGCCCCCACCTGTATCCCTGACCCTTAGCTTACTTCTTGCCTCGCAGTGCCCGGCCCGGCCTGGCTCTGCCTCCCAGTCTGCCAAGAATATGTTATGTTTCTAGTTATCAGTTCAGCCTTCCTTCTCTGCATTCCTAAGCTACTGAATCGCATCAATAGTTTCCGTCATGGTCTAGCCTTTATGTCTCCATGTAAGAGAAATACTGTATTAATATCCATAAGAATATTCCTCGCACACGCACTACATATAGAATTATGCATACACCAGTCTTAGAGTCTATTAGCCTTTGCCCTGATAACTTTTGGATTCTATCAACATGTACTCTAAACAACAGATACTAGATATGCCTGGGTACATGTCGCTCTGACACTCCAGACTTTAGTCTCCTCTTCTAGCGCAGAAGTCATAGCCCCCAGTTCTCCCTGGTAACACGTCATTGCCCATTTGCGCGCACCACTAGGTTAGAGGTCCCAGCTGCTCAGGTAGCCCCCTCCATGTTTCCGCCCCGTTTATGACACTTCTGTTACGTCTACATCACATGTCTATGTATACGCCCTATACACGCCTTCTTGTTACATCATTTTACCCTTATCTTTCGCGACTGTTACGAACCACGCCTACTGCTACGCCTACTGTATTGAATGTAATGTATTTGTTTAACTATAAATATTGTGCACTGTTATTAAAAGTTAGCCTATCCCCTTGTCCATTCCCAGATCCTGTCCCCGGCAGCTGCCATCCTATTCCCGTACAGGCTGTCCTGTTCCTGTCCTTTATGCCTGATTAAAAGCCTGTAAACTCCAGCTACCTCGAATTTTGACTCTTATTTATTGAGCTATCTGTTTATATGAGTATCCTGAAAAATAGAACCGGTAATTAATTATTTATTTACCACAATATACTCAAAGGTCTCCCCGGGGGTTCAACCTTATTGTGCCACTTGTCGGACTTAGGATGACGGCAGGAATGAACTTTATACATAGTTTTTATACAGCAGATGGTAGTCCTGCTGAGTTTCAAAGAATCCTCATGGATAATTTATGAGGCTTTTACCAGGGAAAATCCCACGTTCTAGGTGCATTGTTGTATCTAGGTAAAAGGTCAGTCCCCAGGAACCCTTATGTGTGTAATGTAGGGGAGAGTGTAGGTAAAAGGTTACATTGTTATCTGAGCCTATTTTGGGATACCTAGGTGGAATATAATACCGTAGCTGACAATAGGGAATCTGGTAACACAGGCTTTCCTTTATTGGATACTCAAATATCACTATCATTCTTTATACATCCCATTCTTTCCCATTTGGCTTTTTCTATTTCAGGTGCAGCGTGTGAAAGTTCTCATCATTCTTAAAGTTTTGTACAGTATTCATTAGCTTATTTGTCATTGTTTCTCTGTCTACATTACACGGCTCATATAAGTGAAAGGTATTGGACTCAAGAGCACAGTATTGTGTGCGGCACATTTCATGACTGCAATCTCCTTTGGCAATTGTAGAGCATTCAGTAAACGTAAAAACATACAGTTCATTTTGTATAGGATGGCCAGCAGAAGTAGAAAATCCTCTCTGTGACCATAACTGACCAAAATCTTGGACACTTTCCAAACCATACTGGCTCTTAGTATAAATGGGGACTCATGAACGTTCTGAGGTACAGCAGGGTCTGGCAATGGCAATTAATTTAGCCACTTGTACAGAAGTTACTTGGCACAGGTAGGAAGCCTCCACCATTCCACTTAGAGTATATATAGCATATGTAGCGCTTAGGATACTACGTTAATTTCTAAAACATGATGCATCGACAAAAAGATTACGCTTAGGATGTGTAAAGGGAAAATCCGGTATATCTGGTCTTGTTTGTATGCACAATTCAGTTATGGTGACACTGTCATGGTTAACCTTGTTCTCATCCTCTCCCTCCGGGGTAAGCAGTACTGAAGCTGGAATTAGTGTATTACATCTCTGGATAGAAACATGCTCCGCAGCCAAAATAATTATCTCATAGCGGGTTAGGCAAAAATTTGTTATGTTCTGCGTTCTGGATCGGCTCATAAGAATCTCGATCAAGGGGGGAAACCATAACAATTGTAGGATATTTGTTAAACCTAGCATATCTTGGTTTGATTACCATAGAGTTTTTGCCTCTGCCTCCTGTTTGATGTAGATGCTTTGGATACTTTGCCATTGCTGAACAGTGTCAAATTACAAATGTTCCCTGTTTAAAATGAAATGGTGATTGGTTGGACGTGATTGGTATCTTTGCCTTACTAATAAAAGTCCCTAGTGATGTGCACTGTGTGTGCAAGGGCTAGTAATGCAAGGGCACGTAGAGAAGGGAACTCAGGCCTTCAGTGTAGGGTCTGCGGGCAGAATGCCAAGTTAGCATGTTGTTCTGACAAGTGCAACCACATGTCAGGCCTGATATTCCCTTTTACATACACTTTGGGCACCCTGGTGGTAGATCCCAGGTAACACCTGGGCAGAGTGCAGTGTAGGTAAAAGGCAGAACATGTGCTGAGGTGTGTGCTAAAGTCTGACAGTGAAAAACTCTCCATTTCATTTTTCACTGCTGAAAGACCATTCTGCTCATAGGACACAATATGGGTGTTGTGTTTGTTAGCATAGTTTCCTGTCAGTTTATAATGGAGATGTGAAGTTTAGTATGTATGAACTCACAGTGTTATAGCACATCTTTCTGTGAAGGTGGTTTTGTCTCTGTGTGTTCATAAACCTCTGTTTTAGAAAGTGGCTGAGTTTTGTGCTCTGAGTATTTCTGTGTGTCTCTGAAATGTGGATTGTCTGTCTGCAACTGAAAGGTAAAGAGAGGTGGGAGAGGTCTTGACCAAGGGAGGGGTTGAGAAGGCACCAGGCTGCCCTGCATCTGGAGAGTGGGGGGGGAGAAGCCCGGGAGGTAAAAAGGCCTGGGCTGGTGCTCTAAACCAATTGACCCATCTCCTGTTGAGTGTTTAAGGATCAAGACCACCAGTATCAAAGGGAGAGAGGTGACACTGGGAGGGGACACCAAGAACTGATTTAGGCAGGGGTCAGGGATCCTTGAGCACATACTAACTTCAAAGACATTAAGGGGTATAACTAGGAGAGTTGAAACCCCTGAAAGCGGGAATGACACAGATATGGATTGAGACTGTAAAGGCTTGGACCCATTCTGTGGTCAAGAGGAACCTCTGCTGAAAAAGGAGCAACTGAAGAGACAGCTGTGGATAGAACAATCCTTGCTTTGTGATCTGGGGCTGGTCTGCAGTTTGCTGTTCTAACTAAGGGAGAGGCTGTTGGGACTGTGCTTGGAGGCGCTGGGTCCCCCTGCTTGAAGAAGAATGTGCTTTGTGCTGTGTCTTGTAAGCCCCAAGAGCCATAGGTGAGCTGGCTCCCTGTTTGGAAATACAGGATTATAAAGGTTTCCGGAGATGTCCCAAGCAACATGGTGTGCACATGCTTTTGCAGCCTGAGACCCTCATAAGTTGTGCCGTGTCATTGTGGGCACGCAGGAATAAACTAAGTCTCGAAAGCCCTGGGTGCGTGTCGAAGTGCAGGCCAAGGCGTTGGTGAGGATCACCTGGTTGTGGAGTGCACAGGGAGACAAGGTGAGTCTCGGACGCGCTGTGTGCGCGTCGTGGTGCAGCCCGGGTGCTAGTGAGGAGTGCCTGAGTAAGGGGGTGCACCTAATTGGAAGTAAAGTCTCCACAGTGCTGAGGGCGGATCTCGGTGTGGACAGGGACTGCCAGAAGCAGGGCCAAGTCATTAGGGCCCTCGGAGTCACCTGCAGCAACCAGGGGCCAGATGTAGGTAGGGATTTACCGGTCGGTAACGGCCGAATTCGTCCGTTACCGACCGGTAAAAGGAATTTGAGATGTAGGGGGCAAATTATTACAGAATCGGTAAATTTACCGATCGGTAAATTTACCGATTCTGTAAATTACCGAATCGGTATTTTTACCGATTCGGTAATATTGAGATGTAGGTGGGACTCTACTGAGTCCCACAAGCCTTACAGAATCGGTATTTTACCATCAAATTCAATTTGATGGTAAAATACCGATTCCGGTGTGCATGCACATGTGTGCATGCACACCTGTGCCATATGACAGGCAGACCTGCCCTTAGGGCAGGTATGCCTGCCACATGGCACCGGAGCCTCTTTTGGGGGTGCCAGAGGGTGTCAAAGTGACAGCCCCTGCACCCTTGTGACATTCGGTATTTACCAATTCGGTAAATACCAAATCGGTAATGCCCATGCATTCCTATGGGCTTCAAAGCCCATAGGAATAAATGGGCATTACCGGTCGGTATTTACCGAATCGGTAAATACCGATTTTTACCGATTCGGTAAAAAAACATCTGGATGTACCTACATCTCCCTGCTTCTATTTTACCGATTCATAAATACCGAATCGGTAAAATTCGGTATTTATGAGTCGGTAAAATAGATTTACCTACATCTGGCCCCAGGACCGTCAACCAACGGGAGAGCTGAGCCGCCGGTCCGAGTCCACCGTAACCTGTGACGGAGTTCTGCGTCAAGGCCCAAGTTGCTATTTTTCCTTTTTTCCTTGCAAATTACCTGATTGTAATATGGCGCATTGCATTATTTCTTCAGTGCATAGTATCTGAGTATAACGTGGCACAGTGTATTATTTCTTCACTGGACTGAACAGGATTGTAGCGTGATGCATTGCTTTGTTTCTTCCTGTTACAGGGCATGCTGCTGGTGATACGCATTGAATTGTTCCATCAATTGAAAGTACATGACTGTGGCGCTACGTATGGCATTATTTCTCTGTTGCACAGTATAAGAGAATATCGTTACTCATTGCAGTATTTGTTTCCTTTTGCAACATATGTGATTCTAGCAATACGGCTGGCCTAACCTTTTGGAAACGGCTAGAAGTTGCTTAACTGTTGGTTAGAATCGGTGGTTGGGATAAGAACCTACCAACCCACCAGAAAGAATACTACCCATTCTTATATGTTGATTTTGTATTGTGTGGTCGTATTGTATAATTGCTTATAAAAAGATTATACTAATTTTATTAAAACTCATGTGGAGTCTATTTGTGGTGTCATCATGGGGTTACTGTGAGCATGGTTGCACATACTGAACACTCGTGCCTTGGAGATAAACCTGGCTGCTCGTGCCAAGCTACTAAGGGGATGAGCGGTGCCATCTCAGACGGTGTCCTTACTTAGCCTAATGTTGAAGCGAGGGATCTGAGACTCCTGCTTCCAGCATTTGGTGGCGGCGGTAAGCGATAAGGACTCCAACTTCCAACAATAGTCCATTACAATCCCTTCTGTTTATTAAATGCTAAGCTCACGAGATCAAGAGTTGCTGAAAAATAGCCAATAGGGCGTGTAGTATCACCATGAGCTTGTATTAGTACAGATAATGCGCACATATCTCTTTCGTGACAAAAGAGCATAACATTTTTTGTATAGTCTGGCATTCCAAGAGTGGGTGCACTGCTTAGTAAATTTTAAAGGTCGTGAAAAGGCTTCCATGCACTCATCATCCTTTGGTATTGGGTCATTGACATCAGCATGTGTAATGCCGTACCAAAAGCTTCACAACCAACGAAAGGTTTGGTACTCATTGTTGCCAACCATTCCCAAAAATATTCTAAATTCTCTTTGAGTAATAGAAAATTTCATTTTAAGGACTGTCTCTATTCGTTCATGTGACACTTTTCTCATCACTTTTCATGTTTGGTGACCTAGGTACATGACTTTTTCTTGACAGTATTGTAATTTGTCAAGTGACACTTTAGGTCCATTCTCAGCTAGGTGGTTAAGTGGTGAAATGATTTCTTGTTTACAATCTTCTTTTATAATCGAAGTGATCAGTAGATCATTGATATATTGAATTAGGGTTGAATTGCATGTTAACTGCAAAGTTTTAATTCTTTTTCAGGATCTGATTAAAACAGGGAGGAGTCTCTGTATAACCTTGTGAACCAACACCATACTAGGTTTTTTCAAGGAACCGAAACGCGAAGAAATACTGGTTCTATTCATGTAATGGAACAGAGAAAAATGCCCATGCACGGCCAAGTTCAATCACCTAAAACTACTCTGCATCTGAGGGAATTTGAAAGAAAAATGGAGTGGTGTTAAAGGTCAGGCTACCAACCGAATTAAAAGAACCTTAAGTATTGCCCGGCGGTGTCGCCTCTTAAACCCACAAGTTATTAACCAATGAAGAGGCAGGCGCTGGAGACTGGAAGGCAGGAAACAAGGGTTTTTATTCTCTCCGGAGGAGAACACATCAGTTCGGACAGCAAGTATCGTCACGAGGTGCTCTACCCGCATCTCTGAGGCCTGGCCTCTTATACACAGGTTTATTGCTTTATTACATACAACACATTCTTGGCAATGCTTTGATGTACGGAAAGACATTCTCGGAACCCCCGCTCCAAGCCCGTTCCCACACACATATACAGCAGAAGTCCCCACCCCGGTCACAACAGGTGATGATTATCGCGCAGCTGGACATTCCGCCGATTCACGGAATGTGGGGGGTTTGATCGGATCTCATAGGGTGGGGGCTTTGATCAACTCGAGGGTCCTTTAATGAGGGAAGCTTCCTACTGTACGGGGGGGGGGCAATAAACAGTATCCGCAGAGCTTAGGTGGTGGCCTGGGAACGGGGAAGACAAACGGGCACACAGGAAAAGGGGGGTTTGCATCAAAGGGCCTGGGACCATGAAAGGAATGAAGGGAAGTGTCGCGCTGAGAACAGGATGGGGTTCCGAGGCAGAGCCGCGCAGAAGAGGGGTTTATGACCCAAGACATGTGAGAGTGGAGGGGGGGTTGTCAGCGCGCGGTCGGGAGAGAGAGAGAGAGACGCTGGCTATCGGCGAGGGGCAGGGAGGCCATGGTGTACAAAATGGCTGCCGCTTACGCGCACGAATGGGCCCAAGGAGAGCAAGATGGTGCCGATAATGTTGATATTTTCAGTCTAACTTTTAACAGTCCTCCCTTTTCAACATATCTAGCCAACTTGCCTACTCAATGTCAATCTTCATCAAATTCCCAACCTCGGCATCATATAATGCTCCCATGCGTTCGTTTCCAAAGTCCACGGCCTTAGGGCAAATACAGTTTGCACATAATGAACACAGGGGTGGCAGACATTGAATTCCTAAGCATAGGCCACATATTACTACTACAGGAATTAGGATAATGGTGAACAGTCTCCAGCCCCAGTTCTTAACGGTGTTCCAGAACCAACCACCAAGTGACCATTCTTCCTGTTCCTGGTGGACTTCCGAAGAGAGTCTGTGAAGATGTTCGATGGCTTTGTACACTGAGGGCGAGTTGTCCGGTATGTATGTACAGCAGCTGGACCCAATAATGCGGCATGCTCCACCACGGTCCGCAAGAACCACATCTAGGACAAGGCGGTTCTGTAGGGCCACCAAGCGGACCGCTTGGAGTTCGGCGGTGTTGTTGGCAAAGATACCAGCTGTGATGTTCATTGTTGTCTCAACTGCCTGAGTCAAATGTCGGATGGCCCGGCTGTTTGCCATCGGGCCCCAAAGAGGAACAAGTCCCTTCATAGCATCGAGGAACTGCGCTCCTGTTGAGTCGGCTTGCTCAATGTCCTTGGCTCGTTTTTGCCTATGATGATTCGCTGGGGCCACATAAGTCGGAGGAAGGACGAAGGAGATGAAACAAGTGCCCCCCCAGCCTTTGGGGAGCCAGGTGTAGGCCTTTGTGCCGCAGACGAAATACATGTTTGGGGACGACACAAAGGAAGGTGGATCCGTAGTGTCCAAAGTTCAGGTAAATCGGCACGCGCTGCGGCCCACCAGCTGTGTCCCATGTCCTTCTATGCACAGGTGGCCTGTGACGTTGATGACTGATAGGGCCACAGTCAGAGTGGCAGCCGTTCGTTTTCGCAGGTAGGAGAAGGTGGGTCTGGTTGGATTGTTGAACACCTGCATTTCAATTCGTTCTTTAGCAGGGATGTCCATGTGGATGGAGTCGTTGGAGGTCTGTGGGCAGAAGTGTGTCTTTGTTTTGTTTCGCCGGACCCCGTGGGAGAAAGGCGTTACGGTTTTGCTGGAGGTGGCATTGTCCTTATAGCTTTCTTGCAGGAGGATCAGCCAAGCAAGGCAGGAGCCATGAACCGAGAAGGGTGAGGGGATGAATGGTATCGAGTGTCCAGTGGCGTGGGGTAGCAACCCACAGATCCAACAGTTGGTGGCATTGGTGGCGAGATTGTGCTGGTGAAGGAGCTGTACGAAAGAGTTATTCCAAAACTCCTTTCGCCTCTCTCTGAGTTGGGGAGAGAGCGAAATCAGATAATGTTCCTTCGCGGTGATAGGCTGAGCCGTGGTCAGGAATGTTTCATGAGCAGGTGCATTTTCTTCCACAATCCAGAGTGTGGTCATGAGGAGAAAGCAAAAAAGGATTGCGATGAAGAGTGCAATTGTCTTTGAGCTGTGGAGTCTGTCTGTTCTTGGGTTTCTGTAGTGGGTATTTCCTGTTGTCTCCATCATCTTCTTATTTGGCGCTTCCATC
This sequence comes from Lissotriton helveticus, assembly GCF_964261635.1. NCBI lineage: Eukaryota > Metazoa > Chordata > Amphibia > Caudata > Salamandridae > Lissotriton > Lissotriton helveticus. The sequence continues at coordinate 1,797,178,135 of NC_136068.1, forward strand.
ATCTTCTTATCTGGCGCTTCCATCATCTTCATCTTCAAGGTGCTCGGTAGTGGGCAGAACCACAGACTTAGTTTAGCTTCTCTCCAGGCAGCCCTTGATTGCTTTGGGTCACCGTTTTGAGATTCAACTTAGTTTGTGGTCTACTTAGCCGAAGCTCCCTCCTTTCGACGCAGGAAATACCCTTCTCTGGATGGCACAGTGGGATCAGAGAATCTTGAAAGTTCAAGTGCTTCGGTATCAGGATAGCAGGTTAGTGACGGTCGGTCCTTGTTCAGGAGCTCTTCTTGGTCGCCGATGTTTTCTGTCGTGGCCAGGGTCGGGGAGACCTTCTTACAGTGGTGCGCGTGCAGCCAATGCCTTTTCCCCTCCACACGAAGAGCCGTCCGGGTGGTGATTAACACTTGCCAGAGGCCCGTCCACCGGGGTTCCAAACTTTTCGTCCGCTGAAAGTTTCAGATCAGCACGAAATCCCCGGGTTGGATGGCGTGACCCGGACCCCTGGAAGCATCGGGGATGGCCTGCTGCACCTGCTGATGAATGACAGACAGAGTTTCAGTCAATTTATACAGATAATCAGACATTAGGACGTCCGGGACGTCATGAATGGAAGTTGGCTTTGGCGCAGACCAGATACTCATGGGTCGGCCGAAAACAACATCATAAGGGGTTAAGTGATGTCTGGTGGGGGTGGAACGCATCGATAGCAATGCTAGTGGGAGGGCGTCTGGCCATTTCAGACCCGTGGTAGCTACTATCTTGGCCAGTTTAAGTTTTAGTGTGGCATTGTGTCGCTCAACAAGTCCAGCGGACTGGGGGTGAAAGACTGCGTGAAATTTCTGCTTGATGCCCAACCCCTTTAAGAGGAACTGGATGACTTCGGCTATGAAGTGGGGGCCATTATCGCTCCATAAAATACGACAAAGGCCGTAACGGGGGAAAAACTCCTTTAACAGTACCTTTGCGGTGGCCATAGCAGTGTTGTCACGGGTTGGGTATGCTTCCACCCATTTGCTAAAGGCGCACACCACGACAAGTACATATTTCAGGCCTTGGCACCTATCTAGCTGGATGTAGTCCATTTGCAGGACCTCAAATGGGTGGTTTGGGACCCCAAATCCTCCCCGGGGCACTACAGTTCCTTTCCCGGGGTTGTGTTGCAGGCATATCAAGCATTGTTGGACCAGACGTTTGGCGGAATCTGTGATTTTATCATTGTGCCAAACCCTGGAGACAAGTTCAATCATGGGGGCTGATCCTATGTGGGCAGGGGAGTGAGCAATAGCCAGTATGGGAATCAAGTATGAATCAGGTAGCAACCACTTGTTTGTGTCTCTTGTCCGCCAGCAGCCTTCATCGTCTTTTAATCCCACCCGTGTCCATTCAGTCAACTCGTGTTGTGTGCTAGCCGTTTGAATGTCTTTAATAGTGTCTCTAGCGTCAGTCCATTTCGATGCTTGTGACCTGGTCACGTACATATGTGTTGTCGTCCTATTTTCAGCTGTCGTTCGGGCAGTGATGTCGGCTAGCGCATTTCCCTGCCCAATGATGTCTGTCACCTTTTTGTGTGCCTGGCACTTGACGACTGCAAGCTTGTTGGGGAGAAGGACGGCCTCGATCAAGGCGGAGACTAGATCCCCGTGCAAAATGGGGGTGCCGTGTGAGGTCAAGAATCCCCTTTCCCTCCAAAGGAGCCCAAAATGGTGAACCACCCCAAAGGCATACTGGCTGTCGGTGTAAATGTTCGCTGTAGTTCCTGTTGCCAGGATGCAGGCTCGGGTCAGGGCAATCAGTTCCGCTGCCTGGGCAGATCGTTGCGTGATACGGGCTGTCTCAACTACAGTTCGGGCCGTGGTGACTGCATAGGCAGCGGAAGTGGTGCCATCGGGGAGTTTGATACAAGAACCGTCCACCCACAGCTCTCCGTCAGGGTCAGGGAAAGCCGTGTCTCTGAGGTCAACCCTACTTCTAGTCTGTTCGTCCGTAAGAGTCACACAGTCATGTACAGGGTGCACGTTGGGATCGTTCTCTGGCAAGGGTAACAGAGTTGCCGGGTTCAGTGTGGTGCATCTTTTCAGGGCGATATGGGGTGCAAGCAAGGTCAGTTCGTATCCAGTCAGTCGTGCACTCGTCAGGTGTTGCGTCTTGGTTTGGTTCAGGAGGGTGTCGACCGCATGGGGTACCAGTACCGTGAGGGAATTCGAAAGCACGATCCCCTCACTCTGTCGGATAGAGATCGCAGCAGCAGCTACGGCTCGAAGGCAGGCAGGCAGGGCTCTGGCTACAGGGTCAAGAGTGGCAGAGAAGTAAGCGCACGGTCGTTGCTTAGGGCCAATGGCCTGGGTCAGGACAGATAAAGCGCACCCCTCCCTTTCGTGAGTGTAAAGGGAGAAGGGCTTTTTGTAATCAGGGGTACCTAGGACGGGGGCTGAACAGAGGGCATCTTGTAGTTCCGTGAAGGAGGTTTGACACTCAGGGGTCCAAGGGAGTGGGAAAGGGACGTCTTTACCTAGCAGAGAAAGCAGCGGTTTCACAACGAGGCTAAAGTTTGGTAACCACTGTCGGCAGAAGGAGGTGAGGCCTAATAGGGAGCGGACCTGCTTCTGGGTCTTAGGGACAGGAGTATCTAGAATGGTTTGGATTCGATCAGGAGTGAGTTTTCTTCCTTCTTTGGACAAAAGGTGGCCTAGGTAAGTGACCTGGGGTTGGCAGAATTGCAACTTCTTCTTGGAGACCTTGTGGCCATTTTCCGCAAGAAAGTGCAGGAGTTGAATGGTGGCTGTGACTGCTAATGGAGTGGTGTCGGCTGCTAAGAGGATGTCATCGACATATTGCACTAACACCACTCCGTCGGGTAACTGGACTTGATCTAGTTGTCTCTTGAGGGCCTGGCTGTAGATGCTAGGGCTTTCTGTGTAGCCCTGGGGTGCTTGGCAGAACCTATATGAGCGGTTTTTTAGGGTGAAGCCGAAGAGGTATCGGCTGTCTGGGTGGATGGGGATGGAAAAGAATGCATTTTTGAGGTCAATGACAGTGAAGGTGGTGGCAGTAGAAGGAATCAAAGTCAGGATGGTGGTGATGTCCGAGACCACAGGGTACTGGGGTACCACCACTTTGTTGATCTCTCGAAGGTCAATGATAAAACGGTATGCTTTCTCATCTCCCTCTCCCTGTTTCTTGATGATGGGCAAGATAGGGCTGTTGCAAACGTTGCTAACTACCTCCTCCACCACTGCGGCGTCGACTAGCGACTGAATAATTTTTACTAATGCCTTCTCGCCCTCGGGCGATATCCGATATTGTGGAAGTTTTGGGAGAGTTGCGTCTGGTCGGACAGTAATGTGCACTGGGTCGATCAACATGCGCCCTACGTCCGAATCCGTCTTGGCCCATAGATATGGAGGCAGAGTGTCAAGCAGGGATGTGTCAGTGTCGGTGATGGAAAACATGCGTCGGGGAGGGCAATGTCTGAGCAGGACAGGGTTGTCGTAAAGAAAAACTCGAACTCCGTCTTGAGAACATCTGATCGTCGCTCGGAAGTGTTTCAATAGGTCAAGTCCCATAATGGCGTCAGGGCTATTGGAGGAAAGCAAAAACGTGGTGTCAGTGGTGTTGTTTTCTACGTCAAAGAGGATCGGGCGGACAAAGGGTTAGTGGAGGGCGTTCCATCGAAACCTGTCGATGTTATAAGTGAGCCAGACAAGGGTGCCCCCGGAATCAGTCGTTTAGATAACGCACTACGTGTTGCGCCAGTGTCTACCAGAAATGGAGACTTGGTACCCAGGACCTTAGCAGTGACGTAAGGGCCTTGCTGGTCAACATAGAGCTCGACTGGATCCCTCCCTTGCCCTTGGCAGTCCTATGCAAAGTTGTGGGTGTCATCATAGTCAGATTGCTGGTATTGGTTCTGCCTGGGTCGATCAAATGTATTTGGTCTACCTGATCTGTCGTTAGTCGTGTCATTTGGGGGCCCTCGCTGTTGTCCCTTATTTCTCGGCCCATTTGCTATGTCCTTGGGGTCTTTGTTTCTGATCATGTCCAGAAGAACTGGGCACTGGGATTTCCAATGGCCAGTCCCTTTACAGAAAGCACACTGGTCCTCTCTAATGTCTGTACGTCCCTGTGGGGAGTCGAAGTACGGTCTTGGGACTTAGGGGCGTTCGTCTGATAGTTTCCCCGGTATTGGTCTCGTCCTATAGTCACCCCTTGCAGCTGGGCTATCATCACCCTCTCTTTCAAATCCTTCTTCTTTCTCTCGGTTGCCCTATCGTTTTCATTTTTCTGATGTTCATAATATTGGGCCATCTGGAGGATAGCCGTAGGTTTGGAGGCTGCCCAACTACTCTCGCTAGCTTGCAGTTTCTGGGAGACCTCGGATGACAGACCCTTAACATAATTCTGGACAAACAGATGGTGTCCGGTTGCAGTGGTCATGTCCTGGCCGCTGTAATCGGAGAACACTGTTTCGAACCGAGAGAAGTATTCCGATACATCCTCCTGGGGTTTCTGGCGACAGGCCGTTACTATCGACCAGTCCACTTTCTTTTCTGGAATCAGGGTTTTCAATTTCTGTACGATTTTATCTGGGAGGTCTAAAATGGATTTCAAAGGCTTTTGTCCCGGTCCTCGTTGTTTATCAATTTCCTCGAATTGTGTCCAGGTATGTCCGAGCAGCTCATGGTGGTCGACTTTCCGGATTTGCTTCCACACATCAGCTGGTAGACATAACCCGAAAAACAAGTCGATGTCAGCCAGGGTCATAATCGTTGAACCTAGGGCTGTACCCAATTCAGTATAGAAGGCAGTGGGTTTTTTACGTAGGTCGGGTAGAGATTTCCGGAATGTCAGAATCTCTTGTCGGTCCCATGGCTGGTAGACCCAGTTGTACACTACTCTTCCTTTTGCATCTTGGTGGTTTGCATCATCGTGAGTCCCTGCACCTCGTGGAGGCACCCAGTAAGGGGCAGCCTCTCGTATTGGCATCATGGCGCTAGGTTGCTCAGTTTGTGGTTCGGTCGCCACGGATGTCGTGGGTTTAGTTCCCGATTCACGTTCAGTGAGGTGGCGGAAAACCTCAAGCGTACGCGTAAGGAGGTCCGTCACATCACACTCGCCCTCATCCCCGATATCGACCTTCCGGTACAGAGTCGCTAGGCTCTCGGGACCTTGGTCTCGATATCGGTCCTCGTATGCGTTCAAGACATGGTAACACAGTCGTACAGGAAAGTGTCGTCTGTGACTCCCTGTATATGATTTAAACATATCCGTGATGTACTCTTCACCTTCCTTCCTTTCTACCAGGGTTCTTACTATCTTGTCGATCCCTGTTCGCTCATCTTTGCTTAGTCTGTTTATTCTTGCGGAACCGGTCCCTCGGGTCTCAGGGTCGCCCAACGTTGCCGTTTGCGGAGTATTTGGTACAAGAGGTTCGGCCGACACAGAGACCATGGGGGCCGAAGCTGTGGCACTACCCTCATTTGCACCTGGGGGTGGTGGGTGTTGTGCTAAGGGTTGGGAAGGGGCATATGGAGGGGGCATGTAGATGGTCGGAGGGCCTAACAGCAGATCATCGCTCGCTCGTTTTTGTCTCGAGGATAAATCAGGGTAGAGCATGGAGGGCGTTCTAACCGGGCACTGGCTTGATGTTTCCATTTCTAGTTTCTGTTTGGCTTTCTCTCTTTCCTTTATCTCTCCTTCTAGTTTCTGAGCAGCTAGGTGGGCTGCTTTTCGCAGCTCTTTTTCCAACCTACTCTCAATTTTCCTTTTACGTTGTTCAGTTTCTTTGCGCCACATGCCGAAACTATCAAGCATAGCGGGCGTTGTCTTATTTTTACCTAAGGCTGTTTCTAGCGCGTTTATTTTGTCATCATCGAAGGATCCTGTCAGTGGCCACTGACTTTCTCCATTCTTTTTCGTATATTTATGCCACAGTTTGTTATAGGCTATAGCGATCAATCCATGCTTCATGAACATGTCCTTATTAGGGGTGCCTTCCGGTGGAGCCGGATGGTTCATCTCTAATAAGCGGTCCGGGCTAAACAGGCTACCGATCAGTGGGGAGAAGACAGACATGACGGCTCGCAACGACAAAAAGTCAGCACTGCCTATCTTATCACTGTGTGCAAAGACTAGACAGAATATTTCTATTCTACGTTGTTTGCAAGCAGTGAATACCTCATGAACCAATATAAAAATAAAAAAACAATTCAGTGGGGAGAATAAGTAGGCTCGCAAAGGTCTGCGTTACCTACCCTTTCACTATCTGTAAAAAGGGTGGGGAGAGGGGCTCTTTCCTGTTTGCAGACAGAGAATCTCCAGAAAAACAGTCTGTGAACAATAGTTCAGTTTCAAGTAATTAATCAGTGGGGGAGAAAGATAGACACGACAGTTGTATTACCTATCCTCCACCGTTTGCAAAGGGAGAGCCTGTTGTTTCTCCGTTTGCAGACAGAGGATCTCCAAATAAATTAACAAAGAGTAATACTAGTATTTTCTAGACAATTCAAATGACCATTTCGTAATTCGTCGTGTTTACACGACCTTACCCGGACCGCATGGACAGTTTCTCGTCTTCCGAATCCAGCGCCCGATCGTCCTCTTTTCCTCGTATTCCTCGCAGCACTCCTGATGGTTCCCAGTCAGGACCGTAGATCACTCGAGAGAGGTCTGTTCGGAACCAGTGAAGTTCGGATGATCGGCTGTCAGACGAGGGTCTATCGGACAGGCGCGCTCCCGATCGTTGCAGTCGTTCACTCTGTCGTCAGGACCTCTCCCACTGGATCCACGAGTCACTGATGGGCCCCACGTTTGGGACGCCAATTGTTAAAGGTCAGGCTACCAACCGAATTAAAAGAACCTTAAGTATTGCCCGGCGGTGTCGCCTCTTAAACCCACAAGTTATTAACCAATGAAGAGGCAGGCGCTGGAGACTGGAAGGCAGGAAACAAGGGTTTTTATTCTCTCCGGAGGAGAACACATCAGTTCGGACAGCAAGTATCGTCACGAGGTGCTCTACCCGCATCTCTGAGGCCTGGCCTCTTATACACAGGTTTATTGCTTTATTACATACAACACATTCTTGGCAATGCTTTGATGTACGGAAAGACATTCTCGGAACCCCCGCTCCAAGCCCGTTCCCACACACATATACAGCAGAAGTCCCCACCCCGGTCACAACAGGTGATGATTATCGCGCAGCTGGACATTCCGCCGATTCACGGAATGTGGGGGGTTTGATCGGATCTCATAGGGTGGGGGCTTTGATCAACTCGAGGGTCCTTTAATGAGGGAAGCTTCCTACTGTACGGGGGGGGGCAATAAACAGTACCTGCAGAGCTTAGGTGGTGGCCTGGGAACGGGGAAGACAAACGGGCACACAGGAAAAGGGGGGTTTGCATCAAAGGGCCTGGGACCATGAAAGGAATGAAGGGAAGTGTCGCGCTGGGAACAGGATGGGGTTCCGAGGCAGAGCCGCGCAGAAGAGGGGTTTATGACCCAAGACATGTGAGAGTGGAGGGGGGGTTGTCAGCGCGCGGTCGGGAGAGAGAGAGAGAGACGCTGGCTATCGGCGAGGGGCAGGGAGGCCATGGTGTACAAAATGGCTGCCGCTTACGCGCACGAATGGGCCCAAGGAGAGCAAGATGGTGCCGATAATGTTGATATTTTCATTCTAACTTTTAACAGTGGGGCTTGGTACCACAGGATAGCATGGAAAGACACTCTGATTAATCTTTTGGAGGTCTTGTACTTCCTGTGAGAAGTTGGCCTGGTATATGCTGCCTACTAATTAAAGTGGGCACCTTGCACCAGTCCAAACAACCCTTATGATGTATGAGGTCAAAGATTACCTTTAGAAACCCATCCTAGTGGTAGCTGTGGAACACAGCCTTCAGGCTTAATCTTGAAGGAATGTAAAGCAGCTTGTTTTACCAGAATATCCCCTCCTAAATGATTAAATGAAGGGGAACTACACAGTAGTTATATACAAATATTTATTTATATAACACTATCTACTATCCTCTACACAAGTATAGAATGCAAAGCACACAATAAGAGATCAATAGAACAGCTGTAAGTAGCACAATACACAGTGGGCTACAGGGGGGGCCCAAACCATATACTAAAATAGTGGTATAACAATCATGACTGGAATCAATACAAGGTCTAGATCTCGTAGAATCGCTGGGACCCTAAGGAACCATCCCATGTGAGTAGCTAGGGACCCCACGGAGGACGGGTGCAGTGTGCTAACATGACCGCTGGCTCCGTACAATTCCATGGGGAAGTCATGGTTTAAAGTTTAAAGACATTTCTAAGAAAACTTCGAGCAAACCCTTTTGAACTTAAGAGGTTAGAGAGTCACTCCACCCATGGCCGTAGTATCCGAGTTACCTATCCCAAGGGAGCTGGGTGCATAGGTCTGAAGTATTGTCGGAAACCGCTGTCGTTCTCAATGGTAAGATGCGAAGAAGTACTGCTGCTGTGAAAGTGGAAAGGGTCTGGTGGAATCCAAACCTGGATTCTGGAAAGAAGGAACCTGAAAGAAGAGGGAAAGGAGTCTGGGTCACTTCAGAGTGACCAAGGGCTTGGTAGACGAATGCCCACTAATGTCGGGTGCTTCAGGCGCGAAGAAGGGATGCTTGGTTCTGCAGCCACGAGGACCAGGAGATGTCGAGGATGACCAGGAGCCAGATGCAAGCTGTCCCACGAAGGTTGTTGAGTGCTAAGGAGTCGGTGTCCGGCAGGAGCACAGGAGCACTAACAAGACTTGGCAAAAGCAACCCACGCAGATAGGTCAAGTAGGTTACAATGTGGACCAACGAGGTCCAGGGGGCTCACCAAGCAATAGGGTTTCAGGCACGTCTGGAGCAACCAGGAAAGCCCAAGAGAAATCAAGATGACCCTCAGGAGGACTCACAGGCGGAATGACCAGGAGTTGCAAGGCGACCTCGAGCAAGATTGCAAGGTACCAGCCCACGGAGCACTCGGTGTGAGGAGCCTAGAGTTCTTTTGTGCAAATACTGCTGAGGGTCATGACTACACGGAATCCAATGCACAAGCTCAGGAATCACCAACAAGCATATGCAACTGCAAATAGATGCGGTACACAGGGTTTCGGGTTATGCAGTCCCCACAAGGGATACTGGCCTCAAACTTGCTGAGAGGGCAGACAGACCTCAGGGACGTTCAGAAACTCACCTCCTGTGGAGTCCTCAGGAGCAGCAGACCGGTCAGTGGCAGTTAGGTGCCTACGACTGCAGGGGAGTGACTCCTTCACTCCAAGGGAGATTCTTCAGTTGTCTTTAGTGCACCACAGGTCCTGCACAGAGCCTGAATGAAGCAAGGGCACAAACTAAGCTTCGGACAGACAGGGGGACGAAGTCGAGCCCAGTCGAGATCCAGCAAAGTCCAGACGGTCGAAGGTCAGTGGTTTCTTCTTGTAGAATGTTGTCCACGTAAAATCTAGAGTCTTAGAGCCCGGTAAGCCCTTTTGTACCCACTGGAGAGGGTTGGACAGATTTAGGAGACCCTCCTAGGGGAGAGGCAGGACAGAGGGGTGGTTACACCCATGTCCTTTGTCCAGTTTCGCGCTAGAGCATGAGCCAAGGGTTCCCAAAACTGGTTTGAGCTGGACTACGCACAGGGACTCCTAATGTTCCCCGGGTGCAGACTTTCAGGCACTCTTAGAGCAAACCCACCCAGCACCAATACACTTAACCCTGTCTGGGAGGTGGTAACAGCTCCCTGTGACGGGATGCCTGTTGTGCTGCTTTCCTCTGCTCGAGCTTGGTGCAGCAGCAGGAGGGCAGAAATGTGTCTCTGGTCGACAGCATCTATTTTGTGCTGTTTGGGTCGAGAAGGCTGGCACCGGTTAGACCAGTGACCCCACGAAGCTCGCTTCTGAAGGGTATAATCATACCTCCCACACCGATTACCGGTGTGGAGGTTCAATTCCAAGGTGTTTGATACCAAACACAATATGTTTCGAGATAGTATTTACAGCGAGGTTATAATTCACCTCTACCTATATGTCTGGTTGAGTCACAGACAACCCGGGAGAATGCTCTCCGAAGGCTGCTGAGTGGCTCTGCTCAAGCAGGGGCACCCTCTCACATAAAACCCAGCACCCTTCCTTCAGGATTGTTAAGGCCTGCTATTGGGGTGTCTCATAAATTTTAAGTGTAGTGACCAATAGATATAGTGAACCTATATCTAAAGTAAGTGGTGCATGACCAGCTTACACAGGCTTCAGTAGCAGACCTGTAGTTCCATTTTGCATGGCCTCTCATGGGTGGCATAATACATGCTTCAGCCCATGGGATGCCTCTGGGGTTCCTATGCCCTGGGTATATGGGTAAAAATGTAAATCCGTATTTTTAAAGCGCAAACTACTCCCCCTTACGGGTCTCAAGGCGCTGGGGGCCGTCTTGGAAATTAAGTGAGCTATTGCCCAGAGTCACATGGTGCTGAGCTGAGCTGCCGCTGGAGCTGGGGATCGAACTGTGAACCCTGTGCTCCGAAGGCAGCTGCCCTGGCCTCTGCACCACCTCTCTCCATATGGGTACCATATACTAGGGACTGACAAGGGTACCCCTGTATCCAATCTGGAGTGTACCAAAGTACATGTATGTTAATTTAAGGGAGAACGCATATAGACTGGGTCCTGATTAGCAGAATCCCAGTCAGACTAGTCAAAAACAGTGAGACGTCAAGCAAAAAGTGGGGGTAACCATAAGACACAGATCCTACTTTCCTACGCTTCTCTCTATTTCTTCTTTGATTTTTGTCAGGCTAATATAGGTGAGTTGCTGTAATGAATCTGCTTTTCATGAAAAGGACAGATCCTGCAGACGGTTCTCCGTTGGACTAAGATAACCTACCACACATACCCACGGGGAGATAATTGAAATTTGCACATCACCTGCCAGGAGTGGAACAACTTCCTATGACACAATACCGGCCAGGAGGAAAATGACCCATCCTCCTACAACAGAATTCTTGCCAGGAAGTATAAACACAGAACCTCCTACGACAAGGAAAAGACGAATTGGTATATTTGGGGTATATTAATTAGTACATTATAAGACCACCACACGGTAAGCCAAATGCATCTATCCTAGCAGACTCTGACATATCAATAGTACGATTGAAACACAATCAAGGAAAATATATATGTAGAAATATATATGTATGTATATAAGAATCAGAAAATAGGAAGGAAAGGAAAGAATCAAGAGACAGTTAATAGCAGAGACACCTCACCGACTGCATGCAGATCCCCTGCCCCACTTCACAGAGGGGAGTCTGTTTCTCTGCCAGGCTAGGAGAACAGCCGTGACACAAAGCCCCCACGGCAACACTTCTGACCCACGCTGAACTCCCTGTGAGTTCAGCAAGTGCATTTGCTTTAATACTATTCAATGAGACGAAGATTCTAGCAAGCCACACCCCTTTTTCTCATCAGAGTCTGTACCAGTCTGCACCAAGGTCACAAGCATCGGCTGGCCAGGCTTCTGCTATGACTTAGGGACAGAGTACACACATTCCTCTGATAAAATCTGGTTCCCTCCAGTCGGTAAAGTGTGAAAAACAAGTGTGGAGTGCTGAGCATGCCGTTCCCACTTCTGCAACCTACGTGCAAGCACAGAATATAGCTTCAATCAAGAAAATTGAGTTAGGTAGGCCATGCACAAAGAGAGGTCTAAAGCAAGATGGAATTGAAAAGCAAGGATGACATGAAACCGTGTCAAAGCCAATAGTCAGCACTGCCATAAAGCAAAGTAAAGTCTGAAAAGCAAGAATGACATGACGTCATGTCAAAGGCAATAGTTCAAAGTCATATTTCACCTAACCCAAATAACATTAAACACTTAATCCCTCAGTATACACCATTGAGTACATGCCTACAACACTGCGCCTCAGTATCCCACACCTTCTATTCTTGGCAAGATTATTCTACTGAAAGACAGCAAGATTACAGGACAGAAGAGAAGCAAGCATATGCAAGACCATCCTACATTAAGGCTTGGGTAACATAGGGTGTCAGACCACAAAAGTGGCTCATTCTCTACATTGCACCCCATGACCCTCAATCATCACCAATCACATATATCAAAAACAAAATCTCTTAACTAAAGGCACAACTAGCACTGCATCTTTTAACTGCAAAATTGAATCATTGCAAAGCGAATAGAAACTGCATATCATATCTGAAAAACCAAACTACCATTGAAGCGCTGCATGTCTCAGTTGAAAGCAAAACAATTTGAACTATATTTCTAAATTGAAAGACACAGAACTGCATGTCATAATTGAAATCATACCTTAAAAGGAAAATCACATTTCAAAATCAAAAAGACAACTGCTAAAAAGCACATGTTGAAACAGCAACTCTTATGCTGAAGTGGGTACACAAAAACATATAATTCCAAGGTATCACTAACAAAATATAGAATAAAAAAATATAGAATACTAAAAATATCGAAGTAAAAATATAGAAAGCAAAAATATCGAAGTCCTATCTACAAACAGGTAAGTACAAAAATATCGAAAAAAAATATATAGTTAGGCAAAATATCGAATTTTTTAAAAATGTCTTAAAAGTAATTTAAAATTAATGAAATAATAACTATAATTAATTAAAACATACTTAAAAATACTTAAATAACTTTAAAAGTATTAAATAATTAATTTAAGTTAAAAAAATAAACATACAATTTAATTTTTTAACACATATATCTATATATATATTAACATAATATTAATTAATAATATACAATATTTTTACTGTAGGATAGCGGGAGGGTAAAATTTACTATTACCACTCGAGCAACTGCAACAGTAGGGTAAACGTTGGATAGCGTAGGAGTAAAAATTACTATTCCCACTCAAGTGAGTGCAACAGTAGGGAAAGTGTTGGATAGCGTAGGGGTAAAAATTACTATTCCCACTCCAGTGAGTGCAACAGTAGGGAAAGCGTTGGATAGCGTAGGGGTAAAAATGACTATTCCCACTCCAGTGAGTGCAACAGTAGGGAAAGCGTTGGTTAGCGTAGGGGTAAAAGTTACTATTCCTACTCCAGTGAGTGCAACAGTAGGGAAAGCGTTGGATAGGGTAGGGGTAAAAATTACTATTCCCACTCCAGAGAGTGCAACAGTAGGGAAAGCGTTGGATAGAGTAGGGGTAAATATTACTATTCCCACTCCAGACAGTGAACAATAGGGAAAACGTAGGATAGCGTAGGGGTAAAAATTACTATTCCCACTCCAGAGAGTGCAACAGTAGGGAAAGCGTTGGATAGCGTAAAGGTAAAAATTACTATTCCCACTCCAGAGAGTGCAACAATAGGGAAAGCGTTGGATAACGGGAGGGTGAAAATTACTATTCCCACTACTGTAGGATAGCGGGAGGGTAAAATTTACTATTACCACTCGAGCAACTGCAACAGTAGGGTAAACGTTGGATAGCGTAGGAGTAAAAATTACTATTCCCACTCAAGTGAGTGCAACAGTAGGGAAAGCGTTGAATAGCTTAGGGGTAAAAATTACTATTCCCACTCGAGAGTGCAACAGTAGGGAAAGCTTTGGATAGTGTATGGGTACAAATAACTATTCCCACTCCAGAGAGTGCAACAGTAGGGAAAGCGTTGAAATGGCGTAGGGGTACAAATTACTATTCCCACTCCAGTGAGTGCAACAGTAGGGAAAATACTTCATATATTAATAAAAATTAATTAAATATTAAGACCAATAAAAAATTATTTAAAAGTAATTAACAATGTATTATAATATAATAATTAATCAATTAAAAATAAAAATACAAATTAATTACCTATTAATACAAATTAATTACCAATTACCAATGAATTAATTAGCAATTAAAAATTAATCAACAATTAGTTCAAAATAAATACCCATAAATAAATTAAAATATGTATTTGATTACAATTAAATTACTTCTCACCCTATTTCCCTATAAATCCACAACCTGCTACGGGAAAGAAATTGATAAAATTAACATAATTATCAATTATTCAATGAATAAAAATGAATTACCAGTTAAAATGTAATTAATTACCAATGAAAAATTATTTAACAATTAATTCAAGATAAATACCAATAAATAAATTAAAATAATTAATTAATTATAATTAAATTACTTCCTACCATATTCCCTTATAAATCCACAACCCGCTACGGAAAATAAATTAATAAAATCAACAAAATTATTAATTAAGTAAAATTAATTACCAATTAAAATTTAATTAATTACCAATTAAAAATTAATTAACAAATTAATTCAAAATAAAGACCAAAGAAAACATTTAAATATTTATTATTAATTAAATTACTTTCCACCCTATTCCCCTATAAACCCACAACCCGCTACAGAATTAAATTACGCAAAAATTGAATAACATAAAATTCATTACTTAAAATTAATTATAAAACAAATATACACTTTTCACACATATCCTAACATACAAAACACTTTAAAAAATTCGATATTATAAAAAATTTGATATATTTAATACCTATATTATATACTTCGATATTTGACTCTCTATATTTATAAAAATCGATATTAAATTACTCACCTTAAATTCGATATTTTTGTTTACTATATTCTGTCCATTCGATATTTTGTCCATTCTATATTTTGACTTCGATATTAGTGCTATTCTATATTTTTCATTCGATATTTTGTCTGTATACCAATTCAAAGCAAATCATGACTGACTATGTTTAAAAAACGACATCACATAGCTGAAAAACACAGCAAAAACATATGATAATCACTTCAGAGCAAAGACTGCATTTCCTAAATACACGTAAAAGCAATAACTCAGGTGCATCTAGAAATAGCTCACAGATATCTGGATATATGTTGAATGGATACACAAAATAAATGAATCAAGCTTTTAAATGTTCCTAATGCCTCTAATGGTTAAACTGGAACTTCTACTGCTTAAGTAGCCAAACTCATATATTGTAGCAACAGTAATAAGTTTTTCTCTTCAGTCTCTAGCTCAGAAAATATATATTCTAATAGCAGCAAAGCATTTCTATTATTCCATCTCTAAAAAAAAAACAGTTCTTCACTGTGAAAAAAAAGAAAAAAACACACAGCCTTCGCTTGTCAGGTCTGAACTGCATGTTGATAAAACAGTTCACAGTTTCGGCAAAGCACATCATGTAGTACTCTCTTCTTCACTTTTACACAAGCAGTTCCCCTGTGTGAAAGACACACCCCTCATGCATGCATCTATCTTCATCTATATCTCGTCGACAAAAGAGGACTCCCTCCGGTCCGGTCAGCCACAGGACATCAGCTTCCATCATCCATCAGCCACAGGACATCAGCTGCCATCACCTGGTCTGGCCATCACTCCAGGCTTGGGGGGAGGAGGGAAGGGAGGGGAAGGGGTCGTGGGGAGGGAGTCCCACTCACACGGGGGACTGAGAGAGTCTGAAAAAGAAACCAAGTATTCTTCTTACAAAAGAAAATATAGAATTTTCGAAAGCACTCGTTTTCTGTCTTGCATTTTTGAAAGTACAATATTTTCATTTCTATCTGCATAGCTCTCCTCTACCTCTATGGAATTGTCTAAGAATTCTCCCCACGCTTTAGCCTCTGAATTCTTGGGAAAATCTCTCTTTTTCTCTACACGGCGAGAAGGGCTGGGGCAGTCTCCTTCACTTTCTGCACCCCTCACAGGCGCTGCCCTGCCTTTACAAAATCTCTGCGGACCCTACCTGGTCCCTTGCCAAAAATAACAAGCAGAGCTTCTCACTCCTCTCCCTGCCCTAGCCCCTCCTTTACAACATCTTCATAGACGCCGTGGAATGCCGTCTTCTCACACCAAGGTCATGGCAAGCCAGCTACAGCTCAATCCACATGCAGTATTTTTCCTAACTTTGTAAATCCCTTTTTAGCTAAATGCTCACAGCCCAGAGCTGTGAAACTTTCTTTTCTCAAATGGAATACACAAAATTCAACTAAAACACCCCACTCAGCAGCTCACGTCTAAGTTCACACTTTCTCTGTCCAAAACTCCTGCCTTTTTAGGTCTCGCCTAGCGTTACTCCTGCCTTTCTAGGTCTCCCCTATTGAAGCAGCGCATGCGCTGTTCGCCTTGGCGAGACCTATATTCGCAGGTTTCTCTGCTGAAGGGAGACAGTAGGTGGCACGCGTGGACAGGAGATGTGCGCTCGCAGACAGGAGATGTGCACTTTGTATGAGTGCACATCTCCTGTTCCTGCGTGAACACATCGCGTGCATGGCGCGCTTTCACTTTCCCTCCCCGGCGGCTCCACAGAGCCAGCTTGTGCTTCCTGTAGCAGAAGGCACCCAGGAACTAAGGGCCCGATGTAGGAGCCCTAATACCGGTCGGAAACGGCCGAATTCGGCCGTTTCCGACCTGTAATACGGTTTTCCTATGTAGGGGGCTACAGAAGTACAGATTCGGTAATTTTACCGATTCTGTACATTTACCGATTCGGTAAAATACCGAATCGGTAAATGTGCAGAATCGGTAAATAGAGATGTAGGTGGCACTCTGAAGAGTGCCACAGGCCTTCAAGAGTCGGTATTTTACCACCCAATCCAATTGGGTGGTAAAATACCCAATCCAGGTGTGCATGCACATCTGTGCATGCACACCTGTACCATGTGACACACAGACATGCCCTTAGGGCATGTATGTGTGCCACATGGCACACAAGCCTGTAATTGGGGTGCTAGAGGGTGTCAAAATGACACCCCCTGCACCCTTGCAAAAATAGGTAATTACCGAATCGGTAAATACCGATTTGGTATTCCACATTGATTCCTATGGGCTTGAAGGCCCATAGGAATCAATGGGGGATACCGATTCTGTATTTACAGAATCGGTAAATACCGAATCTTACAGATTCGGTATTTACCGATTAAGAATTACCTACATTTCCCCCCCTATAATTTACCACTTCTTAAATACCGAATCGGTATGATTCGGTCTTTTAGAAGTGGTAAATTAGATTTACCTACATCGGGCCCCAAATCTCTTGTTCAAATGGGTGAGACCTTCGCCTGGATTTACTTGTGTTCATGCAACTGCAATGGTGCATTGCATAGACATGGAAACATTCCGGGTGGCCAAATCAACAATGCGCAACACAGCAATGCTGCTGTTGTAGACACTCACACAAAACAATGCCATTGTATTGTGATTCTAAGCTTTGTTCTGGGACACGCTAGCAAGGCTTTTGTGTCTTGAGTGGCACTCGTACTCCAGATTTACACCCTCGAGTACAACTTCCTACGCAATGATGCCCTGTAAAGGGTAAGCCACGTAAAATGTGGAATTACGTTTAAATTGTACATTTTGAGGCTGTCATGCAATATTCCGCCTGCACATCCGGTGCTTAGTTGGATCTGGAGCTAGAACTGCACCCAAACCTGGATCACAGTGTTCTAGGGGCGAATGGGGTTGGCCAGTCAAGATGAAAACAGCAAGGTGGAGTTATCCAATAAATACCCCCTGTACAAAAGCAAATTTCAGACTTCAAGTTGTTGTACCAGTGCATTCCAAATCCTCTGATCCACACAGGGTTTACAAGCACACTATTAATAATCCTGACACATTCCTGGTCCGGTGTTAACAGTTCGCTGAATAGCCCAGGTTTATGGGATTTTCCTTGCGTTTGACACACAAAGCAGATTGCTCATTAAACACTTTCCGTATATTCAGATTTTATTGCTGGAACAGTGTCAGGATTCATTAATTCTTCAGTCATTCGAGTTATTTGCTTGGATTAACTCTTCCTGCCATCGGAGTCAATTTATAAATGATAACAAAAGGAAGGCTTTTGTCGGGAAGGTCATAGACCTTTGAGGTGCTCGCCCTACACTGCAGTAGTCTTTGCACCAAGGCTGACGTTCTGAAACTAAATGCATATGTGTGTTTGCTGCACTAATGCCCCCCAAACACAATGTAAAATTGAATCGTATAAGTATATGGACATTTAAGCAGCAATGGGGGTCTCGAAAGGTATCTCGCCAGGGTACTATTTAAAACAAGCATTTTCAATGCAATATGTCTCGCTTTTATGCAAGTTTGAGCTATTGACATTGTAAATGACAATGCCTTTCATTTATGTTTTGGTTTTCAAAACATAAATAAGTCATTGTCATTTACAATGCCAATAGCTTAAACGTGTGTATATGCAAGACCTATTGCATTGCAAATGCTTGTTTTTTTCCTCCCTTCTTCTCTTAGAAGGGAAAAGCACATTTCTGCATGCTTTTTTTTAATAGAAATACATATCAAACACTCCCAGAACTCTTTTCATGTCTCAACCGAAAAGCAGCTTTAACCTCTCCTGACCTCCAGCAAGACCTTGCATTCTTTATCTAAATGCTCCACAATTTCTGTCTAACTGATTCAAGCAAGGTCTACCACCTCATGAAAAAAACTAAACTATTCTTGACACTCAGGGGCTATTGGTATCAAAAAGAAAAACATTAGCAGTATCAAAAGTCGCATACCAAGTCCCATGGCACTTCTGTAACAATATCTGGGACAGCATCAGTCAAAGAAGGTGTATGTTTGTTTAATTCACAATAACCAACTGTGATACGCCAAGAATTATCACATATGCGCACAAGCTACACAAAATCATTTTAAGCATTAGTGATTAGGGTCACCACCCCTGCCTCTGTCAAGTCCTGCGCAGTCTGCTTTTCTGTCTGTGAATGCCACTTAATAACCATTGCTTCCGCCCATAGGCAAATCACATTTTCACTAACGCTGTTCTGTCCAGTATCTTTTAGTGCGTAAAAGCACTGAATCATCTGCATTTGTCCAGCATCTGAATTTAAAAGTGACCTCTCCTTTCCCTGCACTTCCCTGTAACTAAAAAGGGCACATTGCTCTTGAATTAACTCACAAAATACATTTTCACATTTCTGAATTGACCACATATCTGAACTATTGTGCACAATATGCTGTGGTTCACATTCAAAAGCATATTGTTGCTTTTCTCTTTTGAAGCAAAATGTATTGTTCACTGTCATGTCTGATTTATATCCGCAACCGGTGATCGTTAAACACTGGTCTGTTTATCTCCCTGTACATTCCTTTCTGGCTGAAAAATCTCTTCGGAAGAATTAATTAAAACCGTCTGTGCAGACTGCAGCCCAACTGCGTTCTCTGAGCTTACATACTTCAGCTCACTGTGTTCTTTTTGCAAATGATACATGTTCAACAAAGTATTCAAAATAACACCGCTGTCTCTGTCTAAAATGTCATTAATCTTCTGTTGAATAAAACCCTTCATTCTGTCCATCGCATCCCTCTGTCTGCCAGCTTGAATACACTTTTCTCCCGAGTCTGTAACATCAAAGTAATCCCAAACATTTTCATCCCACATTTCAGGGTTATACTCTGATGTTTTACATTCACGCTGCAGCTGAGCACATTTTATATGCATTTCTTAATGAACACTTAAAAGGGATCCAGCCCTTTCTGCCTAATGTAGCAAGCTATTTATAAGCCCTTTATACAAAACACACTTACACACACCAATTCTCACTCAACCCAGCACAATTAGCTCACTCATGAGCCAGCACACTATATGGGCTACCCCATACAAAAAAATCATTTGATCTCAGAGAGTCTTCTTTCAATTTCTAAAAAACATATTTTTTCCCCTTAATTCCACCTCTTCGATCCTGTGAGTCATGACACCAAATGTAATGAATCTGCTTTTCACGAAAAAGACAGATCCTGCAGATGGTTCTCCCTTGCACTAAGATAACCTACAACACTTAACCAGGAGGAGATAATTAGAATTGCACATCACGTGCCAGGAGTGGAACAACTTCCTATGGCACAGTACCTGCCAGGAGGGAAATTACCCATCCTCCTACAACAGAATACTTGCCAGGAAGTATAAACACACAACCTCCTACGAAGAGGAAAAGACTAATTGGTATATTTGGGATATATTTATTGGTACATTATAATAACACCAGACGGTAAGCCAAATGCATCTATCCTAGCAGACTTTAACAAATCAATAGTACGATTGAAACACAATCAAGGCAAATATAAAGGTTGAAATATATATGTATGGATATATGAATCAGAAAATAAGAAGGAAAGGAAAGAATCAGTACAGAATCAAGAGACAGTTAGTAGCAGAGACACCTCACTGACAGCATGTAGATCCCCTGCCCCACTTCACAGAGGGTAATCCGTTTCTCTGCCGGGCTAGGAGAACAGCCGTGACACAAAGCCCCCGCTCCAGTGGCAACACATCTGTCCCACGCTGAACTTCCGGTGAGTTCAGGAAGTGCATTTGCTTTAATACTATTAAATGTGAGACGAAGCTTCTAGCAAGCCACGCCCCTTTTTCTCTTCAGAGTCTGTACCAGTCTGCACCAAGGTCCCAAGCATTGGCTGACCAGGCTTTCGCCATGGCTTCGAGACTGCACATCCCTTTCATAAAATCCAGTTCCCTCCAGTCCGTAAAGTGTGAAAACCAAGAGTGGAGTGCTGAGCATGCCCTTCTCACTTCTGCAATTTACGTGCAAGCACAAAATATAGCTTCAGTCAAGAAAATGGAGTTAGTTAGGCCATGCACACAGAAAGGCCTAAAGCAAGATGGAATTGAAAAGCAAGGATGTCATGAAACCATGTCAAAGCCAATAGGCAGCACTGCCATAAAGCAAGGTAAAGTCAGAAAAGCAAGAATGACATGAAGCCATGTCAAAGGCAATCGGTCAAAGTCATAATTCACCAGACCACAATAGTGGCTCATTCACTACAGTTGCACGGACTTCCAGTTCCTTCTTTTAATAATGCTTGCTCTATCGTATGCTCAATAACAGGGGTGATTCCTTCAATAGCCTCTTGGGTCATTTTGTATGGTTGAATCTGAGGAAACACAGCATTAGATCCGAGGGTAATCTTAGGGGGCTTAGCGCCTTTAATCAAACTGATTTCCTTTCCAGTAAAATCCCAAACTTCTTCCTTAACTGTCTCTCTTAAATAAATTGGAAAATCTTCATTAGGGAGAACTGGATAGAGTCTGACAACAGACTTCAGTTTAAACTCACCATCAGTTGCCTGGGTCTCTCATCCTACACCATCCTCTGTCCAAAATATATGACACAGTTAATCTTGCAAAGGAGATCTCTTCCTTCGAGGTTTACAGAACTCAAATCACAAATTACAAATTAGTGCTGTCCTTTAATATGGGGCAGTAATTTGGTTGATACACTGCTAATTGGGGCAGTAACCTGATTGGGTAATTGCTGATACATGATGCCTACAACTTGCACTTTCTTTCTTAGAGGGGCAGGTTAGGGACCTCACCAGTTATAATTGTGGAAAGAGTAGCTCCTGTGTCTATTAGGAACAAGTAAAAGTTCAGAGTACTCTTGGGATCACCAAAAGGTTCTCAACATTAATTTAATTCATATGAATATCTATCCTAAATGGGACAAATATACTCAATCCTCACATGCACAGTCATCAAACGGACCCTCTTAGGCAATTATAGTACAAATACTAGTAACTACCAAGGTGTATACAGAATATATATGGATTTATTAAATAAATAAAAAAGTCATAGCTTCATGAAAATCATAACAATACAAAAGAAAACACAGTGCCATACACATATAATTAATGAGAGACAGAGAAAGAAGTGCAATATAATAGTCACATCATATTCACATCATATTTGGATTGTTCCATATAGAATTCATTTCATTTCATTTGTCTGTTCATATGTCCCTCAATACAATCAGCTATTGGACATGAACATGTTCCTTGGATACACAAATGCATCGACGAGTTTCAATGGTTTCAGTGGTATTCCTCTGATAGGCACCACCTTCTTCAAGACAAAATGAATAATAGTCTCATTTGTTTATTAAAAGCACATTAAAAACCTCATCAAATGAAGAGGTGAATAAGGTAGTATTATCCTTAGTTCTCTGTGAGTGAGGCTCCTTACAGCTCCACACAATGGGCGAGAAACTTATTTCTAGTAGGTGATCAAAAACTGCATCTCAAATGTCTAAGTTCCAATAGCCCGTCCAGTCCTTCTATTGTATATGGTTCCCGGAAGTTAATGCCTATAAGCGATGTATTCTTCCAAATCAACAGGGAGCGTAGCACCAATATGCCTGTTAGTCCTGGATATGCCCATATGGAAATGGGGGACCTCTTGTTTCGCCAAGGTACAAATACACCTTCGAACTCAAGTGATGAAGCCACAGTCCTGGACGGCGCTTGTATTTCGCAAATACATTAGGAACAATACAGGATGTCCATTTAATTCTCCCTCAACATATGATCCACTTTGATCTACTTCTAAGATTGCGCCAAGTAGACACTCCTCCTCCCACCTCAGGCACCGCCATTGGTCGTGATTTAAAACCATTTTAAACATCATGAGAACTGGGCCTCTGTGCATTGCCATGGGGTTTTGGGGAGCTCTGTAATTTTCCTGTTGGTAAGGAATATGTCCCTGCATCTGTACTTGTCTAATTAACTCCTCATATTTAGCCTTGACTATAGGTGATGAGGTATTAGTCACTTGCACCGGCTGTGGTTCTTGCGTGGGCCAATTAACAGCTCTCTTACATTCTGCCCATAAATCTTTAAGTTCTGCAGCTTCTTATAACACATACAAATATTCCCATTAAACCTTTGATATGATCACCATCTGCTCCATCTGAGTGAACCATTTATCAGGATTGTTGCTAGGTTTTGAAAGAGTATTAGTACAATGAAAGAGCTCTAAACAGGAGCATGAAAAAGGCACATAGGCTCCTCCCTGTACCTCTCGCAGTGGAAACTCTTTTTATCTTTTCACCTATAGCATTTACTTCTTTCCCCTTTAATTTGGTTTTAACATTCTCTTTCTTTGACCATAAGTCTCTGAGTTTTACTGTATCACTCCATTCTCTAATATTTTCAATTAACTCCTTTCCATGCATTCTCAATCCCCTAATTTTTATCACTTACAGCTCTTCTTCAGTTGCATCCGTCCTACTATTTTTTGGGAGTTCCTTTTGCTGTGTTATATCCACACCACATTGATGCACCCCTTTTTCCATTTTCCATTTTATTGTGTACTTCTTTCTCCTTTCTTGCTGCTTCCTTACATAAATACGACATCGCATTTTCTCCATAATTCCCTAGGTAATTCATTTGTACGTTTCCTTACACCATTTCTTCAAAATCAGTATTTAACTATGATTAATTAATGTGCTGGATAGGCATCGCCTTACTAGGACAATCAACACATTCTGTACTAGTTAATTATCCTAAACCTTTGTCTGCTGATTATATTTCCCCATTGGTAAAGAGCTATAGCCATCCTTCCTGCACTTGGGGCTGCATCTTGAGGTATACTCAGTACAATTTTTACTTGAGCAAAGATAGAAGAAGTGTAAATAATTGAAGCTGGTAATATTTTAGGTGTAGGTAAGGTGCTGATCGCAACTTTTACAAGGGTCTGATTCTGAGTTAGGATAGACGTTTCTGAATAACTTGGGGGCTCAAAAGGCTCCGCCAAGGATCCCACAGTTGCTGTATTCTTGGGCATTACTGGTGCAGTGGCACTTGGCACTTCTGAAGTAGTGGCATTGGACGGAGCCGTATAACACCAAGCTCTTCCTCTATTAGGGCGCCTTCCTCTTTACTTTTAGTACCTGCTTCTTGCTCAGGATTTTCCTTATCCTATTCTCTCCCTTATTTTCTTGCATTAGTAGATATACTCCTACAGTCTCAATAACTTCCTCTTTCTCTTTTCTCGGCTTCTCCTCCTCTTGCTCCTACTTCAAATTTTGAATTCAAACTTCTTTCTCCTTTTCTTATTTGCCGTTTGTTCCCAAGGATTGAAAGTTTCAAATTGAGTAGGTCTAGGTTGCGGTTTAAGTTCGTACATTTTTCTTCTCAAATTCTTTATTTGTGGGATGTGAAAAATTAAACTCCAAGAAAATCGTAATTCCCAATCTCAAGATGTATGTTTGTGCCTTTGGATAAGCCTGATGCATGTATGTAACCCTTTCTTCGCTGCCATTTCCCCAGTTGGGGTACCTTCTGGAGATATCTTCCATTCCTTATTTACGTCTGTTTCTCTTTTTTACCAAGGATTCCCCATTTTAAATTAGGTCACTAGTAATTAAAATGCAAACTTTCAACCTTTCAGCGCTGACAGTCTCTGCAACTCTTCAACCAATCCCAGCCCGCCTCTGTCAAAGGTCACCCTATCACAGCACGACTTCACTACTCACTTAGCCAGTCGTAGCACAGCAAGGACTCAATGCTCCCAACTCTACTTTGTTTGCCTGTTCAAACTGAACAAAGTTTTTCTATGAAGAAAGAATCTCTATTTGCTCTTGCATTACTGTGATCTCTTGGTCGGCGAAAGTCACCACTGAGTGTGTTCACTCCTTGTGCACTCAGAAGCAAATCACTACCGAACCTTTTTAATACATTCACACACACAATAATATGGTTCTAATATGGTGTGATTAATAGTCTTCACAGTACACCTCTCTTAGCAGGCACTTAAAATTATTAACCAAAGGTATACTCTCATCTAAAAACTTTTTAAAAATCATCAGAATGACATTAACTGTAATTCCAATAAGACTAAACATCAAAGCCATCTGATATTGATTCATAATTATTTCCCATAGCATCCCTCTCAATGATAACTACAACACCCAACATGAAATATGCTGCTTACTTCATGCAATCCCTATTGACCTTCACACATTTGTTCTTCTGTCAGCCATCTCTCATCTTACTGGAAGAGTGTAGGAAACTGGCTCTATATATACTACACCAAAATGAGGTATAGTGTGTATAGAGTCTAGGTGACCCCAGAGGTAGGCAGAGGTTAAAGTCAGATAGAACCTTACTCTCTATTTATGGTAGAGTGGTTGAGCAGTAAGGCAGTATCAGAGGACAGTGTTAAGCATTTGATGTACACACTCAGTCAGCAAATTAATTCACACACTCAAGAACTGAACTCTAGGCCAATTGTTTTTGTATAACAAAATATACTGTTATTATTTTTAGAACCAAGCAAGCCTGGCACAGGTAAGCATAAAATACTTTTCAGTAATAGGTTGCTGAATATAGAACAGTTTGAAAATGCAATAGAACTTGTACTTTGTTTGATTTACAGGGGATGCAGCAGGTAGCAACACTTAGCAAATACAGTAAATTGGAATGAATGGGCTTTTTCAGTAAATTACAGGTAAGTTACTTTTTACGTTACTTTTTCTTACTCAGAGTTGGATACCTGGATTCAGCACTAGAACATTTCCTGTAAACAGGTAAGTAAATACGTTTTCGTTATTTGTGCGATTTTCAAAGAATATTTTTAGATTTCAAAAGTCCAACTTTTTGGAAGAAAATTGTCAATGTTATCCTATGGAGGAAAAACAGGTTATCGGTTTACCGGTAAGTAATCAACTGTGGAAGTTAAGGTTCTGGGGTTAGACTCAGGGGTCCCCCAGGACCCAGTGGCACTTTGAAGGTGCCACTGCCTACGTCAAACGTTAAGCGCTACTACCGCCATGTTTTTACAAATTGTGTTGCTACTGAATCTGGAAGTCACAAATTTACTTGATGCACTGTTTATTTTTCAAATTGAACTCACCGCGCCAAAACCCGCCGTCACACTGGCTCAACTCGCTTCCTGGTGGAAACACCACCGAGCGCCAATCAGTGAAGAGGGGAGGGGCTAAGGCTGACAAGGGATAAAAATGCCATTAGCAGCGCGCCAAAGGCAAGCCTGTCCAGGGGCAAGCCATTATGCTCAAAGCAACACCTACTCCACGGCCATACTAAAATCACTCCACTCCAACGAACTAGCAATTGACCTGCGCTGTCTGGCTAACATAGTCACGAACGGGATAATGGCGAAAAGATCCTCATTCCCCGAATTCTGTGATCGCACAAATCAGAGTAAGAGACCAAACCTCAAGGCCACAAACAAGGAACAACCCCTAACAGTTATCTATCTAAATACCCGTTCCATGGTCAAACATCAACTTGAAATACACAATCTACTGGCGACCGAAAAACCAGATATCCTACTGGTTAACACAGGATTCCTCCCCTGATATCCTAGCAGCTCTACCTAGCGACTATTACATCCTCCAACGTAACCACCATCAGGGAAAAACAGGAGGGGGTGGCAGCTATAATTCATAAATACCTAAAATTCTCAGCACTTACCCCCCTCGACCTACCACAAGTAGAAAACCTAGAGATTAAACTAGAGTCCAATTCCGCACCGCTAGTCTGGGTCATACTCTACAGACCACCACAGAGCATGCCACAGTCTTTGAATGAACAGATGACACATATCATAACAAATCAACAAAAAGAGAGGTAGGGAAGGAGTAACACTCTTAGTCCCCACTATAACTAGAAAAATAACAACAAAAGAGTGTTACTTGGTTGGAGAATACACAAGTAATGGAGCACAAGAGAAAAACAACGCCCATTAGGTTTGTTTAGAAAGCCCTCACTCACCGACCTGGTCGTTGACATGCTTCATCATCGGGCCCCACTGGGTGTGACCGAATGTCACCCCAGTGTGCTACAACGCCAGATTTACTGCGGAGCGGGTAATGTGAAGATGTGAAGGCTAAGTGAAAAATTACGTGAAAAGAGTGACACAATGAATTAAAAATGCCTTGAATGTATCAAAAATTGATTTAATGACTGATCAACAAGGACATATTAAAAATGTGTTGGTAAACATGGCCAACTAAATTGAATGGTCTGTTTCCAATATCATTACGTGACGGTCAACATGTTTCTGCCAATATTGGTGTAATTAACCTGGCATTCGTCAGGACCTATGGTGAATAAACCCCGGCGGTATGGGCACGCTAAGGCCCACCCTACCACGTTGTGTGTAGTGTCACAGTTGGCGCAGCAAATAAATTATTAAACCAAAGGAGCTTGATTGTGTGTTTTGTGTCTGCCAATATGCAGACAGGCACAATCAGTGAAAAATAACTTCTGATTATAATACAGAGTTTGCCAGACAACAAGCGCAGTCCCTGAGAGGACTATCAAAGATTGAACAGGGCAGAAGGAGAAAAGAAACTAAACAAAATAAAAAATGTGAGGGTAGGTCATTTTATTTTTTATTGTGTAAAAATTAATATTTATCCAGGAGAAAATAAAAGTGAACCTATTTGATAAATTAATACAAATGTAATGTGAGGAAGTGAGGAGTTAATATACTGTAACATTTTATTTTATTACTTCCAGGATAAAATGATTTTATTGTATTTATAGTTTACATTAAAATAATTCCGATATATATTTTAAATGAATATATTTTCATATACTTTCCCATAAGTAGATCTCAACCCTGGTAGTATGGATCTTCACCAACAGACGAAAAGTTACTTTTAGCATTTTAACACTTGTAAAGACTGTTGTAGAAGGCTCAACCTGTTCATTGTAGGGAGTGCAGACATTCTCGCTCCAAGTATGAAGCTGCCTAGCTTGTGAACAAAGTCAAAGCATGCTGCCCCCAATCCCCTTTATAGGTCAAAGCTTACCAGATAGCACAGTTGGCTGGCTTGCAATGACATCTTGAGGACATTCAGAAAGCTTACCTGAGAACACATTCCGACCATTGGCTTTGTAATTTGTACCCCACATTTGCTTGCTTTCTATTTGTTTCTAACTGTTTTAGGCTGTCCAAAAATCTATGTCCCTGCCATGGAGCATACCCTGTTTACTGTATTTTTCTACTAGTTCTCTCTTTCTGTAAACAGACCTTTACATTTTGTTATCTTGTCACTTTTACTGTGCATTCAAAGACAAGGGTAAAATGTCAGGTCCCCTCTTAAGAGGGAGCTTGGTGTTAACTTTTCTTTCTCCAACTTCATAATGGGAGGATTTATGTGACAATCCTGCTGCTTACTCATGTGAGAGGAAAGACAGTAGGGTGTTGTTAGACCTGGCATCTTTGGCATAGTTTCCCCTGTTTTTTTGCCTCTACCCCCTGTATTTTTGACGATGTGCTGGATTTCGTTTTTGCTGGTTTAGATGCTTTGGGCACTTTGCCACTGCTGATCAGTAAGTGCTCCCTGAGTAAATTGTTATTGTAATTGGTTATCCATGATTGGCATATTTGTATTACCAAGAAGTCCCTAGTAAAGTGCACTGAGTGTGCCAGGGCTGGTGATTCAAATGCTGCTAGTGGGCCTGCAGCACAGATTGTGCCACTCACATGAGTAGCCCTAAAATGGTGTCTCAGGACTGCCACCGTAGTGACTGTGTGCAGTCTGTGGACTGCCATGTCAACCTGGCCAGTGTCCCCACTGACCAGGCCTAACCCTTCCCTTTCTGTACACATTGGACACCCCTATGGAAGGCCCAAGGTACCCCCCCCTGGGCATGGTGCAGTGTGTGTGAAAGGTAGAGCATGTACTAGTGTGGGTGACATTCTCTGGTAGTGAATAACAGCCATTTTCATTTTTCACTATTGTAAGGATATCATGCCCATAGGCTATAATGGGGAATGCTGTGTACAGTGGTTACCTGCATATCTTCCCATAGGAGCAAGATAGGACATAAAAGTCTGGAATCCCTGAACTCAGAATGTATTAACACATCTTTTAGGAAAGATGTTTTTTAAATCCTGTGTTTGAAAACAGCACTTTTAGAAGGTGGCTGTTTTCTTGTCTGACCTTTCTGTGTGCCTTGGCCTGTTTGTGAATTGACTGTCTGGTTTGTGAGCGACAGGGGCCGGGAAGCTCCCAGAGGCTGAGTGGGCCATCCCTGGGCTGAATAGCTCCATCTGCATCTAGAGTGGTAGTAGGGGATAGCACCTGGGCCTGAATAGGGCTGTGCCTACCTTCCACAATGCTGGCTCCACCTCCTGCTGGGTGGCTGACGACCCTGCCCCTCTCTCTGAAAGG
The DNA here is from genome assembly GCF_964261635.1 of Lissotriton helveticus. Taxonomy (NCBI): domain Eukaryota; kingdom Metazoa; phylum Chordata; class Amphibia; order Caudata; family Salamandridae; genus Lissotriton; species Lissotriton helveticus. Next base: position 1,797,207,103 of record NC_136068.1, read on the forward strand.
AAAGGAGAAGCCAGGAAAACAAAGGGCTCAAGGAACACCCATAACTGGTTCAGACCGGGCTCAGAGCCCACCTGCACAAAGGGAACAAAGACGTTTTGGGGTATAAGTACAGGACCCCACCCCAGACCACTGAACTTTAGATCATCCTGGAATCAAGAAGACACATCTGCCAAGGAAAAAGCTGGAAGACTGAAGAGGAAGGACTGTCCTGCTGTGTACTTGTGAGCTGACCTGCAGTTGCTTTGCTGCCAAGGAGAGGGAAAGGACTTTGCTTTGTGCTGTGTCCCCTTGCTTGAAGAGATCTCCAAGTGCCTGAGTAGAGCTGGCTCCCTGTTAAGAAGTCCACCCCCAGCTTCCCCCCTGAACTCTACTGAGAGAGTTCTGTCCTTCCTAGAGTGATTGGTCCAGTTGTGGTGCCTCTGGAAGTTGTACCTGCTGTTTGGGAAGCTGGACAAGGAGAAACTAAGACAATCTGCAAATGTTCACACATCGCTCACTTGCGGAGCGCATCCTTGACAGTGCGAGGAAATTTCTGGCGCCGCGAAGATTGAGATCGTTGCAGCACCTGTTGCCGCTGGAAGAACCGACGCATCCTTCGCTTGCGGAACGCATCGCTCTGGTGCGGAAAGATTACCATCGATGTGAGTATCGTCGCAGAGCCTGTCGTCGCTGGGTGAGATCTCTGCACCGCTTGCTTGCGGACCGCATCACGTCGCAGCGAGTATCGTCGCAGAGCCATCCCATCGAGGGACCGCAAGAGGAGAAGATTGACGCTGCGCATTGCCGCCGCACCTGAGATCGTCACCGTTCCGAAGATCGTCGCATCGTGCCTTTGCGAGACGCTTGCTACGGAACCTGCGCACCGGATTCCATACAAGGTATCGCCTCCCTCCCCATACAGACCAGATTCATCGCAACACGCCCGCTGCCACCAGCGGGGCTGTCGCATTGCCTCCCCAGGGTCTCAGGAGTGACGCATCACTTGTTTTTCAACGCTGCAGCTTTCTCTTGGAACTTTTGTCGCATCTAAAGGTACTTTTGGCTAAACGTGACGCAACTGTGAATTATTTGGCACAAACCCTGTAACTATTTTAAAATCATATTCTTGAACTGTGTATGTTGGATTTTTGTCATTTTGGTCTTGTGTAGTTTAGATAAAGATACTTTATTTTTCTAAACTGGTGTGGAGTCCATTTGTGGTCTTTTCACTGTGTTACTGTGAGTGTTGATACAAATACATTGCCTTTGATAAGCCTGTCTGCTCGTGCCAAGCTACCAAGGAGGTGAGCAGGGGTTATCTAAAGAGTGTATCCCCTTACCCTGACTAGAAGCAAGGTCCCTATTTGGACATTGGTACCTACCTCTGCCAACTAGAGACCCCCAGATCTAAAAGGTGTTATTTTTTTCTAGCACACAACACAATTTAAATATCTGTCTGTAAACTAACTGCAAATATTTCAGAATATATCAGAATTGGGAAAGCACAAATGAAGCATATTTTTGTGTACTTCTGAGGTGTGATGGGAACAAATATGTTAATACAATCAAAATAAATCAATACTTTGGTGATGCTATTTCCATACGTCATTTCTGTGCTGTTTAGTTTAATTATTAAAACTGTGTATGTGCAAATGTAATAATCATTTTCACTGAAAATGTATTGTCTGCAATGGCACTGTGCTACCTACCACACCATGCATACTCCTCTCTACGTCACCCCACTCTGCAACACTCTACTCCATGGCACACAGCAATACACTACCCTCTACACTAAGCCACTCCACTCTTCTGTATGATACTCCATTCTATTACACGGTACTCCACGCTATAACACTCTCCAATACTGTATGCCATCTATACCACTCCACTACATTCTACTCCATGCTTCGCCCCTACACTCGGCGCCCCTTAACTCTATAATATGACACTTCCACTCAATTCCACTCCGCTGTAACATAAAATGTGTATCTGTAAAGCGCACGTTCACCCGGAAGCATCTTGGCTCTGAATAACAGATGTTGTTTGTTACCCAACTCAATGGTACTCATTTTATCAAGCTCAGATGGATGAAAGGCTGAGTGGACCCGCTGGGATTTGGTCATGTGACCATGAGGTTGAACACAGGCCCCTGCAGTAGACGCATTAGTCCACTGAGGCACTAGACCCACTATATGACCCTTTACTCCACGACCCTTTAAGACACTCCACAAGACTCTATGACAGTCCACTCTACTCTATCCCATTTCACTAGATGTCACTCCAAAACACTCTACTACACTCTTTGGCACTTTATTACACTTTACAACACTTTACTCGTCCCTATGGTACACCACTTGACGCCCCTCCACTCTTTGCTCATCCACTCTACGACTCTCTACTCCATTCTATGCCACAACACTCTATGCACCTCTATTGCACTCTACACTCCTCCATCCTGCACCACTCTACGCAGCGCCACTCGATGCCACTCAACATTGCTCCACTATAGTCCATTCCACTCGATGCCTCAAACCTTTAGTTATGCAGCACAGCAGCCATGCTGGTGTACAACATGGCTAAAACACATTGGAAAAGCTAATAGCTCTTTTAGAGGCGAGACCAATTGGTTTTGCCAATGCTTGCCACCTCACCAGTCCGCATGCCTTATTGGATGGTTCCTTAAATACTTTTTAGCACTGACATTTATATATTTACAGTGTTGGCAGCATGTGATCTGGATGCAGAATGTTTGGCTTGTTTGGTTTACTGTCAGAACCTAGTACAGTACACTGTGTGTGCCCAGGGCTTGTAAATCAAATGCTGCTGTTGGGCTTGCAGCACTGGTTGTGCCACCCACTGGAGCAGCTTGTAAAGTGTATCTCAGGCCTGCCATTGCAGAGCCTGTGTGCAGTCTGTAACTGCCATGTTGACTGAGCCAGTGCACCCACTTGCCAGTCCCTAAACCTTCCCTTTTATACATATTAGTCACTCCTATGGTAGGCCCATGGGCATGGTGCATTGTAGGTAAACAGTAGGACATATACTGATGTGGGTGGCATGTCCTAATAGTGAATTACAGCCATTTTCGTTTTTCACTATTGCAAGGCTACCTGTTCCCCATAGGCCAGAATGGGAAGTTTGATTATAACATCTTATAATCCTAACTGACTCAGGGAACTAGGTAGAAATTCGAGTTTAGTATGCCTGAACTCAGAATGATAAAATACATGTTTTAGTGAAGTTGTTTTTAACATTCTGTGTTTGAAAATACCACTTTTAGAAAGCAGGTATTTTCCTACCCAACTACGCAAGCCTGCCTCTGCTAGGTTGTGTATTCCTTGTCTGGAGTTTGAGTGACAGGGGCTGGGGGATTCCAGGAGACAGGGTGAGTCAGCACAGGGCTGAATAGAGAGATCTACATGAAGATGGCAGGGAGGAGTTGCACCTGGGACATGAGTAGGGCTGCAATGCTGGCTCCACCTCCTGTGGTGCGTCTGATGTCCCTGGCCTACACTGTCAAAGGAAGAGAAGGTGTCCTGTAAACAAAGTTCTCCAGGACTGACCAGAACAGACACTCTCTGCTTTCAAAGAGAAAGGATTTTGGTGTATAAAAGAGGGGACCCAGATGCCAGGGCTTTGATCACTTCTGGGAATCAAGACGAACATTTGCTGAGGAGAAGAACCAGGAAGCTGAAGGAGGAGTCTACCCCTGTGCTGTGTGTTTGGGGGTTGGCCAGCAGTGGTTGCTTCATTGCCAAAGAAAGGAGAAAAGGACTGAGTGTGCTTTCTATCAACTTGAGGAAGAATCTCCAAGGGCTTGAACTGGAGCTTGCCTCCTGCCTGAAGTCTCAGGGATACAAGACTTCACCAACCAGCTCCCCCCTGAATTCCCTTGCTGGGAATTGAAGTGTCTGCTGTTGTGCTGGGCATTCTGAGAGACTGCGTGTCGCTGGGAGCTGGAAGCCCGACACAACGACGAGAAGCGTGTCGCCGCCACAGCAGCTGTCGTCGCATTGCCGAGGAAGCGAGCCACCGCTGTCATCATTGCATCGCAACCAAGACGCCATTTTGTCACATCGCACTGGAGAAGAGTATCGCATCCAGGTGCCGTCTTGTCTCATCGTACTGGAGAGCAGTAAGAAACCGATACGTCAACTCCCCACACAGTAAGGAAGCGCGCATCAACTCCCCTGGGCAGCAGTAAGGAACCGACTCATCCACTCCCCTGCGTGTAAGGAACCAACGCATCACCTTCCCTGTGACCCTTTTGTTTTCTTTGCGTTATGCATTTAAGGTACATTGAGAGTAAAGTGTTGCATTTACAACTTGAGAGAAATTAGCTATTTTATAACATGTTAAAGTCTATTTTTGAGTACAGTACTGTGTTTTTTTTCGTTTGGTCTTGTGTTAAGTCTATATAAAAATACAAATTTTTATAATACACCCTGTGTGGTGTCCATTTGTAGTGTTGTCACTGTATTACTGTATGTGTTCACAAATGCTTTACACACTGCCTCTGAGATAAGCCTACCTGCTCGTGCCAAGCTACCAAGGGGGTGAGCAGGGGTTATTTTAGGCGTGTAGCCCCTTACCCTGACTAGACTCAAGGTTCCCTATTTGGTCAAAGGTACCTACCTCTGCCATCTAGCGACCCCCAAATCTAACATTGGTGGTCAGCGGTGAGGATTTGGGCTTGCATTTGTGATTCATATACAGTGATTGGTGTAGACTACTAGTGAGTGCAGACCATAACGCAATAACGCAACCACATACTTTGAGAGAATTTTTCCTTGGAACTTCTTTTCTATTTTTGATTCTTGAGAACTGACCGTCTTTTCGCTACCATGAGCAAGTCAGCATCCATAGTATCTGTAGACATCATATTGGAAGAAGAGAGAATTGATACCTACACTGTGCCTCATCGCAAGGATTTGTGCAAGAAATTTAAAATTTCTGTGAAAGGCCTCACCAGGAAAGAGGAATACCAAACGGCGCTGAGGGCCTGGGTAGAGTCTAGGATTGCCAGTGAGCATCCTGAGGAGCCAGTGATGGCGACAGAGAATTTAGATGAGCAGCTTGAGGGGCCAATGATCCCAACTGGGGGGGGAAGCACTTTCAGGGGCGGGCAGTAGTGTTTCTTCCCAGGGATTGTCCCCAGGAGACCTGGAGGACAGAGCAAAGGAGAGGATGCATATGTTGGAGCTAGCTAGGCTCAAAATGGATGGTCAGAAAGACATAGAGAGCAAGAAAATAGAGCTTGGGATGGAATTAGAGATGAAGAAGTTATCCTTAGAGGAAAAGAGAACGCATTTTGCGCATGAGAGATGATTGAGGGAATTGAATTTCAAGGCCAACGGTTTAGAGGTTCCTCCCTCTGGTGGCAGCACACCGCCAGTGCATGTAGAAGCAAGAGCCTACATCCCCAAAGATGTAGTTAAATATTTCCACAAGAATGAGGATATTGGTCAATGGTTTAGAGCTTATGAAGTTGCAATGTTGGCCCACGCGGTCCCTGAGAAGGATTGGGGAGCGGGGTTGTGGGGCCGCTTTGTTAGTGATGGGAGGGACACTTTGTTGGATTTACCTACAGTGGAGCTGATGTCCTATGCCCACATGAAGGGAGCCCTAATGTCCAGATTTTGTTTGACCCCAGACAGACAGAGGTTTCGGAATTGCAGAAAACTGTAGTCTACCACTTGGGTGGAATATATGTCTTTCTTTTGCGGAGCATTGGATGTTTGGGTGAAGGGTAGCAAAGTGGATAATTTAGAGGCGCCCTATGATTTGTTTGCATGGGAGCACTTGTCAAATAACTGTTTTCCAGAGCTACGCCAGCATCTTATTGATAGCAAGCTGACTAACCCTAGGAAGCTTGCTGAGGAGGCGGACCGCTGGTTGAGCACCCAGGTCCAGAAGGGTCATGTGGGAGACTTCGCCAAAGGTGGGCAGGGTCCCCAGCAGAAGAGTGGGGGGACAATGGTAAACAGAGGGAGTTCCAGAAAGGGCCCCACAGTAATCCACAAGGGAACCAAGGGAAAGGTTTCCAACCTCCCCCTGAGAAGAAGGCAGTGGCCCGACACATAAGCCTGTTCAAAAGGGCCCAAGATCTGTTTTAAGTGTGGTCTAGTAGGCAACTGTTCTTATGATGCTAGATGTTCATTGTATGGGAGGACAGCACCCACTGGTGCACCACCCCGGCAGTTGGCTAGAGTAGCCCTGGGGGATGAGATGGGTGCCCAGGGTGGGTGGGGTTCCGCAGAGATATCCCTTGTCTCTTTAGGAGACTGTGAGGTGGTCCCCATGACCCAACTGCCTGATAACACTAAAAAGTACAGGCAGTGGGTGACCATCAATGACAAGAGGGTGGAAGTCTTAGAGATACCAGAGCCAGGGGGCATTTTCTGAATTCATTGAGCCGTGAGGGAAACGGCCAAGCAGCGCCAGGCATCACGACCTGCTCCAGTGCAGGAGCACAGCAACGCGAGCCAGCACCCTCGCCGCCACCGACGCTACCGCCGAGAGGGCAGGACTACAAGCCCCAGGTGCCCCGGCGGTCGCGGTTTCCACGAGTCACAGCAGAGCGCCCGGAGGCGCGATAAAGCAGAGGTGCGCCGAGCGCACTCCGGGGGCATTTTCTGAATTCATTGAGCCGTGAGGGAAACAGCCAAGCAGCGCCAGGCATCACGACCCGCTCCAGTGCAGGAGCACAGCAACGCGAGCCAGCACCCTCGCCGCCACCGACGCTACCGCCGAGAGGGCAGGACTACAAGCCCCAGTTACCCCGGCGGTCGCGGTTTCCGCGAGTCACAGCAGAGCGCCCGGAGGCGCGATAAAGCAGAGGTGCGCCGAGCGCACTCCAGGGGCATTTTCTGAATTCATTGAGCCGTGAGGGAAACGGCCAAGCAGCGCCAGGCATCACGACCTGCTCCAGTGCAGGAGCACAGCAATGCGAGCCAGCACCCTCGCCGCCACCGACGCTACCGCCGAGAGGGCAGGACTACAAGCCCCAGTTACCCCGGCGGTCGCGGTTTCCGCGAGTCACAGCAGAGCCCCCGGAGGCGCGATAAAGCAGAGGTGCGTCGAGCGCACTCCGGGGGCATTTTCTGAATTCATTGAGCCGTGAGGGAAACGGCCAAGCAGCGCCAGGCATCACGACCCGCTCCAGTGCAGGAGCACAGCAACGCGAGCCAGCACCCTCGCCGCCATCGACGCTACCGCCGAGAGGGCAGGACTACAAGCCCCAGGTGCCCCGGCGGTCGCGGTTTCCGCGAGTCACAGCAGAGCGCCCGGAGGCGCGATAAAGCAGAGGAGCACCTCTCGCCCCGCGAGTCGTGCGCGGGAGACGCCTGGGAGAAGCCCAGGCAAAGGGCGGGCCCTCTGTGGCCCTCAGAGGCCAGAAGAGACTGGACTGGGCCACACCCCCTGGCCGTGGATCCAATTTGAAGTAAGTTGTGTAAATCTCTTGTTAGCCAATGTCTACTATCGGCCATGTTCCTCCTTCTGTTATAGCCCCTGATAAAGCAGGGGGCCTGGTGAACGGCACCCTTGATACCTATTTTCTAAAGCCACCTTCGAAAGAACAAAAGACCCATCACTAGCAGAACGCCGGGCTGACCATCGTCGTTCCATTGAACGTATTAAGAACAGGGCATTTTCAGAGCCTATTCCCAATGTCTCTGTAGATAATGACTCAAGCGTCGATATCATGGATGTTATATCAAAGGGAATGTTTAGCACCTCCTACTGATTCAATTCAAACTGAACCAGCTATTATTTCTCTTGATCCCTCTGGCACTCCCATTGTATCAAAGATTATAATTTCACCAACATCCAGGCCAGGGAAGGTAGTAAGAGGGAAAACAATGAGGCCCCTGCCACACAAAATCCATGGTCCTCCACCTACTAAAAAGAGACGCCACAGACTGGACCAAACTAAGCCAAAGCTGAGTCATTCTGAGTTTGGGAAGAAATCTAATTTTATCTGCACTGAAGCTACAGGATCTATTGTTGCCAAGGAAGCTGTAGAAACAGCGTTAAACCTTTCAGCACCCCTATTATCAACTCCTCACCTGGTCACTGAGTGCAGCACTGAACGTGCTCCAATTGTAGAAGGGTTTTCATCTATCCCCTCCAGTAACCTACTAGACAATATAGAACTTATTGTGAGGAGTTACATGCTAGCTATAGTTGAAAGACTAAAAGGAGTGGAATTAAGACTGGGGAGAATAGAGGCAGATCTGGCCAAGCAAAATACCTCCTCCAGGGCCATAGAAATCAAAGGTCCAATAACAGCAGCAATCCCCAGCCAAGCATCCACATCGGCGCATATCCTTTCATCTGACGTCGTTGTGGCAACACCTTCTACTACCACCCCTTGTAATAATCTGAAAACAGCTGTACTAGCTGTAAAAAAAAACAAGCCTATAAGTTCTTCATCTGGACCCGTACCTATACATCACCCTAATCCCAAACCAATTCAGGCTAAAATATCAACTTCATTATCAACCACAACGTTGAATCACATTCCGGACACTGTTGTTGATAATAATTTTGTAAGGGTACTGGGTAACCCATTTAATGGGTTGGCAAGATTGGAGATGGATGAAGTTAGTCACACAAGAGGAGCCCAAGGCAGAAGACCACCTACAGAACTCCCGCCTGAAGCCGCACCCTATGTGGTGGTTCTCACTGGGGTACCAGAACTATCAGGAAACAAGCGGGAAGGCATCTACCAACTCAAGAACAAAATCATGCACTGGCTAACTTCATATAGACCAAAAGCCAGTAATATTAATGGCGAGATAGTTCACGTTCGACGCTTGCCTTGGTTAGGTGGAAGACCAAAGGACATAGGGGGAGATGTGGTTGTGGTGAATTTTAGAGACAAAAATGCAGTCCAATACATATTGTCCTGGCCATATGGCAATGAGAATAACTGCATTATACCACGACCTTTAACCTATTTCTACCCAAGATCCATAGTATTCCCACACCAACCGGCAACTAGCAAAGCCCTTTTTGATAACTATTTTCCCATCATGGAGCATGCTAGAAACCCTGTTCATATGTACCAACCAGCACTTGCCCCTGCTTCATCTGGGTGGAACACCATACCCCCGAGACACATCACAAGTGAATACAGAGGAAGGGCTCACCTATTACCATTCACGCCACTGGAAACAATGAATAGGTTTGATGTATTCAGTGGTCTAGATGAATGTGATTGATGTTTAATGAACAGGGAGGGAGACAGCGGAGGTGGAAATAATGGCAATACTGATGGAGCGAAGGAGGAAGAAGGAAGTAGATTTTTGAGGGCAGGAAATATTGTTACTACAAGTGGGGCTGGGGTTAATAGAAGCCGGTCTCCATCATTACCAGGGGGCAATTGTGGGTCAAACGCTAGTTTCATTAGTTTCATGGAATGTTGCGGGAGTGCGTGCAAAAATATGTGATCCTGACTGGAATAATTATGTGAAATTTGTATGTTACAGGAGACATGGGCCACGGATCAGGTCCATAGAGTGGGATACAAAACATATCAAATAGAGGCTGTCCCTTCAATAAGAGGACGAGCCTCAGGAGACATACTAATATGGATCAGTGTATCTATCAATATCGGTATAAAAATTCTAAATGCCGATTCTCTAGATATTCTCGGCCTGGAAATAACTACTGAGGACAAAAGGGTAATAAACCTTATAAATGTGTATAATAGTCCTCATCCCTCTTATAAGGTGTCGCCATGTATTGAAAAACTGGAGACTTTTATGGACACCCTAGAGCCAGATGCAAGTGTAATCCTATGTGGGGACTTGAACTGTAATTATGAACCGATTACGGGTATGGTCAATTTGTATGAAGATGAGGATATGGCCAATAAGATACCCCTCCTAACTGATAACAGAACTGTAGCCGGATCTACATTAGCCCTTCAGATCACTAGGCTGTTAACAAGCCATGGTCTGAGGGCTTGTAATGGGCGCATGCCATCAGATAGCCCAAAAGCACCCACTTTCAAGAGGCGAGATTACAAAAGTAATCTAGATTATGTTATCATTTCTTTCGATTTGTGGCCATATACAACTGATCTAAAAGTTAAGGAGAGGTTTGACAGCGACCATTATCCCCTAGAAACTAGCTTCCTTACAAGCTTATTAAGGGGGTTGGGAAACATAGAGGGAGGTGGCACACAAGTACAGTTACCAGTACTAGATAACATCATAGTTAGTAATAATCGAAGGGCTGTCAAGTGGGCATATATATTGGAAAGAGAGGACCTCTTATCCAATATATATCACACTCTTGTAAATACATTTGAATCGTACTGTCCACTAAGATGCGAATCAGGGGAATTTATCAAGTTACACAAGATCCTTTTCAGTCAATTGCTAGACCTTTTAACAAAAAGACCAAAAAAAGGGACTGGCACAGCAAATGCAAAATCAGTTGGGAAACCCTGGTATAATAAGGAATGCCGGGCTGCTAAAGCAGCTTTGATTGAGGCAATCAAAAGAAAAAGTCCTGAGGAAATCAAAGACAAAAGGAAACTACAGAACAAAATATTGGTACAAGCAAAATCTTCCTGGGACTTATGGTCCAGTATGCTACAAGCTGCTAAAATTAAGGACCAGAGGCATTTCTGGGAACTAGTAGCTAAGGGTAACAAACGTGAGAAGGGCTCTAGAGAGGTTTTTTTTTTAGATGAGGCCACATGGGTAAAACATTTTACAATGTTGTATGCAGCTAAAACCACTGAGGTCACATTGCTGGGTGAACCGATTTTAATCCAGTCAGTAAATTCAAACTCCTGATAGTCTTTGACTTACACGAAACTGAGCAAGCACTTGCTTCAGTCAAACAAGGGAAGGCACCCGGACTTGATAAAGTCCCAGGCGATCTTTTTTTGCATAACACTGATGTCTGGGCACCATATTTAAACCATTTATCCAATGCTATTGCGGCTGGTGACCAAATCCCAGATACCTGGGAAGGAGCAAAAATTATCACTATTTTTAAAAAGGGTGATAGAGGCGATCCAGCTAACTATCGCCCTATTAGTCTTTTAGACATAACTCAGAAGATACATGCCAGGCACATATTAAATCGTATAAACACGTGGTTAGATGATGAACTAGTTTTATCAAAATACCAGGCGGGGTTTAGGGAAAAAACTGGGACCATAGACCAGGTATTGAGGCTATGCTTCTTGTATTGGAAATATGTCATCATCCGCAAAGGCCACTTATATGTGACCTTTGTGGATCTACGAGCAGCATTTGACCTGATACCTCGTGATTTACTTTGGAAATCCTTGGAAAGCCAGGGATTACCTGGGGGACTCCTAAAGCTGGTGATGGGCCTGCATCAGAAGAATTATGCTAAGGTTAGGTGGGGCCCAAATGGGGAACTCACAGACCCAATCCCAATAAAAAGAGGAGTACGCCAGGGATGCGTACTGGCTCCCACACTTTTCTCCCTCTTTGTCAATGACATTGCAACTTATATGGAGAACTGTGATAAGGATTCGCCCCGACTGGGAGGGGAGCGGGTACCGTCCCTCCTTTTTGCGGATGACACGATCCTCATATCACAAACTCATCGGGGCCTTCAAATTTTATTAGATAGGTTCCAGCAATATTGTACCTTAAAAGGGTTGGAAATTAACATAAAAAAAACAAATATATGGCACTAAACCCGCATAAAAGCTTTAAAAAAATGTAATGTTAAATGGTCATAAGCTTGACTATGAACAGAGCTTTACATATTTAGGGGTATTATTAGACTCATCAATGGGATGGAGACCACAGCTAGAAAAATCAAAAATAGTGTTCAAACAAAACTGTCTTCCAATATTAAAAAGATATGATAAATGTGTGAACAAGGCAGTTACCCCAGCAATAGAAATTTTTCGATATAAAGTTCAATCAGCTGTTCTGTACGGAGCTGAACTATGGGGACCAGTTAGTAGGAACACCTTTGAAATACTGGAGAACAAGTTTATTAGGGGATTATTAAAAGTACCCATTAATACCCCATTGGTTCCATTATTTTTAGATTTAAACATTAAGCACACTGACCATCATGCTATGTTGAGACCATTATTATTGTGGGTTAGATTATGGACAACCCCTGAACTGTCCGACTACAAGAATGGGTTGAAAGAAGTACTGGACCTAGACAGTGGTAACCAAATTTTTTGGTTCAAACATGTAAGAGTTTGGTTATCCAAACTAGGTCTAACCCATTTCTGGAGTGAGCCGGAGTCCTTAATTATGGCCTCTAAGAAAATTGTTAAAATGTCCTTTTGGTCTTATGTGAGCCATGACTCTGCGTATGTTAGAATGCATGGCCCTTTGACCGAAAAATTATTAATGGTCAAAAATGTGGCTTGTTTTGAATCATTTCTTGATGAGATTCAGCCGCCATTGGCCAAAACTTTGTACTTAAAATATAGATACGGAACACTGAGAACTAAGGTAATAGAGAAAAGCTGGGGGAACACAAACAATGACTACTGCACTTTATGTTCTAACAATATGAGGGAAGACGTCTTACACATATTGTTTTTTTGTCCCAGTTACGGTAAAGCCAGGAAAAAATGGATAGTGCCCTTATGTCGCATTATTGGCTTTAGATCCCATAAGGAAGCTGGTAGAATCTTAAAAACGGATACCAGCCAAGTAATTGTGTTTGGAATTAGTAGATTTCTTCTGGCTGTATATTTTATAAGATTGAAAATGTCCCTCCCATTTTAAACAGTATACCATATGTATTGATCAAACCACGGATTAAGTTTTTTCTTATTTTTTGTTCATTTTAAACCATATGCCTTGGCTGTTATAAATTTATTTAATGTCTTTTTAACCTTGTAATAATGCTTTTTAAACTATTTATTAACTCTGTGATGATTCTATTATTGTTCCAAAGTGATGACGCGTAGTATTGATTACTGGTTTTGTGTGTAATGTTTTTATGATTGTATCATTGTATATCTTTTATGTTGCAAAGCAACGAAATAAAGATTTTTGAATTGAATTGACAGCTGTCAGTTGTCGGCTGGTGTCTGAAGAGCAGGTAGTCCCCAATGCATTTTACCCAGCTGTTGCCGCTGACAACATAGAGAGACACTGCAAGGTGGCTCAGGTTCCCTTTGAGTGGGGTTCTTCAGGGACTCTTCAAGTAGCAGTGAGGCCAGCCATGCCTGTTGATTGTCTGTTGGGTAACGATTTGGAGAGCTCCCCTTGGGCTAAGGTGGAACGGAGAGCTCATTTAGAGATGTTGGGTTTGCCTGAGTGGGCCTGCGTGACTACTCAGTCTATGGCAGCCAGTAAGGGTATTCAAGAGGACCTGGAGCCTGATAAAATGGCCCAGGTGCCTGCCTTAAAGAGAAGAGGTAGGGGGCATGGGAAACCGGGCCCTGAGATTCCCTCGTTAAGGACAACAAGGGGCCCCAAGTGAATTAGCATCGGACCTCGGGGAGCATATTTTGTGAAACAACAACGGTCCATGCAAAAGAATGATATGCAAAGCAATGAATATAGACTGAATCAGTTCTATATTTGGGGCGACATGTCCAGCCAGACAGAGGTCTACAATTTTTTACTCAATTGAAATATTTCATACACAGGAATACCTTCAACAAATCACCAGTGTGGGGCACAAGCCTGTACCCAAACACAGTCAGATCAGTACAAAAGGTAAACAGAGGAAAAGAGCAGGGCTTTTCAAGGCAAAAAGCAGCGATTTCTGTAAAGTATTGAGTGTACAGAAATATCAGTTAAACACCATTACATATAACATATAAATCAAGCATTTGTATATGGTGTACAATGAGTCGACGGCGTTTCGGTCCCACTACTTAGTCATGGGGACCATCATCAGGACATTTATATTTGCCTTTAACATTATAAGTCTCTAATGCCGGGGGGGGGGGGAAGGAAAAAGGTTACCCCGATCGGCACGGGCAAGGGCTAAGAAATTGATAGCCTGGGGAAGCAGCCCAGAATCGGGCGCTATTGAGGTGGGCCGCGCTTCATTGATTAAAATCCGCGGTACCAGGAGAAGACCGGTTCAGTCAGTAGTGGAATCTGGAAACAGATCGCTGCTTTTTGCCTTGAAAAGCCCTGCTCTTTTCCTCTGTTTACCTTTTGTACTGATCTGACTGTGTTTGGGTACAGGCTTGTGCCCCACACTGGTGATTTGTTGAAGGTATTCCTGTGTATGAAATATTTCAATTGAGTAAAAAATTGAAGACCTCTGTCCGGCTGGACCTGTCGCCCCAAATATAGAACTGATTCATTCTATATTCATTGCTTTGCATATAATTCTTTTGCATGGACCGTTCCTGAGATTCCCACAGCCCAGAAGGAGGCAGACCCTGAGGGGGATGCCCTGGAGCCTACCGGGGAAGATATTGCTGAAATGGGAGACCTCCCTGAGCTGACCCATTGACAGCAGGAAGGGCGTCCCTCTGTGAGGAGCAGAACAAGTGCCCTTCTTTTGTAGGTTTGTGGCAGCAAGCTGCAAACCAGACAGCAGGTGATCAGTCTGTATCACATTGGATCTACTGGGAGAATGGTCTCCTGTATAGTGAAACTAAGGTTGCTGAGCCTGGGTCTGCCTGTGTGCTGGTGGTACCCCAGGGCTTCAGAACCTTCCTACTGGGCTTGGCTCATGTTGTGCCTTTTTAGCAGGACATTTGGGGCAGGACAAGACCTCTGAAAGGCTTGTCATCCCCTTTTATTGACCCCAAATGTGCAAGAGTTCAGACACTCATTGCAGGACCTTTCAGACTTGCCAGGCAAGTGGATAGGGTGGGAGGTGACCTATTCCTAGGACACCCCCGCGCCGCACGGCCACCAGCTGTAGCGTGTGCTCCCCGCCTGCCTCGCTAGGCCTGCCTGCTGCCGTCTGACCACGCCCCCTGCCTCGCTCGGCGTGGTCTCCTGCGGTCTGTGTCTGCTGAGTTATTTCTGTTGCCTGGTTGCCTAATTTCGGCTTTTTTGCCCCTTTTTCTCGCTTTCTGTGGGCCCCCCTGTGCTGTTTGTCCCCATTGTTGCCCCTTGTGCCCTCCCGCCCCGCTCCCCGCCGCCGTGAGATATCGGACACGCCCCCTTTTCTTTCTGTGCCCTCCCCGCTCCCGCCTCCCAGCTGCTCCTCCCTCCCTCGCACTTCGCCATAAATGGTGACCCTGTGCACGCGCAGCGTTGACGCGCAGCGGGCGCGCCGATTGTGTGCCGAAGGCGCGCCAAAGGTAAGCCCGTCTGCGCCCGTCCGCGCCAGGACCCCTGGCCCCCGCAGACACCAGCCCATCTGCCGGACCTACGACGCCACCGAACTCAATGCACTCAACACCGGCCGATTCCCGGGATGCCACCGAGCCACTCCGAGACGCACCCACGGACCCTTCAGCTGCCACTCCTGCAGGTTCACCTGCAACCGGACCTGCACTACACCAGCACCCACAAGCCGAACACCAGCAGCAACCACCTGAAGTACATCCTGCTCAACACCCGCTCTGTCCACAGACACGCCATCGAACTCTGGAACCTCCTCGACACCACTTCTCCAGACATCGCCTTCCTCACGGAAACCTGGATGAACGCATCCTCAGCACCCGACATCGCCATCGCCATCCCGGATGGATACAAGATCTCCCGGAGGGACCGCGCCAACCAGACGGGAGGAGGCATCGCCATCATCCACAGGAACACCATCCGCATCACGACCAACACCAACAACACCCTCACAACCGCCAAACACCTGCACTTCCAGATCCACACAGACCCTAAGACCACACTCAGAGGCACCCTCATCTACAGACCCCCGGGACCTCGCACACAATTCAGCGAAGACATCGCCGACTTCATCAGCCCGCACGCCCTCCCCTCCGCTGACTACATCCTCCTCGGGGACCTCAACTTCCACCTGGAGAACAACAACGACCGCAACACCACCACCCTGCTGGACAACCTCGCCAACCTCGGTCTCAAGCAGCTGGTGACCACCCCCACCCACTGCGCCGGACACACGCTCGACGCCGTCTTTTCATCCAGCAAGGACATCGTCTACAGCCACGCCACCGGACTCCACTGGACGGACCACAGCTGCGTCCACTTCAGCTTCAGAAGAACCACAACCCACCACCACCAGCAACAGGTTCCTCGCAGGAGCTGGAGCAAGATCACAGCCGACCAGCTCGCCGCATCCCTGAGCCAGCACCCTCCCACCAGCTCAGTGAACCCTAGCCAGGCCGCCAACAACCTCACGAAGTGGATCAGCAACTGCGCAGATGCCCTTGCCCCACTGAGGACCCCTCCCAGCAGACCCGGCAGCAAGAAAGCATCCTGGTTCACCGACGAACTCAAGAGCTCCAAGAAGAACTGCCGAGCCCTCGAGAAAGCATGGCCCAAAGACCCAACACCAGACAACATGACCACCCTCAAGCTTGCCACCCGAAAACACCACCAACTGATCCACGCCACCAAGAAAACTGCATTCAAGGCACGACTGGACAACAACGCACACAACAGCAAGGAACTCTTCAACATCGTCAAAGAGCTCTCCAACCCCAACGCCGGAACCAACGACATCACCCCATCTCAAGACCTCTGCAACTCCCTCGCCTCCTACTTCCACAACAAGATCGCAGACTTACACAACAGCTTCAGCACACAACCGACGCACCCCAGGACCGCACCAACGCCCCCCACCACCACCGTCCGCGCCAGGACCCCGACCACCACCGAAGACACCATCCGTATGATGAACTCCATCCACTCCGGATCTCCAACCGACCCCTGCCCTCACCACGTCTTCTACAAAGCCGACGCTGTCATCGCACCCCACCTGCGGGACATCATCAACACCTCCTTTAACATCGCCACCTTCCCGGAGAGCTGGAAGCACGCCGAACTCAGCGCTCTGCTGAAGAAACCATCAGCGGACCCCACCGAACTTAAAAACTACCGTCCCATCTCGCTCCTACCGTTTCCGGCCAAAGTCATCGAGAAGACCGTCAACAAGCAGCTGGCCGCCTTCCTCGAGACGAACGGATCCCTCGACCTCTCGCAGTCTGGCTTCCGGGCCAACCACAGCACCGAGACCACCCTCATCGCAGCCACGGACGACATCCGAGCCCTGCTGGACAATGGGGAAACAGCGGCCCTCATCCTCCTGGACCTCTCCGCGGCGTTCGACACTGTCTGCCACCGCACCCTAGTGCAGCACCTCAGCAACGTCGGAATCCAGGAGAAGGCACTAGAATGGATCATCTCCTACCTCGCCGGAAAGACACAGAGAGTCCGCCTACCCCCGTTCAGATCAGAAGCCACCGAAGTCATGTGCGGCGTTCTTCAAGGCTCCTCGCTCAGCCCCACCCTCTTCAATGTCTACATGAGCCCCCTTGCGGCCATCGCACGCCAACGCAACCTCAACATCATCTCCTACGCCGACGACACCCAGCTGATCCTCTCCCTCACCAACGACCCTGCCACCGCCAGAGCCAACCTACACGAAGGGATGAAAGATGTTGCCGAGTGGATGATGAACAGCCTCCTGAAACTGAACTCAGACAAGACGGAAGTTCTCATCCTGGGCTCCTCGCCCTCCACCTGGGACGACTCCTGGTGTCCCCCCGCCCTGGGCAGTGCACCCAAACCAACAGACCACGCACAAAACCTGGGCTTCATCCTGGACTCCTCCCTCTCCATGACCAGACAAGTCAACGCCGTCTCCTCGTCCTGCTTCAACATCCTACGCATGCTACGTAAGATCTTCCGGTGGATTCCCACCGAGACCAGGAAGACGGTCACCCAGGCCCTCGTCACCAGCCAACTGGACTACGGCAACGCCCTCTACGCCGGAACCACCGCCAAGCTCCAGAAGAGACTCCAGCGTATCCAGAACGCCTCAGCAAGACTCATCCTCGACATCCCCCGACACAGCCACATCTCCAAACACCTGAGAGACCTGCACTGGCTCCCGGTCAACAAGAGAATCACCTTCCGTCTCCTCACCCACGCACACAAAGCCCTACACAACCAAGGCCCAAGATACCTCAACAGCCGCCTCAACTTCTACACTCCCACTCGCCAGCATCGATCGACCAGCCACGCCCTCGCTGCCGTCCCCCGCATCCGAAGAGCCACCACAGGAGGAAGATCCTTCTCCTACCTGGCCGGCAAGACCTGGAACTCCCTCCCGACCCACCTCCGCCTGACCCAAGACCACCTCGCCTTCAGGAAGCAGCTCAAGACCTGGCTGTTCGAGCAGTAGCGGACCCCCTCCCCCAAGCGCCTTGAGACCCTCCGGGTGAGTAGTGCGCTATATAAATGGTTTTGATTGATTGATTGATTGAGGAAGCGCAAGGCTCCTCTCGAGCCATTCCCTGCAGTCAGCACACCCTTTGAAAGGGTGGGCATTGACATTGTGGGGCCTCTGGATCCCAAAACAGCCATGGACAACAGGTTCATCCTGGTCTTGGTGGGCCATGCCACCCGGTACCCAGAAGCCATCCTTCCCAGGACAGTGACGGCCCCCGTGGTGGGACGTGCACTGATGGCGATTTTCTCCTGCGTGGGGTTTCGCAGAGAGGTGGTGTTAGACCGAGGTACCAACTTCATTTCTAAGGATATTGAAGTCCCTGTGGCATGAGTGTGGTGTAACATACAAGTTCACCACTACTTACCACCCCCAAGGACATGGGTTGGTCGAGAGATTCAACCGAACCCTAAAAGGCATGATTATGGGTCTTCAGGAACCTATGAGGCGTAAGTGGGAAGTCCTCTTACCATGCCTGCTTTTTGCATACCGTGAGGTGCCACAGAAATCTCCAGGGTTCAGTCCCTTTGAGTTTCTTTATGGACACCCAGTGAGAGGTTCTTTGAGTATGGTCAAGGAAGGCTGGGAGCAATCTCCCAGGAAACCTCCCCAGTATGTATATAGCTACTTGCTGCCCTTCAGGAACCAAACTGGGCGATTCAGAAATCGCTGAGGCAAATCTGGAAGCCTGACATGAGGAGATGAGGCAGTGATACGACTAGAATGCCACTCTCGCACAGCTTCAGCCTGGTCAGAAAGTGTTGGCCATGGCCCCCGTGGAGCCCTGCGTTCTCCAGAATAAGTGGACCTGAACATTTGAGGTTGTGGAGTGCAAAAGTCCTGTTATCTACTTGGTGGACTTGCGGTCTCCCAGGAACCCCTGCATGTCAACCGCCTGAAGCTCCACTTGGAGAGGTCCGAAGTGGGCATGCTCTTAGCGACAGATAATGGAATAGAGGAGGAGACTGAGTCACTTCCTGACCTTCTGTTGGCAATAGAGCAAGATGGGACTGTGGATGGTGTGAACCTCTCTTCCACCCTGACCCCTGAGCAACAGAATGACTGCCGCCAGTTGCTGGGACAGTTTTCTGATCTGTTCTCCCTGATTCCCAGTGTCACAGATTGGTGTATCCATGATGTGGACACTGGAGATAGTCCACCTGTGAAGCACAAAACTTACAGGGTGACTGACAGGGTGAGAGCTTGCATCAAAGAGGAGGTCTCGAAGATGCTTGCGTTAGGGGTAATGGAGTCTTCTAACATTCCCTGGGCCAGCCCAGTGGTTTTGGTTCCAAGGGCTGCTGCACCGGGTGCCACACCAGAACTCTGGTTCTGTGTGGACTACTGAGGGCTCAATTCAGTCAGCAGGACTGACACGCACCCCATCCCCTGAGCTGATGAGCTTATCGATCGGTTAGGAGCTGCACGGTACCTCAGAACGTTTGACCTAACGTCTGGGTATTGGCAGATTGCCTTACCTGATGAGGCAAGAAAGAGAGATCAGCATCCTCCACACCAGATGGGCACTACCAGTTCCGGGTGATGCCATTTGGGATGAAGAATGCCCCTACCACCTTTTAGAGGTTGGTCAACCAGGTGTTGGCTAGAATGGAAGAGTTCAGTGCTGCCTACCTGGATGACATTGCAGTGTGTAGCGTCAGTTGGGAAGAACATCTGCGCCACCTCTGGGAAGTGTTGATGGCGTTGCAGAGAGCAGGCCTCATGATCAAGGCAAGTAAGTTCCAGATCGGGCAGGGTTCTGTGGTGTACTTGGGACACTAGGTTGTGAGCGGCCAGGGGAAGCAGCCCAGAATCGGGCGCTATTGAGGTGGGTCGCGCTTCATTGATTAAAATCCGCGCCCTTCCAACCCAAGATTGAAACCATCCTGGTTTGGGAGCCCACCAAGACCCAGACAGAGGTGAGAGCCTTTTTAGAACTCACTGGGTATTACAGGAGGTTTGGCAAGAGGTATGGTAGCATTGTTGCACCCTTGACAGAGCTGACTTCCAAGAAGCAGCTCAAGAGAGTGATTTGGACTGACAACTGTCAGAAAGCTTTTGAGGTCCTGAAAACTGCCATGTGCACGGTGCCCCTGCTCCTGGCCCCCAACTTCTCCAGAGAGTCTATCGTTCAGACAGACGGTTCAGAGCATGGTGTGGGGGCTGTTTTATCATAGATAAATGAGAAGGGCCTAGATCAACCTGTAGCCTTCATCAGTAGGAGGCTACTTCCACGGGAACAGAGGTGGCGCTTTTGCGTGAGGCATTTGCTGTGGTCTGGGCACTGAAGAAGCTGAGACCATACCTGTTTGGGACTCACTTCCGGGTTCAGACAGGCCACAGGCCCCTCAGATGGCTGATGCAGATGAGGCGTGAGAATCCAAAGCTGTTGAGGTGGTCCATTTCCATAAAGGGAATGGATTTCACAGTGGAACACCGCCCTGGTACAGAACAGGTCAATGCTGATGGTCTGTCCAGATTTTTCCCCCATAGTGATGAGAACTCACAGGAGGTAGGGTTGTTCTCCCCACATTTCAGCTGGAGGGGACAGTGTTAGACCTGGCACCTTGGCATGGGTCTCCCTTCCATTTTTTGCTGTTGTGTCATGTTTTTTTGCTGGTTATAGATGCTGTGGGCACTTTGCCACTGCTGTCCAGTGCCACAGTGCATATTTTCTCCCTATTGTAAATTGATGTATGGATTGGTGATTCAATGATTGGTTGATTTGGTTTATTTGTCAGACGCTAGTACAGTGCGCTGAGTGTGCCCAAGACTTGTAAACCAAATGCTGCTGGTGGGCTTGCAGCACTGGTTGTGCCACCTACAGAAGCAACCTGTAAAAGTGTGTCTCATGTCTGCCATTGCAGAGCCTGTGTGCAGTCTGGTACTGCCATGTTGACTGTGCAAGTGCGCCCACTTCCCAGTCCTTAAACCTTCCCTATGATGCATATTAGTCACCCCTATGGTAGGCCCAAGTGCAGGGTGCATTATAGGTAAAAGGTAGGACAAGCCCTGATGTGTGTGGCATGTCCTAATATTGAATTACAGCCATTTCCGTTTTCACTATTGCAAGGCTACCTGTTCCTCATAGGCCAGAATGGGCATGTTTGAACATTACATCTTATAATCCTAACTGACTCAGGGAACTAGATAGAAATTCGAGTTCAGTATGCCTGAACTCAGAATGAGTTGACAAAGGTGGATCAGCAGTCCTGATACTGCTTAATAAGTCAGCAGCCTTTGATATGGTAGATCACAGCATTTTAATAGATCGACTCGGTGAGGCTGGTGTTGGTGGCATGGCCCTTGCACTACTGAAATCATTCCTGCAGGGTAGAGAGAAATTTGTTGAATCGGGTGGCTTTAAATCGAAATGTTTTAGACTTCCTGGCGGAGTCCCTCAGGGCTCTTCGTTGAACCCCACCCTTTTCAACATTTATGTTGCTCTCCTGGCTCATTTGATAAAGCATGGGTTTGAATTGGTGTCATACGCAGATGACACACAGATAATCATTACAATCTTAAGTAATAAGCAGGACACAGCATTAAAATCTAAGGGTTGCATGAGAAGTGTCAGTGAATAGATGGCCAAAAACTGCCTCAAATTAAATTCAAATAAAACAGAGGTGGTACTTTTTGGTAAAGACACAACATTTTGGTCTGCGGATTGGTGGCCTTCAGAACTGGGAGCGGCTCCATCGCCAGCGACCAAAGTTAAAAATCGCGGAGTTATAACAGACTCCACTCTCTCCTTCTCCCTGCACATAAAGAGGCTCACCTCTTCTGTTTTTTCATCTTAAGGAAATCTTAAGGAAAGTGCTCCCTTTCATTCCAGGAAATTTACAAAAAACAGTGATGTCAGCCTTAGTCCTATCAAAACTTGACTATTGTAATGGGCTTTTGGTAGGATTAAACAAAACTGTGTTGGTTAAGCTTCAGGAACTCTGCAGCAAGACTGCTATTATGTTTACCCAGATTTACATCCGCAAAACATGCTCTCAAAACTTTACACTGGTTACCCATGGAAAAACGCATAATGTTCAAGGCCTT
Source organism: Lissotriton helveticus (assembly GCF_964261635.1). Classification (NCBI taxonomy): domain Eukaryota; kingdom Metazoa; phylum Chordata; class Amphibia; order Caudata; family Salamandridae; genus Lissotriton; species Lissotriton helveticus. Next base: position 1,797,229,456 of record NC_136068.1, read on the forward strand.
GTGTACTGCCTTTAAGTCATTACAAGGCTTTGGACCCTGTTATGTGAGGAAGTGTTTTAAATGGTATACCCCCTGTCGAACCTTGCGTTCGACCTCATTGAAGCTAATGGAGGAACCCACGTTGTGTCTTTAAAGCTGGGGTGGAAAAAGCTTTTTTAGCATTTCCACTAGATGGTGGAACAAGTTACCAGTTAACCTGAGAAATGCCCCTGATTTGCTATCTTTTAGGAGAGGCCTAAAGACCTGGCTCTTTACACTGTAACCTGGAGATGTTCCGAGCAGATGACAGTCAATGTTCACCAGATGTAGCTTCCTCAAGCGCCTTGACGCCTTCGGGTATATGTCGCGCTATATAAATACTTAAATAAATAAATAAATGATAAAATGCATATTTTAGTGAAGTTGGTTTTAACATTCTGTGTTTGAAAATACCACTTTTAGAAAGTAGGTATTTTCTTGTCTAACCCTCCAAGCCTGCCTCTAGTAGGTTGTGTATTCCTTGTCTGGAGTTTGAGTGTCAGTGGCTAGTGTAATGTCGTCGCTGATCTTACCTGAGGGAGAATGGCGCCAAAAGGGATCGCGATGTCACAGCTCGTGTATATATAGTGATTGATGTTAATTGGTTTGTTGGGAGTGGGGTTTGGCTTGACCAATAAAAGGGTCTTGGTTTGGCCAGGACGATGAACAGTCGTACCTGTGTGTTTGCAGTGATTACTTCCTACTTCCTTCTACATAAGATTACTGGCGACGAAGGTCCGGATTTCGAGGCTGTTCTCCCGCCCCTGGTTTTGGCGTGGTGGTGAAGCTGCGGTGCTTCGCTGGGGCGGTTCCTGTGCTGGCGTTTTTTTCTTGTCGTACTGTTGGCGCAGGGCTCCGGTGGATTCTTCGGAGGGTGGACGGTGACCGGCTTGAGGAAATTCCTTCTCCTCTGCTCGCTTCGGCTGTGTTTGGGGGCGTGGCCGGAGCCGTAACTGAGCGTGAGACAGCGGACCGGCTGGCTCGCGGCCCTGACTACGCGTATGCTGTCAGTCTCTTCACGCTGAAGGAGATGCTGTCAATTTCTTCACGCTGAAGGATTGGAGCTGTGAGAGCGTTCCAGTGCGATACAAGGAAAGGTAAAGAAGTGAATGTCTTTGTTCTGCTGGGCATCTCGTCGCAGGAGTGCTCAGTGGCCGCTGGCATTCTTATTGGACTTCCTTCAATTTTGATTCAATTTCATAAATAATTCAAAGGAGTTAATAATGTCAACTGTCCCCATGTGGAACATTTTTTGTTGGATGGCCCTCCTTCTGCCCAGGCTGCTCGGTGGAAAGAGTGGGTTGATCACTTGGAGACCTACTTTGAGGCCATTGATCTGGATGAAGAGCGGAAGCGCCCAATGTTGTTACATCTCGGAGGGGCGGCAATACATTGGCTGGGGCGGTGGGTGGTGGAAGAGACTCCGCATACTTATGATACATTGAAACAGGCTCTGGCTGCGCATTTTGAACCCCTGGCAAATCCTGATTATGAGAGGTTTTTGTTACGTCAAGCAAGGCAGCTGCCTAATGAGTCTGTTGATGTTTTCTTTGCTCGTTTGCGGGTATTGGCCAGTACCTGTAGATTACCTGATGCTGCAGATGAGATAAGGGCCCAATTTATACAGGTCTGTTATTCCAGCAAGCTTTGTGAAGCGATACTCCTGTGGTGTTGGGTTCAAATCAGGCCTACATACTCTGCTAAACTTTCATACACCTTAGTATAGAAGTTGGCACGGACACTGGAAAAGGCAAAAGACAAGTTTATTAAGACCCCATGGGGTGGTGATACATTCCTACAGCACCCTTCGGCAATGTAAGAAGTAGCCCACCGAACATCGGTGCGCGACCTCTTTTATACAGTTTAATAGCAATAAAAAGATAGGCGGTTACAAGTTACATATTTTAGGTACATATAAGGTCATTTTTGGAACACAGCCAGCATGTGGGAGGAGTTCAATAGCACTGGTCAGTTAGTGTTAACATTCCTAAAGAATGACCAGTTGATGCATAGTGCGCATGTGCGCTTGACCAGTACTAAAAATAGCCTGTTACCGAGCAGAATAGGTGACCATGGGTATCGAGAAAGGACGAAAGGGCACACTGACCACGAGGCAGCATGTTCATAGAAAATGGAAGCCAGAAGGATTCAAAATGGCCCCCGTTCGTTTTGGTCAAATTAACGAAAAGACCGTGTAGCTGTGCTAAACGCTAACTCAGGAGCTGCCAAAACACGACAGACGGCCCTTTTAGCGTTTAGCAAAAGCTACCTCATAATGGATGTAATCAGAATGTTCATCATCAATGTTAATAGCCATTAGTTTCAATACTTCATCATTGATCAGTTTCTCTTGCTTAACAATAGCTCGTTTAGACGGAATACAGGCTGTGATACATACAGAACATAATGTAGGGCCACATTGAATACATAAACAAAGGGAAAATAGTACTCCAATAAAAATGCATAGAATCGTTAATAATTTCCAACCCCAAGTACTAAAGAGGGTCCAGAACCAACCAGAAAAGGTCCATGCTCCATTTTCTGGGTGGATCTCAGCAGCTATCTTATGTAATTTCGTAATAGAATCATACACGGAAGGTGAGTTATCTGGCACGTACACGCAACAACTACTTCCGATGACGCGGCATGCTCCGCCCCTGTCAGCTAGTATCACATCTAGAACCATTCGGTTCTGGAGCGCTACAATTCTGGTAATTTGCAATTCCTCAGTAATATTCCCTAAAGCAGAGGCAGTTTCATTAGCGACAGCTTCCACCACACGTGTAAGCCGCCTTATCTTCCTGCTATTCAGTGCAGCTCCTACAAATGAAAATAAACCCAAGTTGAAATCTACATATTGTTGTAAAGTGGTATCAGTTTGGTCGATTTCATCAAGATCTAATGTTCGTTTAACTCTGTTCAGTACGAAATCATGGTACAGCACGTAATCATTGTGGTACATAGGAGGAGCAATAAATACAGGTGGTAATACAAAAGCTATGTAACACGTTCCTAACCATCCCAATGGTAGACGATGGTATCCCTTATTTCCACAAATGAAATATGTGTTACGTGAAGCTACGAATGCAATTCCAGTTGGCGTATCAAAGGTAAGTGTAATATTACATTCACTGCGGCCTACAGGGATTGTACCTTTATTTCTAATACACAGATCTGCTTTTGTATCAATAACTGTTATCATATGCAAGCTCGTCACATTTATAAGTCTTTGATTCGTATATACACGAGGTGCAGAGACATTGTCCGGACGATACTCTTCCCATTCAAATTTAGTTCCTTCAGCGTGTGGATAACCATCTTTGTCGTTATAGCATATTTTGTTCAATCGAAAAAGTAATCCACCTTTCGTTGGCCATCGCAGAGTGAAAAGAAGAGTATACCAAGCATGGCAAGAACCATTATGAGAAAACGGGAGAGGAATGAGTGGAGTTCCTCCCCTCTTCTGATGCCCGGGCAACATTCCACATACCCAACAATTGGACGTATTGGTCATATTATGAGTATAATGCAAAATCTGAATAAAACTGTTATTCAAATAAGTCTGCCCATGTCTTTCTTCGTGAAAAGGCAAAGTAAAATGAAAATGTTCAGATGGGCTTGGAGTGGTGGGCAGCAAATGTTCTCGTGCAGGAAACAATTGTTCTATAGTCCAAGCTAATACTGCGATCACCACTATGGTCAAGACAAACAAAACAGCATCAAGAATTCTCCCTTTTCGTGTCGAAGGAGATGCCATAGTTCACAAAACAATACTCTTCAAAAACAACACTAAACGAAAAAAATAAAAACGATGGTTCTGGACCGAGGCTGCCGTTGATTTGTTCTCCGGGATTCAAGACGGGTGTCGCTACACTGGGCAGAACTGATCCCCCCCCCTTGATATTCCCGGCTTCCGTTTCACAAACCTCAGAGCGGTTACCAACCAGTTCAAAAATGCAAAAAGGAATCTTATTTCCTGGGACGTAGATTGTACTTCACTTTATCAGAAACAGTGTGGTCCGGGAAGGCTCCCTCCAATTCATCAGGCGTGACAGCTGGGCTCTTTTCTGCATCCAAAATCTATCTGTAGTCGGATAGCACCACAGGGCTCACCAGATCCGGAGAGACACGTCGGCAGTGCGTTGAATGTATCCACCGCTTCTTATTGGTTACTCTCACAGCAGTCCGAGTCGCCAGCAGCACTTGCTCAGGGCCATGCCATCTCGGTTCCAAACTGCTGGAGCGCTCGAACACTCGGATCATGACATGGTCGCCAGGACGAAGATCGTGAGCCTCACCAGTGGAGTTATCAGGGAGCGCTTCTCGAACCTGTTGATGAATAGAAAGCAAATCATTTGTTAATCGTGCCAAATAATCGTTCATCATTATACAAGGCACATCATGTATCAAACGAGGCTTAGGAACTCCCCAAATATTCATCGGCCTTCCAAACACCACTTCATAGGGTGTGAGGCCAGATCGAGAATGTGACACTGATCGAATAGACAGCAATGCCAGAGGCAAAGCATCCGGCCATTTCAGAGATGTGGATGCCACAATCTTTGCTAGCTTTAGCTTCAAAGTCGCATTGTATCTTTCTACCAAACCTGCTGATTGCGGATGAAAGACAGCGTGGAATCGTTGCTTGATTCCCAATCCTTTCAGGACGTACTCTACTACTTTCCCAATAAAATGAGGACCATTATCACTCCACATAAACTTACAAACACCATAGCGCGGGAAGTACTCTTTGAGTAACACCTTAGCTGTTGTCAATGCTGTATTGTCTTTCGTAGGGTAAGCCTCAATCCATTTGCTGAAGGCACACACCACCACTAGGACATACTTGAGATTATTACAGCGTTCCAGCTGGATGTAATCCATCTGTAGTACTTCGAATGGTGCAGTAGGTGGAACAAACCCTCCTTTAGGAGTATGAGTCCCTTGTCCAGGATTGTGCTGTAAACATATCAGACAGGTCTGCACTACTCTCTTAGCCGTGCTAGCAATTTCAGGATTCTCCCAAACTCGTGTAAGCAATTTAGTAATTGCGAGAGCTCCAATATGTGCCAGCCCATGTGTCATTTGCACCATTGTTTGTAAATAGGCCATGGGTAGTTTCCATCTCTCCATTTCTTTACTGCGCCAGCAACCCTCATCATCCAATACTCCTTCAGTGGCCCATTTCGTAAGTTCTGCCTCAGATGCTGATTTCTGTATATCTACTATTTCTTCTCTAGCATCATGCCACCGCTCGGCTTGTGATTTTACCACATACATGGGGGAATTATTTTGTAGCATAGCGGTCTCTCTCGCAATGCGATCTGCGAAAGCATTGCCTTGTCCTATTTTGTCCGTCACCTTTTTATGTGCACTGCATTTGACTATTGCTACTTTCTTTGGACAAATAGTGCATTCAGGAGATCGTATACCAATTCTCCATGCATGATGTGTACTCCGTGTGAAGTCAAGAATCCTCGTTCCTTCCAGAGTAGGCCAAAATCATGCACTACTCCAAAAGCGTAACGACTATCCGTGTAAATGTTCACACATAGTCCAGCACTTAACTCACATGCTTTCGTCAAGGCTATCAATTCAGCTGCTTGAGCCGATTTCTGAGGTATTCGTGCTGCTTCTACCACTGTCTTAAGTGTCGTGATCGCATAAGCTGCGGAAGTCGTACCATCTGGTAACCTCACGCACGATCCATCAACCCACAGTTCCCCATCTACATCTGGAAAGGGTGTATCCTGTAAATCGATACGACCCTTTGTCTGTTCCTCAGTCAGAAAAACACAATCATGTTGTTTTTCCTTCTGAGTTTCAGCAACAGGATCCGGCAGTAAAGTAGCAGGGTTCAGTGTCGCACATCGTTTTAGTGTGATGTGCGGCGCCAACAACGTTAACTCATATCCTGTCAGACGGGCACTGGTTAGATGCTGTGTTTTCGTTTGATTCAATAACGCATCTACCGCATGGGGAACTAACACCAACAATTTGTGTGACAAAACTATTCCCTCACTTTGTCGTATCGCTACTGCTGTTGCTGCAACTGCTCGAAAACATAAAGTAAAGTAAAGTCCACATTTGTAAAGCGCACAATCACCCGTAAGGGTCTCTAGGCGCTGGGGGCCGTCGGGAAGATTAAGCGAGCTATTGCCCAGAGTCACATGGTGCTGGGCTAACCTGCCGCCGGAGCCGGGGATCGAACCGTGGTCCCCAGATTCCAGTGTCAGTCGCCCTGGCCGCGGCGCCACACCTCTTCCAAAACATCCAGGCAATCCTCGAGCCACAGGGTCGAGTACCGCCGAGAAGTACGCACAAGGCCTCTGTTTGTCTCCGTGTGTCTGTACTAAAACTGACAACGCGCACCCATCCTTCTCGTGTACATATAATGTGAAAATCTTCGTGTAATCAGGTGTACCTAACACTGGTGCAGAACAAAGAGCTTGTCTCAATTGTTCAAAAGCATTCTGACATTCATCCGTCCATTCAATGGGGATCGGTGTATCTTTAGACAACAATGCCAACAACGGTTTAACAATGTGTGAAAAACCCAATATCCATTGCCTACAAAAAGACGTCAAACCTATAAAGGCACGAACATCTTTCTGAGTGCGAGGGACTGGTGTATCTAAAACTGCTTGAATTCGATCTGGTGTCAATGCACGGCCCTCCTTAGACAAAAGATGACCGAGGTAGGTCACCTTGGGTCTACAATATTGCAGCTTTTTCTTTGAAACCTTATGATTATTTTTGGCTAGGAAGGAAAGCAAGGAAAAGGTACTTTTCTCACATTGTTCTTGTGTGTCTGCAGCCAGTAAAATGTCATCCACATACTGAATAAGAACCACTCCATCTTGTAATTCAAAGGAATCAAGCTGTCTTTTCAAAGCCTGACTATAGATGCTAGGACTTTCTGTATAACCTTGAGGAATTCGACAAAATCTGTACGATTTATTATTCAATGTAAAGCCGAATAGATATCGACTATCAGGATGTACAGGAATCGAAAAGAAGGCATTCTTCAAATCGATGACTGTAAAAGTAGTTGCTGTCGATGGAACCAACGTAAGCAACGTGGTGATGTCAGACACCACCGGGTACTGAGGCACTACTATCTTGTTGATTTCCCTCAAATCAATAATAAAACGGTAAACCTTAGCATCTGTATCTCTTTTAAGGATCGGTAAAATTGGGCTGTTGCAAACATTGTAGGGGACTTCCTCAACGACTCCCGCCAAAATCAAATCGTTCACAATGTGTATCAAAGCAATTTCACCTTCTCTCGAAATCTTATATTGTGGGACACGTGGTAGAGATACTCCCTCCTTTACAGTAATACGTACTGGAGGAATTATCATTTGCCCTACATCCGTATCAGAAGTGGCCCACAACGTTTTTGGTAAGGAGGCTAATACTTCAGATTCATGGAGAAAACACACTCGCTCAATTTCTGGGTAATTCTCATTCAACACAACTCGTACTCCTTCTGGGGCACAGCGAATAGTAGCTCGAAAGTGTTTTAACATATCGAGTCCCATAATATTATCTGGTGTATTTGGAGACAACAAAAAGGGACAAGGGGCAGCAAATTTATCAACATAAAATGCAACGGGTTGAGACAGTGGGCTAGAAGTAGGTGTTCCATCGAACCCTATAGCTGTAATTACCTCGCCAGACAGGGGAGCCCTTGGAACCAAGTATTTGGACAAAGCGCTACGAGTAGCTCCTGTATCGACCAGAAATTGATCAGTAGAACCCAAAACATGTGCTTCTATATATGGACCCCTTTGATCAACTGGTACCTCAACCGATTCCACACCCCATCCTACGCAATCCTATGCATAGTGCTCATCACGTGGCTCAGCAGAGCCACCCTCATTTATCTGATATTGATTGCGATTATCAAATGTATTATAATAAGTCTGACCACGACCCCTTGCTCCATATCCTCCACGACCATTTGCTCCATATCCTCCACGATCATTTGCTCCATATCCTCCCGGCCCCCCATAATTATTCCTAGACCTTCCACTTCCTCGTCCCCTCAAATTACACTGTTCTCGAAACACCGGACAGTCTGCAATCCAATGCCCAAACTGTTTGCAGTATGCACATTGATTCACAAAAATGTCAGAACAAGGGGGAGGAGCGTTATTGTACAATCCTTGTCCCCCTCTATTTTTTCCTCTCGTAGCCTGAACCTGAGCTAACATTACCTTCGTCTTCAAATCCTTCGCTTTCTTCTCACTACTTTCCTTTGCCTCCAATTCCTGTCGTTCATAATATTGAGCCATAGTCAAGAGAGAAGCAGGGGTTGCCGTGGTCCACGAACTTTCACTCGTATTTAATCGTTTTGCAATCTCCGGTAGGAGATTAGCCACATACTTATCAACGAATAAATGCCTGCCTGTATCTTCTGTTAATGATTGCCCACTGTAATCATGGAATGCTGCCTCAAAGCGAGAGAAAAAGTCAGAAACCGATTCATCCGTCTTCTGCTTACACGAGGCTAATATAGTCCAATCAATCTTTTTAGCGGGAGCAAGAGTCTTTAATTTTGTTAGTATGGCCCCTGGAAGGTCTAATATTAATTGACAAGGCTTACATGCTGGTTCCCTATCTAAATCAGCTTGAGCAAGATCTTTCCAAGTGGCCCCAAGAGTCGTGTGGTCATCAAACTTATGAATCGTTCTCCACATATCAGGTGGCAATATCAACCCGAAAAACAAATCAATATCAACTAACGTCATAATACACGATGAAATTGCACTTTCAACACTTTCATAGAAAGCCACAGGATTTTTACGGGGATCAGGCAAAGCATTCTTAAGCGCCATAACATCTGCTCTATTCCAAGGCGTATAAACCCAGTTATATACAAAATACCCTTTCGCGTCTTTAGAGCGTTTATCATCATCTGTGCCATCCCCTTTGTGGGGGACATATAAAGGCGCAGCTTCTCGCATAGGTCTAACATTAATCGCAGCGATCTTATCTGTTCCAAAGATAGGGCATTCTTTGGATATTTCCGTCGCTCCGGACGCAGGCGGACCCTTCCATTTTTCCGACTCCCGTAGCCGTGTCGCCTCATTCCGTAGTTGAACCAACCGTTTGAAAAATTCATCCGCATCTGAAAGAACAAAAAGACCTTTACGAAAGTTCTCACGACCCTTAGATATATCCTTGGATTCTAATTCTGAAGAGTATTTTCTGAACCGTTCAACAACCTCATCTCCAAAATGATCTAAGAAATACAGTCGCTCTTGATCAGACCATTGTTCCATTTGCTTACTAATTTCAGAAACAGTAACAGTATTAATATTTAGCTTTCGTGCAAACGAACGCAATTCCGCAGTTCGTTCCGCATGTAACCTTGTACGCTGCGTACGATCATTACCCTCATCTGATTCCTCGTTCGGAGCCGTAGGTGCAACGTACGGAGGCGGACAGCGATCTAGTAATGAAAAATCATCTGTTTCATTAGTAAGGACCGGATAAAGAGGAAGCCTGATAGGGAACTGACCATTAACCTGTAAATTATGTTCTCGCGTCTCCCTCTCTTTCTTTTCCTGTAACTCCTTCTCCTGTAGCTGTAAAGCTTTATCATGTGCAGCCTTCCGCTGCACCTTCTCCGCCAAGGCTTCCTCACGCTTCACTCGTTCACGCGCCTCTTTCTCCCACATACGCACGCAATCAAACATATCTTGTCTAGACCTTCGCTGAAACAAACACTGCTCCACATACTGAACCTTTCGAAGACTAAATGACCCATGTAGTGGCCACTGTAATTCACGATCAGTTTTAGTATACTTATGCCATAACGTACTATACATTATTGGTGGAATACCGAATTTAACATACATCTCACGATTTGGAGTCCCCTCTGGGGGAGCCGGCTGTGATTCATTTAATCGATAATTGGTACCATTTTCAAAACAGCACATCCTTCGGAGCGTACTAAAAACAGGCATGTTCAAAAAGTACCACGAAAACGCGATACTACACAAAAATGGCACTTAATGTGCTTCATACACGGTGTGCCGTTCAAATCAAATAAATCAGAGAAATATCCCTACATGCCTGCCTATGTGAGGTGCACTTCACATATTCAAATTCAAAGTCAAAAGATTCAAACGTTAGCTAACTTCAAACAAATTCAAATTCAAATTCAAGTGTCAGTAGACTACCTCACCAGTCAAAAAGCTTACCAAGTATCTTCAAAACGTCCAAGGTCCAACTGCCAAGTTCTGTGGTCGAATCAGCCAAAACGGCACATCACGACAATCCAAGATCAGAATCTCAGTCGAAGACCGGCGCCACCTGGAAGGTCAGATCGGAAGGAAGGAAAAACACACCGTGGGCGCCAAGACTCGGGTCACTCAATGGCAGCGATCGCGTCCATGGCGAGTTTCCTGACCTTCGTCACGACCTCTCCTTCGGGCATCCGAGTCGCCGATGAGTCCCTTCGTGGTCGCCAATTGTGGTGTTGGGTTCAAATCAGGCCTACATACTCTGCTAAACTTTCATACACCTTAGTATAGAAGTTGGCACGGACACTGGAAAAGGCAAAAGACAAGTTTATTAAGACCCCATGGGGTGGTGATACATTCCTACAGCACCCTTCGGCAATGTAAGAAGTAGCACACCGAACAGCGGTGCGTGACCTCTTTTATACAGTTTAATAGCAATAAAAAGATAGGCAGTTACAAGTTACATATTTTAGGTACATATAAGGTCATTTTTGGAACACAGCCAGCATGTGGGAGGAGTTCAATAGCACTGGTCAGTTAGTGTTAACATTCCTAAAGAATGACCAGTTGATGCATAGTGCGCATGTGCGCTTGACCAGTACTAAAAATAGCCTGTTACCGAGCAGAATAGGTGACCATGGGTATCGAGAAAGGACGAAAGGGCACACTGACCACGAGGCAGCATGTTCATAGAAAATGGAAGCCAGAAGGATTCAAAATGGCCCCCGTTCATTTTGGTCAAGTTAACGAAAAGACCGTATAGCTGTGCTAAACGCTAACTCAGGAGCTGCCAAAACACGACACTCCAGGTGCCTAATATGCCGATGGTGGATATGTTGACCCGTGGCTGGTCTAAAGAGCTTTCGAAGGTTAGAGCGGCCCATATGGATGCTGCCCTCCAACATTCTGTTAAGGCGGAACCAGTGAATGCTGTGATGGTTCGAGGTCTTGACAAACAGAAAATGCCTCCTCACAAGGCGGAGCGACCTCGGACATGTTACGGTTGTGGGGGTTTGTTTCCTCATAATGGGACTTGTCCTGCGGTTGGGAATCGGTGTTCCAATTGCAACAAACTAAATCATTTTGCGAAGGTGTGCCGTTCTGCTCCTGTCCGTGGGTCTGTTCCTGTGTCATCGGCCCAGGTTTATGCTGCTCTTCCAGAGCTGGAAGATATGGATGACGATGAAGAGGCCGTTCATGTTCTACATGCTTTACAACCTGGGGGCACAGTACGGAGGGGCTTGCCTAAATGTGATGTCCAGGTGGATGGTCATTCAGTGCCTGCTTTGATTGATACTGGGGCGTCCATTAATGTGATGGCTCAATCCATGGTGATGGGACTACCAAATATACCAGTGCTGAGTGGGACATCTATTAAGGTGTTTGCTTTTGGAGCCCTTGAACCCCTTCTATTGGCTGGTGTCTTTACTGCTGTGATTTCTCATGGTTCCCATCTAGTGAAAACGCCTGTGTATGTCACCAAGGATGGTCATGGGATGTTGCTGAGCTGCCAGACAGCTGAGAGTTTACGCCTGGTGGTTTTTGCATTGGCCATCCATCAGTGGACTGTTGATGACTTACTATTGCAGTACTCGCAATTATTTAATGGTATAGGTTGTCTGAAGGATCGGATGATCAAATTACATATTGACGAGTCTGTTCAACCAGTGGCGTTACGTCATAGGCGAGTGGCTTTCCATCTCCGGCCGAAGGTGGAGGCGGAATTAGCAAAGTTGGAGGATGTTGACATTATTGAAAAGGTGGAGGGCCCAACTCCTTGGGTGTCACCGATTGTGGTTGCCCGTAAACCTAAGCAACCTGGTGAAGTTCGGATTTGTGTGGACATGCGCTTACCTAGCTTGGCAATCAAACGTGAACGTCACCTTACTCCTACTGTTGATGACATTGTGGTGGAAGTTAGCGGGTCTAGGGGTTGTTCCAAAATGGATCTCCGCCTCGAATTGAAAAATAGATTTTGCAGCTGCAGGATTATTGTCTGACGGTGGTTTTTCGTCCTGGGGCGTTAAATCCTGCTGACTATCTATCTCGGCATTACCATCCTGCATCTGTTGCTGAGGAAACTGCTGCTGAGGAGATTGAGGAATATGGTGGTTGAGCATTCTCGGCCTCTCCCAATTTCTATGGAGGAGGTTGTGGGCGCCACTGTTCATGATGGGTGTCTCCAGCTATGCCTGTCTGCTATTGGCACAAGGGAAGTGGAGTGGACTCCTGAGTGCCGCCAAGTGTCGTACGGATGACTCTAGATCTACTTTGGCATCTCTTTTTCAGGTCCGGGATGTATTGACCTGTTCTCCGGAAGGATGTCTGCTGCGGGGATCGAGGTTGGTGATCCCTGCCCTATCTACAACAGAGGGTGGTGGACTTGGCTCATGTGGTCCATCAAGGGGTGGTGAAAACCAAATCCCGTTTGAGATCCAAAGTGTGGTTCCCTGGTTTGGACGCTTTTGTGGAGAACACTGTATTGGGTTGTGCGCTGTGTCAGGCTGCTGGGGGAGGGGATGCTCCTGCTCCCATCATTACGGAAGATGTTCCCTCGTTTCCTTGGCAGAGGGCTAGTGCTGACTTTGGATGTCTACCTGATGGCCGACATATGCTGGTGGTGATCGATGACTTTTCTAAGTATCCTGAGGTGGAGATCATGGATACTACCACAGCATGTCGCATGATTCCTTTGTTTGATAAAATTATGGCAACTCATGGTTTGATTTCTGAATTACGAACTGACAATGGACCTCCTTTTTCCAGCCATGAGTTTTTATCCTATATCAGTCCAGGGGTGTTTTTCATCGTAAAGTGACTCCTTTATGGCCTCAGGCCAATGAGGAGGTTGAACGTTTTATGCGTACTCTTAATAAGACCCTCAGGATTGTTGTCACTATTCATCAGGAGTTAGACTGCGCTATATTTTTGTTTTTGAAGGAATATCGGATGACTCCACATTCGACCACGAAAGTCAGTCCTATATCTTTGTGTATGAATCGTCCTATGGGTGATTTTGTGCCTGTACTGGGGTCCCCTCCTGCAAGTTATACTGTCGTGGCAGGGGAGCTGTAGAGTCGGCAGGACTTTGCCCCGGACATTTTCTGTTGGTGATGTTGTAATGATGAGAAATAGGCATCGAAAAGGGAAGTTTAGTTTGCCATTTGAGCCTGAGCCCTGGGTGGTGAAATCTGTCCATGGCACTAAGATTATGGTGGTGTGGGGTGGGCCAACCATCTCAAGGAATGTATGTTTCTTTAAATTGTTCAATAATTCTGGTAATGCTCATGCAAGTGATTATGTGATACCATCAGACACTGTTTCAGTTTCGTCAGATTATGGGGATTATGGGGATGTTGGCCTGGCATCATTGCCTCCTTTAGTCCCTGTAGTGGAGAATGAAGCATGTGGACAATGTGATGTGCCATCTGTGTCACCTACGGCTGTGGGGTCTGGGTCTATTCTTATGTCTCCTGCTAGTGATCTGCTTTCAGGCCCTGAATACCAACGGAGGGGCGTGGGCCGTTATCAGTTGAGGCAATGTCCTGTTCGTTCTACACATTTGAGAGACTATGTCACATGTTTAAGATGATTCCTTTTTGTTTAGTTTTTCTTGTTGTAAATTGGGGAGGAATGTATGTGGTCGCTGATCTTACCTGAGGGAGAATGGCGCCAAAAGGGATTCGATGTCACAGCTGGTGAATATATAGTGATTGATGTTAATTGGTTTGTTGGGGTGGGGTTTGGCTTGACCAATAAAAGGGTCCTGGTTTGGCCAGGACGATTTAGGCCCAGATCTCTGATCTGGGGTGAATGTATGACATTGTTTTGCATTCTGTCCATCAACTGTTGTTTTTGCATTTGTCACCCTGAGTGGGATGGGTATGCTCAGACGTGAGTCCCATGCTCTCCACACCATTGGAGTCAAGCTATCCTGGCTGAAGACGGTTGATAGCCAGAAACCGGTTCTAGGATGCTTGATTCCGGTCCAGGAAAGACATGGCTTGGCAGTTCGGGCTGGACTGTTCCCATGAGGCACAGGGTCAAGGCTGATTTGCATATGGCCATGTCTGAACTGGGGTGGTGTGGAGTGCAAAAAAAACATGGATTTAGGCCCAGATCTCTGTACTGGGGTGAATGTATGACATTGTTCTGCATTCTGTCCATCAACTGTTGTTTTTTTGCATTTGTCACCCCGAGTGGGATGGGTATGCTCAGACGTGAGTCCCATGCTCTCCACACCACTGGAGTCAAGCTATCCTGGCAGAAGACAGCTGATAGCCAGAAACCGGTCCTAGGATGCTTAATTCCAGTCCAGGAAAGACATGGCTTGGCAGTTCAGGCTGGACTGTTCCCATGAGGCACAGGGTCAAGGCTGATTTGCATATGGGCATGTCTGAACTGGGGTGGTGTGGAGTGCAGAAAAACGATGGATTTAGGCCCAGATCTCTGTACTGGGGTGAATGTATGACATTGTTTTGCATTCTGTCCATCAACTGTTGTTTTTGCATTGGCCAGGACGATGAACAGTCGTACCTGTGTGTTTGCAGTGATTACTTCCTACTTCCTTCTACATAACAGCTAGAGGATTCCAGGAGACAGGTTGAGTGAGTCAGCACAGGGCTGAATAGAGAGATCTGCATGCAGATGGGAGGGAGGAGTTACACCTGGGACCTGAATAGGCTGTGCCTTCCCTCCACAATGCTGGCTCCACCTCCTGTGGTGCATCTGATGTCCCTCCCCTGCACTGTGAAAGGAAAGAAGGAGTCATGTAAACAGAGTGCTCCAGGACTGACCAGAACTGGTTTGGACTAGGCAAAGGCCTCTCTGCCTTCAGAGAACAAAGATAAACTGTGTTTTAAAGAGGGGACCCAGACCCCAGAACTTTAGATCACTTTTGGGAAACAAGAAGAAACCTTTGCTGAGGAGAGGAACCAGAGAGACTGAGGAGAGACTATCCCTAAGCTGAAGTGCTACTTGGGGGATTGGCCTGCAGTGGTTGCCTGACTGCCAAAGAAAGGAGAGAGGAACTTTGTGGGTATTTTCATCAACTTGTGAAGGAACTCCAAGGGCTTGAGAAAGAGTTTGCCTCCTGCTGAAGTCTCAGGGACATCAGATTTCAACTACCAGCTCCCCAAGAGTTCTTTTGAAGTGCCTGCAGTTGTGTTGGGCTTTCTGAGGGACTGCGTGTCGCAAGGAGCTGAAAGTGCGACTCACGAAGGAGAAGAGTGTCACCGAATTGCCGCAGTCGCTTCACAACACGAAAGCGCTTTGCATCGCCAGAGAAGAGGATCAACGTTGCTCCAGACGCCACCACCTCATCGGAGAAGCGTGTCGCTGCTGCAGCCGTTGTCGTTGCATCGGTGGGAAAGCGTATCGACGCTGCAAGCTGTCGCATCATTGTGGAAGCATCTCGCATCACCGGTGAACCGGATCAACGTTGCATCAGACACCGCCGCATCACCAGGAAGCGTGTCACAGGACCTGTCACGGCTCGGAAGAATCGTTGAGTCCCTGCACGGCTGTCAGGCTTGCACGCATCGTCTTGCATTCAAGCGAAGAAGTCATCTTTGTTTTATTCCACCGGATCTTCATCGCATCACGGCGTTACAGGCCTCATTGCCACCGAATGATTCAGAAAAGGGGGTGGTGATGAACAGAGTGCCTGAATTAAGCAGACCGCTCTTACCCAGTCCAAAGATCAGGGCTTGATCCATCACCGTTTTTTAGCTCACTGCACCATCCCAGCTCAGAACTTGGCTATATGCAAATTAGTCTGTTCCTGTCCCAGTGCATGATGGGAACAGGGCAAACCAAACTACCAAGCCAATTCTTATACTGGGAAGGAAACAAGCTACCGGGGACCGGTTTCTGCCA
Organism: Lissotriton helveticus; assembly: GCF_964261635.1. Taxonomy (NCBI): domain Eukaryota; kingdom Metazoa; phylum Chordata; class Amphibia; order Caudata; family Salamandridae; genus Lissotriton; species Lissotriton helveticus. Next base: position 1,797,245,607 of record NC_136068.1, read on the forward strand.
TTTCAGGCGTCGTCGGCCCGGCTTCCTTGAATCCTGATGGTGCAATGAGCAAGGGACTCACATCTGAGTATACCCTTCCACGCTTATGGTGGACAAAATGATTCAGAAAAGGGGGTGGTGATGAACAGAGTGCCTGAATTAAGCAGACCGCTCTTACCCAGTCCAAAGATCAGGGCTTGATCCATCACCGTTTTTTAGCTCACTGCACCATCCCAGCTCAGAACTTGGCTATTTGCAAATTAGTCTGTTCCTGTCCCAGTGCATGATGGGAACAGGGCAAACCAAACTACCAAGTCAATTCTTATACTGGGAAAGAAACAAGCTACCGGGGACCGGTCTCTGCCATTTCAGGCGTCGTCGGCCCGGCTTGTTTGAATCCTGATGGTGCAATGAGCAAGGGGCTCACATCTGAGTATACCCTTCCACGCTTATGGTGGACAAAATGATTCAGAAAAGGGGGTGGTGATGAACAGAGTGCCTGAATTAAGCAGACCGCTCTTACCCAGTCCAAAGATCAGGGCTTGATCCATCTCCGTTTTTTAGCTCACTGCACCATCCCAGCTCAGAACTTGGCTATATGCAAATTAGTCTGTTCCTGCCCCAGTGCATGATGGGAACAGGGCAAACCAAACTACCAAGCCAATTCTTATACTGGGAAGGAAACAAGCTACCGGGGACCGGTTTCTGCCATTTCAGGCGTCGTCGGCCCGGCTTCCTTGAATCCTGATGGTGCAATGAGCAAGGGACTCACATCTGAGTATACCCTTCCACGCTTATGGTGGACAAAATGATTCAGAAAAGGGGGTGGTGATGAACAGAGTGCCTGAATTAAGCAGACCGCTCTTACCCAGTCCAAAGATCAGGGCTTGATCCATCACCGTTTTTTAGCTCACTGCACCATCCCAGCTCAGAACTTGGCTATTTGCAAATTAGTCTGTTCCTGTCCCAGTGCATGATGGGAACAGGGCAAACCAAACTACCAAGTCAATTCTTATACTGGGAAGGAAACAAGCTACCGGGGACCGGTCTCTGCCATTTCAGGCGTCGTCGGCCCGGCTTGTTTGAATCCTGATGGTGCAATGAGCAAGGGACTCACATCTGAGTATACCCTTCCACGCTTATGGTGGACAAAATGATTCAGAAAAGGGGGTGGTGATGAACAGAGTGCCTGAATTAAGCAGACCGCTCTTACCCAGTCCAAAGATCAGGGCTTGATCCATCACCTTTTTTTAGCTCACTGCACCATCCCAGCTCAGAACTTGGCTATTTGCAACATTAGTCTGTTCCTGTCCCAGTGCATGATGGGAACAGGGCAAACCAAACTACCAAGTCAATTCTTATACTGGGAAGGAAACAAGCTACCGGGGACCGGTCTCTGCCATTTCAGGCGTCGTCGGCCCGGCTTGTTTGAATCCTGAGGGTGCAATGAGCAAGGGACTCACATCTGAGTATACCCTTCCACGCTTATGGTGGACAAAATGATTCAGAAAAGGGGGTGGTGATGAACAGAGTGCCTGAATTAAGCAGACCGCTCTTACCCAGTCCAAAGATCCGGGCTTGATCCATCACCGTTTTTTAGCTCACTGCACCATCCCAGCTCAGAACTTGGCTATATGCAAATTAGTCTGTTCCTGCCCCAGTGCATGATGGGAACAGGGCAAACCAAACTACCAAGCCAATTCTTATACTGGGAAGGAAACAAGCTACCGGGGACCGGTTTCTGCCATTTCAGGCGTCGTCGGCCCGGCTTGCTTGAATCCTGATGGTGCAATGAGCAAGGGACTCACATCTGAGTATACCCTTCCACGCTTATGGTGGACAAAATGATTCAGAAAAGGGGGTGGTGATGAACAGAGTGCCTGAATTAAGCAGACCGCTCTTACCCAGTCCAAATATCAGGGCTTGATCCATCACCGTTTTTTAGCTCACTGCACCATCCCAGCTCAGAACTTGGCTATATGCAAATTAGTCTGTTCCTGTCCAAGTGCATGATGGGAACAGGGCAAACCAAACTACCAAGCCAATTCTTATACTGGGAAGGAAACAAGCTACCGGGGACCGGTTTCTGCCATTTCAGGCGTCGTCGGCCCGGCTTGCTTGAATCCTGATGGTGCAATGAGCAAGGGACTCACATCTGAGTATACCCTTCCACGCTTATGGTGGACAAAATGATTCAGTAAAGGGGGTGGTGATGAACAGAGTGCCTGAATTAAGCAGACGCTCTTACCCAGTCCAAAGATCAGGGCTTGATCCATCACCGTTTTTTAGCTCACTGCACCATCCCAGCTCAGAACTTGGCTATATGCAAATTAGTCTGTTCCTGTCCCAGTGCATAATGGGAACAGGGCAAACCAAACTACCAAGCCAATTCTTATACTGGGAAGGAAACAAGCTACCGGGGACCGGTTTCTGCCATTTCAGGCGTCGTCGGCCCGGCTTGCTTGAATCCTGATGGTGCAATGAGCAAGGGACTCTTATCTGAGTATACCCTTCCACGCTTATGGTGGACAAAATGATTCAGAAAAGGGGGTGGTGATGAACAGAGTGCCTGAATTAAGCAGACGCTCTTACCCAGTCCAAAGATCAGGGCTTGATCCATCACCGTTTTTTAGCTCACTGCACCATCCCAGCTCAGAACTTGGCTATTTGCAAATTAGTCTGTTCCTGTCCCAGTGCATGATGGGAACAGGGCAAACCAAACTACCAAGTCAATTCTTATACTGGGAAAGAAACAAGCTACCGGGGACCGGTCTCTGCCATTTCAGGCGTCGTCGGCCCGGCTTGTTTGAATCCTGATGGTGCAATGAGCAAGGGACTCACATCTGAGTATACCCTTCCACGCTTATGGTGGACAAAATGATTCAGAAAAGGGGGTGGTGATGAACAGAGTGCCTGAATTAAGCAGACCGCTCTTACCCAGTCCAAAGATCAGGGCTTGATCCATCTCCGTTTTTTAGCTCACTGCACCATCCCAGCTCAGAACTTGGCTATATGCAAATTAGTCTGTTCCTGCCCCAGTGCATGATGGGAACAGGGCAAACCAAACTACCAAGCCAATTCTTATACTGGGAAGGAAACAAGCTACCGGGGACCGGTTTCTGCCATTTCAGGCGTCGTCGGCCCGGCTTCCTTGAATCCTGATGGTGCAATGAGCAAGGGACTCACATCTGAGTATACCCTTCCACGCTTATGGTGGACAAAATGATTCAGAAAAGGGGGTGGTGATGAACAGAGTGCCTGAATTAAGCAGACCGCTCTTACCCAGTCCAAAGATCAGGGCTTGATCCATCACCGTTTTTTAGCTCACTGCACCATCCCAGCTCAGAACTTGGCTATTTGCAAATTAGTCTGTTCCTGTCCCAGTGCATGATGGGAACAGGGCAAACCAAACTACCAAGTCAATTATTATACTGGGAAGGAAACAAGCTACCGGGGACCGGTCTCTGCCATTTCAGGCGTCGTCGGCCCGGCTTGTTTGAATCCTGATGGTGCAATGAGCAAGGGACTCACATCTGAGTATACCCTTCCACGCTTATGGTGGACAAAATGATTCAGAAAAGGGGGTGGTGATTAACAGAGTGCCTGAATTAAGCAGACCGCTCTTACCCAGTCCAAAGATCAGGGCTTGATCCATCACCTTTTTTTAGCTCACTGCACCATCCCAGCTCAGAACTTGGCTATTTGCAACATTAGTCTGTTCCTGTCCCAGTGCATGATGGGAACAGGGCAAACCAAACTACCAAGTCAATTCTTATACTGGGAAGGAAACAAGCTACCGGGGACCGGTCTCTGCCATTTCAGGCGTCGTCGGCCCGGCTTGTTTGAATCCTGAGGGTGCAATGAGCAAGGGACTCACATCTGAGTATACCCTTCCACGCTTATGGTGGACAAAATGATTCAGAAAAGGGGGTGGTGATGAACAGAGTGCCTGAATTAAGCAGACCGCTCTTACCCAGTCCAAAGATCAGGGCTTGATCCATCACCGTTTTTTAGCTCACTGCACCATCCCAGCTCAGAACTTGGCTATATGCAAATTAGTCTGTTCCTGCTCCAGTGCATGATGGGAACAGGGCAAACCAAACTACCAAGCCAATTCTTATACTGGGAAGGAAACAAGCTACCGGGGACCGGTTTCTGCCATTTCAGGCGTCGTCGGCCCGGCTTGCTTGAATCCTGATGGTGCAATGAGCAAGGGACTCACATCTGAGTATACCCTTCCACGCTTATGGTGGACAAAATGATTCAGAAAAGGGGGTGGTGATGAACAGAGTGCCTGAATTAAGCAGACCGCTCTTACCCAGTCCAAATATCAGGGCTTGATCCATCACCGTTTTTTAGCTCACTGCACCATCCCAGCTCAGAACTTGGCTATATGCAAATTAGTCTGTTCCTGTCCAAGTGCATGATGGGAACAGGGCAAACCAAACTACCAAGCCAATTCTTATACTGGGAAGGAAACAAGCTACCGGGGACCGGTTTCTGCCATTTCAAGCGTCGTCGGCCCGGCTTGCTTGAATCCTGATGGTGCAATGAGCAAGGGACTCACATCTGAGTATACCCTTCCACGCTTATGGTGGACAAAATGATTCAGAAAAGGGGGTGGTGATGAACAGAGTGCCTGAATTAAGCAGACCGCTCTTACCCAGTCCAAAGATCAGGGCTTGATCCATCACCGTTTTTTAGCTCACTGCACCATCCCAGCTCAGAACTTGGCTATATGCAAATTAGTCTGTTCCTGTCCCAGTGCATGATGGGAACAGGGCAAACCAAACTACCAAGCCAATTCTTATACTGGGAAGGAAACAAGCTACCGGGGACCGGTTTCTGCCATTTCAGGCGTCGTCGGCCCGGCTTGCTTGAATCCTGATGGTGCAATGAGCAAGGGACTCACATCTGAGTATACCCTTCCACGCTTATGGTGGACAAAATGATTCAGAAAAGGGGGTGATGATGAACAGAGTGCCATCACCACCCCCTTTTCTGAATCGTTTTTGGCCACTATAGGTGTGGCAGGGTATACTCAGACATGAGTCCCTTGCTCACTGCTCCATCAGGATTCAAGCAAGCCGGGCCGACGAGGCTGAAATGCCAGAAACCGGTCCCCGGTAGCTTGTCTCCTTTCTGGTGAAGAATTGGCTTGGTAGTTTGGTCTGCCCTGTTCCCATGATGCACTGGGCCAGGGACAGACTAATTTGCATATAGCCAGGTTCTGAGCTGGGATGGGGCAGTGAGCTAAATAACGGTGATGGATCAAGCCCTGATCTTTGGACTGGGTAAGAGTGGTCTGCTTAATTCAGACACTCTGTTCATCACCACCCCCTTTTCTGAATCGTTTTTGGCCACTATAGGTGTGGCAGGGTATACTCAGACATGAGTCCCTTGCTCACTGCTCCATCAGGATTCAAGCAAGCCGGGCGACGAGGCTGAAATGCCAGAAACCGGTCCCCGGTAGCTTGTCTCCTTTCTGGTGAAGAATTGGCTTGGTAGTTTGGTCTGCCCTGTTCCCACGATGCACTGGGCCAGGGACAGACTAATTTGCATATAGCCAGGTTCTGAGCTGGGATGGGGCAGTGAGCTAAATAACGGTGATGGATCAAGCCCTGATCTTTGGACTGGATAAGAGTGGTCTGCTTAATTCAGACACTCTGTTCATCACCACCCCCTTTTCTGAATCGTTTTTGGCCACTATAGGTGTGGCAGGGTATACTCAGACATGAGTCCCTTGCTCACTGCTCCATCGGGGTTCAAGCAAGCCGGGCCGACGAGGCTGAAATGCCAGAAACCGGTCCCCGGTAGCTTGTCTCCTTTCTGGTGAAGAATTGGCTTGGTAGTTTGGTCTGCCCTGTTCCCACGATGCACTGGGCCAGGGACAGACTAATTTGCATATAGCCAGGTTCTGAGCTGGGATGGGGCAGTGAGCTAAATAACGGTGATGGATCAAGCCCTGATCTTTGGACTGGGTAAGAGTGGTCTGCTTAATTCAGACACTCTGTTCATCACCACCCCCTTTTCTGAATCGTTTTTGGCCACTATAGGTGTGGCAGGGTATACTCAGACATGAGTCCCTTGCTCACTGCTCCATCAGGATTCAAGCAAGCCGGGCCGACGAGGCTGAAATGCCAGAAACCGGTCCCCGGTAGCTTGTCTCCTTTCTGGTGAAGAATTGGCTTGGTAGTTTGGTCTGCCTGTTCCCACGATGCACTGGGCCAGGGACAGACTAATTTGCATATAGCCAGGTTCTGAGCTGGGATGGGGCAGTGAGATAAATAACGGTGATGAATCAAGCCCTGATCTTTGGACTGGGTAAAAGTGGTCTGCTTAATTCAGACACTCTGTTCATCACCACCCCCTTTTCTGAATCATTGCCACCGAAGCACAGTAAGAAACCAATGCATCACCTCCCCTCGCAGAGAAGAACCGACGCATCCCCTACGCATCAGTAGGGACCAGACGCATCACCGTTCTGGCGTGTAAGGAACCAACGCATCACCTTCCCTGCAACACTTTCATTGTATAGCGTTACGCATCCTAAGGTACATTAACTCAAAGTGTTGCATTTTAATATCTAAAGAGAACTAAGCTAATTCTACCATTTTTAAAGTACAGTATTATGAATTTTTGTTGTTTGGGGTCTTGTGTTACATCTATATAAAGAATACTTTTTTTTAATATACAACTTGTCCATCTGAAGTGTTGTCACTGGATTACTGTATGTGTTCACAAATGCTTCCCACACTGCCTCACAGATACGCCTGTATGCTTGTGCACAGCTTTTGTTTGTTGCCGTACTGTGCTCGCTAGCTTGCGCCTGACTGAATGAAAGCTCGCGCTTGTACTTGTACTTAATAGAATTGTTGCACTGATTTTAGAAATTGTTTTTTTTAAATGTATCACTTACTCGAATCGCAGAGAAATCACTCGCTTGGGAATTGCATTGTTGTCCCTGACGCACTCCTAGCTCCCCTCCCATAGGCCTCAGCCAATCGGCCGGTATGGGTGGAGCATGGAGGCGGGAACAGGCAGTCAAAACCAGACTCAACGCGGGAAGCGCGCAATGGTTTGTTTGTTGCCGCGCTGACCTCACTAGCTTGCGCCTGACTGAATGAAAGCTCACGCTTGTACTTGTACTAAATAGAATTGTTGCACTGCTTTTAGAAATTGTTTTTTAAAAATGTATCACTTACTCGAAGCACAGAGAAATCACTCGCTTGGGAATTGCACTGTTGTCCCTGACGCACTCCTAGTTCTCCTCCCATAGGCCTCAGCCAATTGGGCGGTACGGAGTGGAGCGTGGAGGCAGGGCCTGGGCTTATATGCATACCACCACGCGGGAGCAAAGCAGACGCGTGCAGCGGGCGTGCAAAAGGCAAGCCCGTCTGCGCCCGTCCACGCCCGGTCGGGCCCAGGGCCCATGAGCCCTGGCCAAACCACCATATATACTTCTAAGGTACTTAGAACACTTGAACAACCACCTTTCTCGCTAGCACCGGATGTTCTTGATCGCGTCTCAGCTTATGGTATTCTGTGAGACTAAATGGGCCATTCTACTCATCCCTCTTCTACCCCACTCCCCCCCTCTCTATCAGCACCATTACAGCTAACTCAACCACTCTTCAGGTCCTGTCCCTCAATACGCGCTGCCTGGTGAAGCACCAATTAGACATATTTATGTTGTTAACATCAGAGAAACTGGATGTACTACTAATCACTGAGACCTGGCTTAAATCCCTCACCTCCAAGCAAGCCTTTAGGAGGGCTCTTAAGACGTGGCTATTTGCCAAGGCCTACCCTTAGTTTTGGATTTGCCTTTTTATGATTTTTTTTTGTTAGGCGCCTTGGTGCCTTCGGGTTTTAGTCGCGCAATATAAATCTTATTTCATTCATTCATTTATTCATTACCCAGGACTCTACACCTGATATTTTAGCGGCTCTCCCCTCATATCATTACATCCTTAATGTCAACCGGCTCCCGGGGAAGTCAGGCGGGGGTGTAGCTGCCATTATACACAAAAAACAGAAGTTCATCCCCACAACCTCTCTAGTTCTACCTGAAGTCGAGAATATTGTCATCAATCTCAAAACTATCACGGGATCTTTGGCACTGGTGCTAATCTACTGCCCCCTCAGTCCATGCCCTCCTTCCCCCTCTCCCAACCGCGAACAGATGGCAAATCTCATCATCAACCATGCCAGAGTCCTAGTTATTGGAGAACTTAACTATTGTTTCAACAATGCATGCGGTGGGCCATATGCTGCAGAACTCTCTGAACTGCTCTCTAACTTAAACATGGCCCAGCAGTTATCTGTCCCTAGCCATATCAAGGGTAACACCCTTGATCAAATTTGGTCTCACAATGTCACACTGTCAACTCCACTAATTTCCCCCTGCATTTGGTCTGATCACCACCTGATCAAATTCACAGTTACCATCAAAGGCAGGGCTAAGTCTACCAAGGTGGCAGAAGGTCTGACTCGCAAGTGGAGAACACTTGACTTTCAGGGATTTATCAACTCCTTAGCCAGAACCCTTCCCACCATTGATTCCAACTCCAATGTTGACTCTATGGAAAAAGACATCGCGAACTGGCTATTAGGGGCCAGTGACAAGCACGCCCCTCTCATTAAATACTCCCGTGCCAGACACTCCAAAGCCCACAAATGGTTCACCAGTGAACTAAAGGACCAAAAACGTAAACTCCATCAACTAGAGAGGAAATGGAGGCGTGGTTACTCCAGGGAAGATAGACTGTTGTATTGGTCAGCTCGTAAGGACTACAAGGTATCCATTTTAACCACCAAAGCCGCGCATTTCTCAGAGAAAATACTTATTGCTCACAACATATCGAGGGAAATCTTTAAGATTGTGAATGTTCTCAGCAGTGATGATAGAATTCTACCTAGTCAGGCCCTCACTCAAAAGCTGTGCAGCTCCTTGAACAACTTCTTTGTGGAAAGAATTGCGATTATTAGGGCCAGCATTCCCCCTCCCGCCCACATGGAATCTCTTAATGATATCTCCAGTAACTCATCGACTTTGAATCACTTTATGGATATATGCTACAATACACTTTCAGAACTCATGACCAGCGTCAAGTTGGGCACTCCGAATGATTGCTGCTCTCCCTTTGTTCTCAGGGACATTTTCTCGTCCTTACCCCAAAGTATCCTCCCTTTTCTCAATGAATCCCTCGGCAAGGGCATAGTACCTAGCGCCCTCAAGGATGCAACGTTAGTTCCTCTTTTGAAGAAACCCGGGGCAGATCCCTCGAACTTCTCCAACTACCGCCCTATTTCCCTTCTTCCCTATTTGGCTAAAATTTTGAAGGCGCACGTGGCAAGTTGCCTCTCTAATTTCATCGAAAAATCGGTTTTCTTAGAGCCTAACCAAGCTGGCTTTTGGCCAGGTCACTCGACGGAGTCAGTTATTCTGGCAGTACTGGATACACTGAGATCAAACGCAGACATGGGGGTCCCTCAGGCCCTCGTGCTCCTGGATTTGTCGGCTGCGTTCGACACGGTCAACCACAACATCTTGCTGCACTATGTCGAACAAGCAGGCATACACGGTCCTGCCTCTAAATGGATAAAGTCATTTCTCACAGGTAGAACCCAAGCAGTACGTCTCGGAACCTTAACTGCCCCTAAATCCGCAGGGTTCGTCCCTCTCTCCACTGCTGTTCAATCTTTATATCCGGCCATTGATTCACTCACTCAAAGCCAGGAGAATAACAGTCTTTAATTACGCTGATGACCTTCAGATTGTTTTCCCCTTGGACTCCCCCAATGCCGCCACAGAATTCCAATCTGTGATGCTCCACATCCAGCATTGGATGGATCTCAATCAGCTAAAACTCAACCCGGGCAAGACGGAACTGGTGCTGCCTGGGAACAGTGTAGCTTATTGGGGACCACACTTTTGGCCGAGCGAATTAGGACCTCCTCCCACCCCTTCCCTCTCAGTGAAAAGTTTAGGGGTGGTCATCGACTCTGATCTCTCACTTAGAGGACGTGTGGGGGCCGTGATATCCACTAGCCTCTTCCAACTACGCACAATCAGGAAGATTTCTCATCTGCTTTATCACGCAGCCCTTGTAAAGGTAGTGATTGCGTTGGTGCTCTCACGCCTAGAATTCTCTAACTCCCTTTATATTGGGCTACCTCAGGCCTTGCTCAACCGTTTGCAAATGGTTCAGAACCAGGCGGCAATATTAATTCACAAACAGCCAAAATGGCAATCGGCCAGGCCCTCGTTGCAAAAACTCCACTGGCTGTTCATAGCGCAACGAGCTGCCTTCAAGACAGGCTGCCTGGTCTTCAAAGCACTGCATTGTAACAGCCCAAAATTTCTCAGTAGTTTGTTCACAAAGCACGTCCCTACTCGTAATCTCCATTCAGCTCACCTTCACTTACTCACCACTCCGACCATAAAGTTGAAAAGGCAGGGAGGCCACAGGTTTTCCTTCCTTGTATCCAGGCTCTGGAACTCCCTCCCCCTCACTATTAGGACCTGTGACAACTTGTTGGGCTTTAGAAAAGCCTTGAAAACATGGCTATTCGTGCAATCCTGCTAACCCGGTCTACCGCAACAACCTCATACATTATCAGCGCCATGAAACTTTTGGTGACAGTGCGCTTTACAAGCTCCTATTAACAAAACACAACATAACAAGCTACCAAGGGGGCGAGCAAGGGTTATTTTAGGAGTGTACCCCCTTACCCTGACTGGAAGCAAGGGTCCCTATTTGGTCAAAGGTACCTACCTCTGCCAACTAGAGACCCCCACATCTAACAATATATATATATCGTAACAGTATTTTACATGCTGCCAGTGCACACCCCACACACCTTATTTCCAGAATCCCCTATGGGGAGATGCTGCGCATGAGACGGGTGTGCAGCAATCCCATAGACCTAGAGAAGGCCCAACTGGAAAGTAAGGCACGTTTTCTAGAAAGGGGCTATACAGAACAGTCAATTGAGAAGGCCAGAAGTAAATCTTTGTTAGGAACCAGAGAGGATCTGCTAACAAAAACCGGTAGCAGGGTCCAAAGTGATGTTGTGCCAGTCGAAAGTACAAGACAAATTGAAAAAGTGAAAACTTTCAGAATAATCACTGGCTATAATAAACAACACAGAGAGATTTACAAAATTGTAAACAAAAATTGGCCTATTGTAACAAGTGATCCAATTATTGGGACCAATTTACCTAAGAGGGTGTCATTAACATTCAGTAGGGCTCCTTCCTTCAGGGATCAATTAGTTGACACTAATCCTGAGCCAATTGAAAAAACTACATGGTGGCAGAATAACAAGGGGTTCTTCAGGTGTAAAACCTGTAAGGCCTGCAAGCATGGCGTAAATGTCAAAACATATACAGATGGGTTCAGTGACTTACAACACCCTATATCTCAGGTTTTAACATGCAAAACTGAATTTGCAACTTATGTATTGCAATGTCCCTGCCCACTAAAATATGTGGGAAGTACGAAGCTACCGGTACATAAACGTATTCTCCAACATTTAAGGGCAATCACCAATGGAGATAATACGTATCCGGTAGCTAGGCACTTCCGTGAGTGTCATCAAAGTGTCAACACCTCACTGAAATATTTTGGAATTGACGCGGTCAAGGCCACTAGACGTGGCGGAGAAAGAGAGGCTAAACTACGGAGATTGGAGACCCGCTATATCCTCCTACTTGACACTATGGCTCTAGGAGGGTTAAATGTCACTGAAGATATGTATACATGCCTCCCATGAGTAGTCCCATTTTATAATTGGACATAAACTGCCCTGTTATGATCCCTTTATATGTTACTCATATTAAGAGCCTACCCCTATTAATTTTACCCGGCTGGGAAAATAGAAACATATGATCTGAGTCTGGGAATATAGCATAATGAGAATTGACTATATGCTTTTAATATCCAGGAATATTTTGAAGTAGATCTATTGAATGCTTTTGCTGCTGCTATTTATATGAATTATGTTTCCTAAAACAAGGGCTTACATCATCTTCCAGACCATGAGGGTCCTAACTCCCTATTTGTCAATAAGTAAGATGATCTTAATTATAGTTTTATTCACACTATGGAATATTTTCACATGTAGGACTATCTTAGAGGTTATTGGTTATGACATATAGGTGGATTACATATATAAGGGCTTTTTCAAAATTAGAATTGTGATATATCAATGAGACGAATAAAAAATCTTTTCATGTTGTTTTATCATAATCTATACAAATAAATCTTTGCAGCTGGTTTTAATGTATTTTTTATCAACTAGAAAAATAGGCGGCAATTAGTGAAATTTGCAATTTTTGCACAGATTTATTATTGTATGCACTTTATCTGGTCATATGATTAGAACAAGTTATTTGCACATTTGCGTATTTTGCACAAAAATCCGATGAGAATAATTTCTGAGGATATGAAATTTGCACTATTGCGTTATTTGCACACCGCTTAAGATGTAGCCATATAATTACTAGGTACTCTCAACCTGATGGATATAATTGTATTGAAAATATACGTTAAACAGTGTTTCGCAGTATTTGACCGTGATTTCTTGGTTTTGAAATTTGCCCATATGATCTGCTTTTAAATCCATAACACTGGGTTTTATTAATGCAGAGATGAAAACTAAAAACAGTATTTACCTGCAAGACTGTTTACATTATATTTTGTTTTGTAAAATTGGATATTAACTCATGTAATACCACTGTTTTGTCATTACAACTTTAGTATTTTGTCCATGTCTACTATCAGCCCGATCAGGGGACGTTGTAATAATGAAGTACTGGCACTTTAAAAGAGCGCTTTTCACATTAGAATGTTGTCATGTGAGCAAGGCTCCTCTGAGCCGAAACGTCATGCGGCCGAATTTGCACAAATAAAATCTTCAGCACTTACCTGGTCCGTGTCCGTGGTATCTCTGTCTCGGTGAAGGAGACTGTTGCTGGGTGGAGACGCGGTTTACCGGATATATATATATATGCTCAAACTACGGATCCTAGAACATCTAAGAGCGATTGATAAAGCTGATCCATCCTACCCAGTCGCCCGGCATTTCGCCGAGAAACACAATAGAGACCGTAACCAGCTGCCGTATTTTGGCCTTGACACCATCAAAAAGTCCATCAGGGGAGGGGACCATCTACGACGATTACGCAGGTTGGAATCACGCTATATAATAGACCTCTCAACGAAATGGCCTCGAGGGTTAAATAGTGGTGAGGAAATGATATTCCATTTAGGCAAATGATGTAGGTATTGTCTGAATATTTCACTGCACATAATGTATCTCTAACTCTTGAATCCTGCGGATTACTGTATGAACTGTAGACATCTTTTTCAGGTGCTATGTACAATGGTTAAATTGAAAGTACGGACCAATCTAGGTTAATATATCCACTAACCATGAACAAATTTCGCACTTGTATGTTAATCTATGGATTGTATTATAATGTACTAGGATTAACTATAGGTTCAAAGGGCTCTTTGAATCCTAGTAGAATTGGATGCGTATATTCCAAATAGGATGTATACCTGATATTTTTTCCCCCTTTTTTTCTTTCCTTCCTCTCCTCTTCTCTTTCTTTTGCTTGCTTCTTCTCTGATAGTTTTATTAGTCTATACAGGATGACTTAGCCTGTTTTTCAATTGTGATATAGTATCTTGAATGCTAGAGGGGGACATATCTTCTATTGGCATTGTATATCTTCAGGGGACTGTTGCCGATCCACGGCTGTATTTCATAGTGCAATGGTAGCACATTGATTAATTTGTGTACCTCTAAACATAGCGCGCTTACCTATCTGTAGGTTTAATTTGCTTATTACATCCATCAGGAGCATCAAGTTAAGCAAATGCCAACATTTGACCGTTACAAAATGGAGCTTGCGTTTGTAGTGAGGTTTCTAGTCCTCTGTCTATGCCAATTAAGGGGTGTGACCCTTGCATGATGTTAAATGCTATTTTTATAAATGTACCGGTTTGTGTGTGTGGATATACACACTGACGAAGGCAAATCGCCGAAACGCGTCTGTGGTTTAGCCTGTAGTTAATAAACTACTGCGTGAAAAGCAACCTCCCGAGTGCTGTCTTTTCATTCCTGGGGATCTACCTGGAGTTGTTGAGCGCTATATATATATTTATATATATATATATATTACCTACTGGCGGTCGCCAGTAGGTAGTTATAGTTAGGACCTAGTTTCCATAGGAAATCCTCAACATTCTATTTGGATTAACTTTGGCCCTGGTGGATGAATCTTTGGGAATTTCTCAAAGAAGATGGCTCGGTCCGCTGCGCTCTTTCCCTGAAAGTTTGGGGGGGATTGGTGAAGTGGGGGCTGAGATAAAAGGGGGGTCCCAAAACGTGTTTTCTCCATGTTATTTTCCATAGGACGTTTAGACACGGCTACAGGTCGAACGGCTGAATGGATTTATAAGAAATTTGGGAAAACTGTAGAGTCCGGCTCGCAGATTACGCTTTTTTTGGAATGGTGTAAATCTGTTCAGTAGTTGCTGAGAAAATTAAACTTAAAGTCAATTATATATCTATAAGTGCGCACGGGTGCGCGCACTCAAGCGGCTGCGCGCGAGTGGAATTTTTTTTGCTGCGTGACGTCTGTTAACGTTCGATTCGAAGGAAATCAGGAAGTGTTGACCGCCATTTTGTCACTGCGAGTAAATATATTGTCATTTCAAAGCATTGGAACATGGAAAGGGGAGAAGGTAGAGATTGTTTTGCTGCGTAGGTTCTCTCAGGGTGTGCAGTAAGGACCTTAAACGCGAAAATATATATATATATATTTTTTTTAAGTTGCGGGGTGCACGCACCCGGGCGCGCACACCTATTTACAAGAGTGTGAAAATGGAGATAAATCAGAAGTTTGAGTGCTTTGATATAAGGTGGCTCTGAAAAGAGCCCTTGTGTTAATTGAGTTTTTTCTGCATTTATAAGTAAGTACCGATGCAGAGTCTGATGTTGCAGAGGAAGATTCTGTTTCCCTCATCCGTGAAATGAACACCATCTGTCCTATAGATGTCTTGCATGTGGTAACGCAAGTTGTTGTGGTAAATAGAACCCATGCTATAATCTCTGAGGAAAGCAGAAACAGATTTATTAACATGTCTCCTTGCTTTCTCAATTTGTGCACAATGTTGATTGGACCAATTCCATTTCTGTCTTTGGCATATATTGGAATATACCAAGGCAGTTCGAGGAAAAAGTGTCATCAATTGTCGAAAGGTGTCTTTTAGAAGCATTTCCAGACCTACCTCAGTCAATGTGCCAAGCTCGTTCCCACCACAGTGCACAATTATGAGGTCTGGTTCTGGGAGATGCATAAAAGTTTTCACCAATGGTATTAATTGGTGACATCTTAATCCTCTTTGCCCAATCCACGTTATCTGCACATTTGGTAAATCAAGGTTGGAAATTCGTCTGCTTGCTGCATATTTTCCACTCCAGTGAATATAGCTGTGTCCTAAAAGCCAAACCTTCATTTTCGAGGCAGATGCACTCGTACTCCGATGGGTTCTGGAAGTGTAATGGCAGTTAGAAGCTGAAAGTCAGGATAAAAAAATGGATGACGCTTGGTGTGGTTGAAAAACGAAAAATGATTGGTTGATTCTAATACGTGAAGATTGAAGACTACGTTGCATGTTAATGTTATGTAAAAGAAAAAGTAGTATTGGGTGTGAAAAAAATGACATGTAACAGAGCTGTGGATAGGGAGGTGTTTCTGGAGGGAAAACAGTGTTGTTAGTTTGCTGTAGAACGTTGAGATGTGAACTTTTGACCTGTGCCTTCAGCCAGGTGCAGAATGAGGTGTTACCATGGAAACAGCCAGAGATGGCAGTGGGTGATGGGTGACTTTTATGTGACATTGAGAATATTGTGAGGGACAAGCAACTGAAATGTAAATTTGAATACAAAATAGTTAGGACCTAGTTTCCATAGGAAATCCTCAACATTCTATTTGGAATAACTTTGGCCCTGGTGGATGAATCTTTGCGAATTTCTCAAAGAAGATAGCTCGGTCCGCTGCGCTCCTTTCCTGAAAGTTTGGGGGGGATTGGTGAAGTGGGGGCTGAGATAAAAGGGGGGTCCCAAAATGTGTTTTCTCCATGTTATTTTCCATAGGACGTTTAGACATGGCTACAGGTGGAACGGCTGAATGGATTTATAAGAAATTTGGGAAAACTGTAGAGTCCGGCTCGCAGATTACGCTTTTTTTGGAATGGTGTAAATCTGTTCAGTAGTTGCTGAGAAAATTAAACTTAAAGTCAATTATATATCTATAAGCGCGCAATGGTGCGCGCACTCAAACGGCTGCGCGCGAGCGGAATTTTTTTTTTGCTGCGTGACGTCTGTTAACGTTCGATTCGAAGGAAATCAGGAAGTGTTGACCGCCATTTTGTCACTGCGAGTAAATATATTGTCATTTCAAAGCGTTGGAACATGGAAAGGGGAGAAGGTAGAGATTATTTTGCTGCGTAGGTTCTCTCAGGGTGTGCAGTAAGGCCCTTAAACGCAAAAATATATATATATATATTTTTTTTAAGTTGCGGGGTGCACGCACCCGGGCGCGCACACCTATTTACAAGAGTGTGAAAATGGAGATAAATCAGAAGTTTGAGTGCTTTGATATAAGGTGGCTCTGAAAAGAGCCCTTGTGTTAATTGAGTTTTTTCTGCATTTATAAGTAAGTACCGATGCAGAGTCTGATGTTGCAGAGGAAGATTCTGTTTCCCTCATCCGTGAAATGAACACCATCTGTCCTATAGATGTCTTGCATGTGGTAACGCAAGTTGTTGTGGTTAATAGAACCCATGCTATAATCTCTGAGGAAAGCAGAAACAGATTTATTAACATGTCTCCTTGCTTTCTCAATTTGTGCACATTGTTGATTGGACTAATTCCATTTCTGTCTTTGGCATATATTGGAATATACCAAGGCAGTTCTGGCTTCGTTATTACGAGCACTAGAAAACAAGACATTCTGGGCAATACCATCCTTGACGCAGCCTTTTATTCTACAAGATGGTGTCTTTCAAAAGCCAGGGGTATAGGAGTATGTAACAAGCGAGCCATTTAATTGAAAAAACTAAACGTGACAAACGGTTGCAGGATCAGTGAAGGTTGATTTTTTAATTGAAAGTATAACAGGATCAGTTACAATAAAATCGTCAATACGCATACCATGGGCGAGTATCATGGGTAACATTATTTCGAAGCTTTATTAATACAATAATCAATAATGAAAAATCAACATCAATAGGGTTGTCCGTATTCCTAGTCAGTACCCTTCCCCGCCCGCAATGTGCATAAAGACCGCATACATCCCCCCATAACGTCAAGGCTAAGTAACTAGAACGTCATAAGGAGTTGCAATTCGCTCCCATACTGGCGCCATTTTGGTCGAGGTCAGGCAGGACCAGAGTATAGTTCAATGTGAACCAACAGAGAGTCTGCACACACTAACAAAGTACCCAACAACAAATACAAGATATTACGGAAAAATTTCTCATAAATGAGTTCCCATCAGTACACCATCAAGACCGCCCTTCATCATCTGGGATCTCTTTTGACACTTATGCCTACTGCTGTTAAAGGTGAAAAAACCTGCACTGGCCTGTTAACATAAGGCATAAGTGTCAAAAGAGATCCCAGATGATGAAGGGCGGTCTCGATGGTGTACTGATGGGAACTCATTTATGAGAAATTTTTCCGTAATATCTTGTATTTGTTGTTGGGTACTTTGTTAGTGTGTGCAGACTCTCTGTTGGTTTTTGTTGGTGTCAATTCTGTTCAGGGGATTCAACTGCCAGAGTCTTTAAAATTACCCCTGGGACCTCCTTTTTGTGAATTATAGTTCAATGTGTCCAATAAGTAGCGGCAGGACCAGAATCCCTTTCGGCAGTTCTGGCTTCGTCATTACGAGCACTAGAAAACAAGACATTCTGGGCAATACCACTCTTGACGCAGCCCTTTATGCTACAAGATGGTGTCTTCCATTCAGAAAATATTGTTGGCAGCATTTTGAAAGGAAAGATAAACGGGCGTTCTCCTAGTGAGTCTCACATTGTTACATTTATGAAGAAAAAGCCTGAAGAATGTACAAACTGAAAACCAGTTTTTGTCTGCATAGCTTCAGCAGCAACACTTGAGTCAGCTTTGTGTGAAGCCGCCATCTTGATGCAATCAATACCGTCCCCCTGCACACATTCAGGGACCAGGCCGCATTGCGAGGGCACCGCAGGACGTGTCTTCAGGTCAAACGGATTGTGGGACAAGGTCCAGAAGACAAGAGTCACCAAAAGGCTAAAAGTCCCGCCGGACCCCGGGAGCCGGCCGCCTATGTCGGGGGCGATCTCAGATGGTGTCTTCCATTCAGAAAATATTGTTGGCAGCATTTTGAAAGGAAAGATAAACGGGCGTTCTCCTAGTGAGTCTCACATTGTTACATTTATGAAGAAAAAGCCTGAAGAATGTACAAACTGAAAACCAGTTTTTGTCTGCATAGCTTCAGCAGCAACACTTGAGTCAGCTTTGTGTGAAGCCGCCATCTTGATGCAATCAATACCGTCCCCCTGCACACATTCAGGGACCAGGCCGCATTGCGAGGGCACCGCAGGACGTGTCTTCAGGTCAAACGGATTGTGGGACAAGGTCCAGAAGACAAGAGTCACCAAAAGGCTAAAAGTCCCGCCGGACCCCGGGAGCCGGCCGCCTATGTCGGGGGCGATCTCAGATGGTGTCTTCCATTCAGAAAATATTGTTGGCAGCATTTTGAAAGGAAAGATAAACGGGCGTTCTCCTAGTGAGTCTCACATTGTTACATTTATGAAGAAAAAGCCTGAAGAATGTACAAACTGAAAACCAGTTTTTGTCTGCACAGCATCAGCAGCAACACTTGAGTCAGCTTTGTGTGAAGCCGCCATCTTGATCCAATCAATACCGTCCCCCTGCACACATTCAGGGACCAGGCAGCATTGCGAGGGCACCGCAGGACGTGTCTTCAGGTCAAACGGATTGTGGGACAAGGTCCAGAAGACAAGAGTCACCAAAAGGCTAAAAGTTCCGCCGAACCCCGGGAGCCGGCCGCTTATGTCGGGGGCGATCCCAGGCCACACCAGGGCAACAAGACTGAGATCAATTTGCTCATACTGATCCATAACGCCCCGGCCTCTCCATGTCGTAGGCCGCAAGAGTGGGCGAAACTCAGCTGGCCGAGCGAGACTTGGGGAGGGCGCAGGAGCCAAGCGCCCCATCCCAGTCCGCGCTACCACACCGTCCCTCGGGGGCCTCCGTTAAGCTGTTCAGGGAGGCATCGCAGGCAGCGGTTCTTTAGATCAGTGGCTCTCACCGGCAAGGCTCCCCTCCGTCAGCAGCGATCGTTGGCGCTGTGGTTGCGGTCGGAGGTCCCGCCTAGTCAACGCCTCGGCCTCTCCATGTCGTAGGCCGCAAGAGTGATCGGAACTCAGCTGGCCAAGCGAGACTTGGGGACGGGGTAGGAGATAGGCGGCCCCTCCCAGTCCGCGCCACCACACCGCCCCTCGGGGGCCTTCATTAAGCGGTTCTGTGAGGCACCGCAGGCAGCGGTTCTTCAGATCACAACAGAGTGTCATGCTCGATCGATTGAGCTGGCCGAATCAGGCAACATGAAGGTGGGGAGGGGGGGCACCTCTTGCTCAACCACCACCTGAAGAGGTGTGGTTTAGTTCTAAACCAATGAAAAGTGTTACTTTTAAGTCTGTGGAGCCGACCGCCATTTCCTGAGCTCCGTGGCAGCCGCCTGTCGCTGTACCGGAAGAGTGGGTGCAATTCAGCCAGATGGCGGGTGAGACGCTGTAATAGCAAGAGCAGGCGTAATTCAGCTGGCCGAGCGAGGCACTGTGTCGCAGGAGCGGGCGCAACTCATCTTGTCGAGTGAAGCGCTGGGGTGCAGCTGAGAAACCTCCACCTGGGGAGGTGGGGGAGGCTCGTTCGCGCCGCCTCTCCCTTCCAGTGCACCCCACGCCGTCACCTGGCGCAGGTATATGTGATGGTTGGACCAGGGCACCGCAGGACGTGTCTTCAGGTCAAATGGATTGTGGGACAAGGTCCAGAATGGAAGAGTCACCAAAAGGCTAAAAGTTCCGCCGGACCCTGGGAGCCGGCCGCCTATGTCGAGTGAAGTGCTTTGGTGCAGCTGAGAAACCTCCACCTGGGGAGGTGGGGGAGGCTCGTTGGCGCCGCCTCTCCCTTCCAGTGCACCCCACGCCATCTCCTGGCGCAGGTATATGTGATGGTTGGACCAGGGCACCGCAGGACGTGTCTTTAGGGGTGTAGCTGAGAAACCTCCACCTGGGGAGGTGGGGGAGGCTCGTTCGCGCCGCCTCTCCCTTCCAGTGCACCCCATGCCGTCTCCTGGCGCAGGTATATGTGATGGTTGTACCAGGGCACCGCAGGACGTGTCTTCAGGTCAAACGGATTGTCGGACAAGGTCCAGAATGGAAGAGTCACCAAAAGGCTAAAAGTTCCGCCGGACCCTGGGAGCCGGCCGCCTATGTCGAGTGAAGTGCTGGGGTGCAGCTGAGAAACCTCCACCTGGGGAGGTGGGGGAGGCTCGTTCGCGCCGCCTCTCCCTTCCAGTGCACCCCACGCCGTCTCCTGGCGCAGGTATATGTGATGGTTGGACCAGGGCACCGCAGGACGTGTCTTTAGGGGTGTAGCTGAGAAACCTCCACCTGGGGAGGTGGGGGAGGCTCGTTCGCGCCGCCTCACCCTTCCAGTGCACCCCACGCCGTCTCCTGGCACAGGTATATGTGATGGTTGGACCAGGGCACCGCAGGACGTGTCTTTAGGTGAAACCCTCAACTATGGCACCCAACATCCAGGACTTATGACATTTATGGAAGGCAGTGACATCGAAGAATGTCAGGGACCAAGCATATGCAGAGTCTTCCCCGGGGTATTTGCACAACGGTCCTCCACCCCTAGGCCGCCAGCTATGCTACCTTGACAGGAACAGTGTCATGCATTTGGATCAATGTTGCAGCAGGCTGCCATGTAAATAGTTAGTTAATTAAACGTTTTACCCTGTTACTTTGTTGGTGTGTTGTATATTTTAATAATATTTGCATAGGGTTTCTCGTTATTTTGGCAGGGGTGGGCGGCGGAGGAATTTCACTGAAAAAACTATACGTTATAGACCATATATAGTTAAATATCTCAAGTCCATCTCTGCACTCGATGGAGATACAGGTCGTCGATCAAAAAATGTGCTGGCCACCTCTAATGGTAATAGCGTGGCCAGGGCTTTTGTCAATCCCTCTGTAAATTGCACAGGGTGCTCTTGTTTGACATGCCGCACCATGGTATGTATGGAAAAGGAATATTTTTTTGTTGGATTTCCTCTTGAGAGAAACGAGTCACATATCGTGCAGGTTAGTTTTGGTGCATTTAGTTTCTTTTGATCTTCAGGATAAGTGAAAAATTGCCAGATGAAAGATTCTTTTTTTCTTCTTAAAGGTAGTCGATCATTTTGTTCAGATTCCGAAGATGAATGAGATACGGTAGCCATTTCACCAAAGTCTTCCGAAAAATGTAGGACGTTGTTCTCTCTTGAGAGTAGAAAAGATAGTGAGAGAAGTGGGTGGAGTGCTGCGTGTAAATTCCAGAATAGAAACTAGTAAGAACCAATTGGAAGTGTTGTTTTCATGTTGCAGCAGGCTGCCATGTAAATAGTTATTTAATAAAACGTTTTACGCTGTTACTTTGCTGGTGTGTTGTATTTATTTATAATATTTGTATAGGGTTTGTCGTTATTTTGGGCGGGGTGGGCGGTGGAGCCGAGCTATCTTGCAGCCATCATGGCGTCGAGCTCGGTTTCTCTCACTAGTTTCATATTTCTCATGAGGGGTTGTTCCTAATGTTTCTATTTTAGCGAGGTGAAAAAGAGATCCTATCAGTGGCCTACTAATTTTGCTCGATTCCTTTTGTTTTTTCTAACGATTTTTAAGTTAAAGTTTGATAGCACGATACAGTGGCTAGTCCGCATTTTATATATGTCTTTTTTATTAGGGGTCTCCTCCGGTGGAGTCGGACGATCTACCTCTAATAACCGGTAAGTGTTCCTCTGAAGGAATGCGTCTTGAAAGTGGCTGACTGTAATGTATGATATTTCACTCAGTGACTTTCAGGCCCATGCTGTTTCAAAACTGTGCATGTGCTTGAAGCAGGCGTAGGTATTGACGTAGCATTGTGAATATAGTGCATTGGTGAGCCTTGCTGGAGCTGCATCACAGTTGCGATGCAACTCTAGCAATGTATTAGTTTTTGAGCACAGATGTGTTACGCATGTATGGTGTTTTTGTACCATGGTGCGCAACATTTCAAATGTGGCACACCATGGGTAACGGAGCACTACCATACTGTGGTGCACATTAACTGGTGCATATCTGGGTATGAAGTAGTTAACATGAATCTGCCCCATAGGTTACAAATCCGCGTTTAGTAGACTGTTTGGCCTTTGTAGTTTTCTGTTTTTTCTGTTATTCTATGTAGGTATGTAATATTGCAAGATTTTTGTCACGAAAAAGAAGCCATGAGTATTGGGTTTGTGAAAGATTGCAAGATTTTTAAAATTAAAAAGGAAAAATCATGGCATTGTTTAATTTAGTATTGTAAATACTTATCTTTAACAATGATGACAGAGTTAAAAAAAGGTTAACCTGATGTTCGAAAGTTATTCACAGGCTTCTTTAGAGGAAGTATTCTATATGATTGTAGCGTGGGTGTTTCCCTTTTTTATAGGTAATAGAATGCATTCTGCAAGCATGTAGTACTCGTCCTGCTACAGCATAAATATTCTTCAGTGCTTATTTTCATTTCGTAAGTGGTATTGAGACCGACACAGAACTTCAATGGATCGGAGGGGCTGTTCCTGTGCATCTGGAGGACTGCCAAGCCGTTGCAGCAGTGGGAGTGAGGCCTCTTACAGGGGCGTAGCGCAGCTCCTTTTGATGTTCACAATTGCAGATAACAGGGTAGAGATGTGGGTGGAGTGCTTCGTGTAAATTGCAGAATAGAGACTACTAAGAACCAATTGGAAGTGTTGTTGTGAAGTCACATGACTTCACATGCGCGTCTCAGGACGTGTACGCGGTGATAGTATCTGGTCACGTACGCCATTTGGAAGTAGCGGTCTAATTCAGCGAAGTTTCAAAACGTGAAAAGGAGTAAATCCAAATATATCCGGATTTAATATATCTTCTGAGCTGGAATCAAGCATACAATTGTTAAAGTATAAAACCTTTTATATATTTTTTTTAAATATCAAGGTGTGTACATTCGGTCACACACGAAAGTTTAAAAAGACATTCGGCTCCATTTAATGAAAATTTTCATAATAATAAAAAAGAAGCCTAGGTTTACTGTCTTTGACGTAGTATAAGTTCTTTGATGGGTCTATGAAGAAATTTAATAAGTTGCAATCACGAAGTTTTCCCGAAATATATATAGGCGGGTGCGCGCACACGGTCGCGCACGAACGAAAGCCAAAAAAGGGGAGATAAACCCCCTTTATAATATGCTCCTGGAGCTGTTTTTGGTACAATGAGTTAGTTCTGAAAGAACTTTTTTTTTTTTTTTTTAAATTTTTTAAATCAAGTGTTATGTTGTTTGATTTTGAACCAGGGCACCGCAGGACGTGTCTTTAGGTCAAACCCTCAAGTATGGCACCGAACATCCAGGACTTATGCCATTTGTGGAAGGCAGTGACATCTAAGAATCTCAGGGACCACCTCTGATGGTAATAGCGTGGCCAGGGCTCTTGTCGATGCCTGTGCAAATTCCACAGGGTGCACTTGTTTGACATGCCGCACCATGGTATGTATGGAAAAGGAATATTTTTTTCTTGGATTTCCTCTTGAGAGAACCGAATTGCATATCGTGCAGGTAACTTTTGACGCATTCACTTTCTTTTGTTCTTCAGGATAAGTGAAAAATTGCCAAATAAAAGATTCCTTTTTTCTTTTTAAAGGTAGTCGCTCATTTCCTTCAGATTCGGAAGATGAATGCGGGGCGGCAGCCATTTCAGCAAAGTCTTCCGAAGGGTGTTGAACGTCGTTCTCTTTTGAGAGTAGAAAAGATAGTGAGAGGAGTGGGTGGAGTCCTCCGTGTAAATTGCAGAATAGAAACTACTAAGAACCAATTGGAAGTGTTGTTTTCGAGTCACATGACTTCACATGCGCGTCTCGGGACGTGTAGGCGGTGACAGTATCTGGTCAGGTACGCCATTTGGAAGTAGGGGTCTAATTCAGCTAAGTTTCAAAACGTGTAAAGGAGTAAATCCAAACACATCCGGATTTAATATATCTTCTGAGCTCGATTCAAGCATACAATTGTTAAAGTATAAAACCTTTTATATTTTTTTTAAAAATAGCAAGGTGTGTACATTCGGTCACGCACGAAAGTTTAAAAAGACATTCAGCTCCATTTAATGTAAAATTTCATAATAATAAAAAAGAAGCCTAGGTTTAGTGTCTTTGACGTAGTATAAGTTCTTTGATGGGTCTATGAAGAAATTTAATAAGTTCAGATTGCAAAGTTTTCACGAAATATATAGGCGGGTGCGCGCACACGGTCGCGCACGAACGAAAGCCAAAAAAGCGGAGATAAACCCCCTTTATAATATGCTCCTGGAGCTCTTTTTGGTAGAATGAGTTCGTTCTGAAAAGAACTTTTTTTTTTTTTTTTTTTAAAACAAGTGTTATGTTGTTTTTGATTTTTTAAACTTGCAACAACATTTTCATGTGTGACACAGGATCAAAATGAAATGAAGAAATTTATATTTTCTCGGGGTATTTATGACTCTCAATTTTTAGTTTAGTAAGAATGAGGCTCTGCTCTCCATACAGAAGAATTTCTCCACACTCGTTGCATTTCATGTGCACCTTTGCAAGATATGGTCTCAAGTCCATCACAGCACTCGATGGTCATACAGGTCGTCCATCAGAAGATGTGCTGGCCACCTCTGATGGTAATAGCGTGGCCAGGGCTCTTGTCGATGCCTGTGCAAATTCCACAGGGTGCACTTGTTTGACATGCCGCACCATGGTATGTATGGAAAAGGAATATTTTTTTCTTGGATTTCCTCTTGAGAGAACCGAATTGCATATCGTGCAGGTAACTTTTGACGCATTCACTTTCTTTTGTTCTTCAGGATAAGTGAAAAATTGCCAAATAAAAGATTCCTTTTTTCTTTTTAAAGGTAGTCGCTCATTTCCTTCAGATTCGGAAGATGAATGCGGGGCGGCAGCCATTTCAGCAAAGTCTTCCGAAGGGTGTTGAACGTTGTTCTCTTTTGAGAGTAGAAAAGATAGTGAGAGGAGTGGGTGGAGTCCTCCGTGTAAATTGCAGAATAGAAACTACTAAGAACCAATTGGAAGTGTTGTTTTCTAGTCACATGACTTCACATGCGCGTCTCAGGACGTGTACGCGGTGATAGTATCTGGTCACGTACGCCATTTGGAAGTAGCGGTCTAATTCAGCGAAGTTTCAAAACGTGAAAAGGAGTAAATCCAAATATATCCGGATTTAATATATCTTCTGAGCTCGATTCAAGCATACAATTGTTAAAGTATAAAACCTTTTATATATTTTTTTAAAATACCAAGGTGTGTACATTCGGTCACACACGAAAGTTAAAAAAGACATTCGGCTCCATTTAATGAAAATTTTCATAATATTAAAAAAGAAGCCTAGGTTTAGTGTCTTTGACGTATTATAAGTACTTTGATGGGTCTATGAAGAAATTCAATAAGTTCAGATTGCAAAGTTTTCACGAAATATATAGGCGGGTGCGCGCAGTCGGTCGCGCACGAAAGCCTGCAAATGTGCTATCCATTTTATTGAGAACTGTTGCCGAGAGTGCGCACACCGGGTCGTGCACGAAAGTTTAGAAAGGCTATTTTTATTTACAGGCAAATTTTAATGCGTTGAAAAAAAGGCAAGGTACAGACTTTCTAATTCTGTATCGCTTTACAAGGAGTCTCTATGCAACTTGAACAGTGAAGAAAACGGCTTGTTTCTGAAAAAAATATTGCCAGAACTTTATTGACAAAAGTATAGGTTGTATACATGAGATATTTCTGAATTAGCATTTTAAAAACCTATGAAATTCACTGAAAAAACCATAGGTTTTACACACGTTATAGTTAGGAAGTAGCATTTACAAAACCTATGAAATTCACTGAAAAAACCA
Organism: Lissotriton helveticus; assembly: GCF_964261635.1. Taxonomy (NCBI): domain Eukaryota; kingdom Metazoa; phylum Chordata; class Amphibia; order Caudata; family Salamandridae; genus Lissotriton; species Lissotriton helveticus. The sequence continues at coordinate 1,797,271,870 of NC_136068.1, forward strand.
TAGGTTTGACACCAGTTATAGTTAGCTGGAAATTTTACTGATATAAAACCAATGAAATTCCACGTTATAGTTAGCACTGCTGATGACGTCACATATTACATCACTCATGACATCACTCATGACACCATCCTTGTGACACAGTGACAGACCTCCTTTCACTGTAATCTAACCCTTGAAACGCATATTCAAAAATAGAAACTAAAATGTTCAAAAAAATGGAGATACCCATACCAGTTACAACAACCAATTCAATAATTCCACCATGTATATACACATGCACTAATTCACCAACAGTTCTATATAGTCACTCATACATATATTCACTAATCATATGTAGTGATACACCTACACATCCTGTTACACACCGACAGTCATCCAAAAGTTATTCACACACATACTCACACATGCAAATAAACTATTGATCATACATTTATTTGCATAAACAAATATACACACACTACCACTTTACTTCTAAGGAAACTTACACATACTTACTCTCTTAAACAAGCATTGAAAATGCAATAGGTCTCGCAATAGAAGAGTTTAACTTTTTTCGTTTTGCAAATGGATAAGTGGCGTTGCGTGGATGAGTGGCGTTGCGTGGATGAGTGGCGTTGCGTGGATGAGTGGCGTTGCGTGGATGAGTGGCGTTGCGTGTGTGAGTGGCGTTGCGTGTGTGAGTGGCGTTGCGTGTGTGAGTGGCGTTGCGTGTGTGAGTGGCGTTGCGTGTGTGAGTGGCGTTGCGTGGGTGAGTGGGGTTTGAATGCAATAGGTTTCGCATTAGAAAAGTTGTAGTTATTGGTCTTGTAAATGACATAATTTATTTATTTTTTCGTTGTTAAAATTGCTAAATTGATGGCTTTGTCATTTACAATGCCAATAGTTATAACTTTTGCGAATGTGACACCTATAGCATTTGGAATGCAACATGTTTTGTATTTACGTGACTTATATGGCAGCTCTGGTCGTTATGCTACATCTCTAGATAGTTTTATCTTTCGCAAATGTGACACCTATTGTAACACAATATGTGTTGTGAGGGTGAGTGAGGGTGAGGGGTTGAGGGTGAGGGGTTGAGGGTGAGGGGTTGAGGGTGAGTGAGGGTGAGGGTGAGTGAGGGTGAGGGGTTGAGGGTGAGTGAGGGTGAGGTGTTGAGGGTGAGTGAGGGTGAGGGGTTGAGGGTGAGTGAGGGTGAGGGGTTGAGGGTGAGTGAGGGTGAGGGGTTGAGGGTGAGGGGTTGAGGGTGAGGGTGGGTGAGGGTGGGTGAGGGTGGGTGAGGGTGAGGGGTTGAGGGTGAGTGAGGGTGAGGGTGAGTGAGGGTGAGGGTGAGGGGTTGAGGGTGAGTGAGGGTGAGTGAGGGTGAGTGAGGGTGGGTGAGGGTGAGGGGTTGAGGGTGAGTGAGGGTGAGTGAGGGTGAGGGTGAGGGGTTGAGGGTGAGTGAGGGTGAGGGTGAGTGAGTGTGAGGGGTTGAGGGTGAGTGAGGGTGAGGGGTTGAGGGTGAGGGGTTGAGGGTGAGTGAGGGTGAGGGTGAGGCTGAGGGGTTGAGGGTGAGTGAGGGTGAGTGAGAGTGAGGGTGAGTGGTGGGTTGAGGGTGAAGGGTTGAGGGTGGGTGAGGGTGAGGGGTTGAGGGTGAGTGAGGGTGAGGGGTTGAGGGGTTGAGGGGTTGAGGGTGAGTGAGGGTGAGGCGTTGAGGGTGAGTGAGGGTGAGGGTGAGTGTGGGTGAGGGTGAGTGAGGGTGAGTGAGGGTGAGGGTGAGTGAGGGTGAGTGAGGGTGAGTGAGGGTGAGTGAGGAAAGCATGTTAATAAAAATAAAATAAAATACTGGTGGTTGTGAGTGGGAAGCGGTATACAAACGAGGGAGCAAGAAAGCAAATGGTCTCCGACGAAGTGCTGAGAAAAAATTGATATAGAGTAAACACTTGTATAAAATTCAAAATAAGCTATATATAGATTTGTCACAACTACACAAAAACTATAGTTCATCAAAATGTGCTCCAAGTCGCAGCACAGTGCAAGTGAACAAGTATTAGGTGCATGGAGAAAGTTAATTAAAAAGAGAAACAACGTCTCTTTTTTGGCTTCTACAATAAATTATTTGCAAGGGCACAGACTTCACCCAATGTGAAGGCTGCAATGCATAGAATTATTTGCAAACGGTATCAGTGGAAGCATAAGCGTTTTGACCCCTTGCAACACCTTTTCATGTGTCTTCATCAAGACAAACTAAATGTAGCATACTACAATATAAAAAGGTATAGTTATGGGCCCTACCAATGGCAGCTAGAAGACTATGAACTGCTGAGGTAGCTACACATCTTACCTCTACTACAGCAGTCCAACAGTATCCAGAAGATTAAATAAGAAATATGTTTCATAATACACACAAAATGCAAGTGTTAATGATTAAGTGCCAACGGTCACACCAGTAGACTCCTGCTGAAATTAAGCCCCCAGCCCAAGAACGCGCTCATTCTGGGCGCTGCCTACAAAGGTTCTAAGTAGAAGCAGCGCTTACAAACATTATTGTATCTATTAGTTTGAACAGTTCCACCTGTGCCCGTTAAAGGTTTGTTTAGATAAATGAAAACAACTTTTAAATTCAGAAACGTGAAAACAGAAAATGAATTTACATCCTTCACATTTACAGGTAACCCGCAATCCACCAGGTGCCAATGTTAATTATTTACAGAGGCAAAAAAAAAGAAGGCCAGAGAGACGTGGAAGTGTGCCTTTGTCACAGTGTGTATCGCAGTTTGTCAAAAGGGAAGTAGTTATAACAACGTGCTCAGCTCACTGTGATACATGTTGGAGTGTTGGATATTTCTATTGCCACCCAATTATTAAAGTAAGTCAGTTATTGCGACCTGCACAGTGAGGGGTACCGAATGTGCTTTATGAATTACACTTTATTATGCGTGAATGTGAGGAGCACAGATAGGCATGAAATTCACCAGTAAAAGAAGCGCGGACACAAAAGTGAAAGCGACCTCGACTGCACTGTGTTAATTAGTGGTAAAATCTTCAACAACAGGGGAGGAATGCAGCTGTGTGCCACTGCTCTCTCCCGAGATCCAAACGCCATGGGAAGGAATGTTTAGAGAGGAGTGAAGGGGGCGGGTGAGGAGCCAGTGAACGGAGATAGATTGCAGTGATAAGAAGCAGTACACAGACTGTTTACTGTAGAGCTGTTTGTTAGAAGTATGGGAGAGGTGCTGGGTCTGCCTCCTATTACAGTGAGGGGGCTGGTGTGCTTCCTGTGTGGGCAGCACAAGAGCACAAATGTTGCCGTGGCCCAGACACCTAGGATGAATAACATAATAAGCAGAACACAGATAACTTACACTTTTGGGTGTTAAAAAACGTAAACCGCATATTCCTTAAGTAATATGTATTACAACATGCCCAGAGTAAGCGCCAGGAATTAAACGCCAATGTGCGCACCGGTAAACCCCGGCTGAAATTAAGCCCTAGCACAAGAACACGCTCAGTATAGGCCCTGTCTACAAAAGGTTCGAACTAGAAGCAGCGCTTGCAAACATGATTGTATCCACAGTGAGAACAGTTACAACTGTGCCAGTAAAAGGTTTGTTCAGATAAATGAAAACAAACTTTTAAATTCAGAAACGTCAAATCAGAAACTAAAATTAGATCGCTTCACATTTACAGGTAACCCGCAATACCTCAGATGCTAAATTTTAATTATTTACAGAGACAAATTAAGACGAGGCCAGAGAAAGGTGGGAGCGCGCAATGTACCTTGGACTAGCACTACCCTTCCCTAAGAATATATAATCATAATACGCCCACAATGCAAAAGTAAATGACAAGCTGCGAACAAAGCATCCGAAAGCAGCCTAAAGGGGAGAAAGGAGGGGTGAGTGTAAGCCGAGGTGACAATAAGGGCCGCTGTGGAGGGGGAGGGGCGAGCCAGCAATGCGGAGGAAGATATAACAAACAAGGAAGAGAAAATAAACAAGAGATGTTACCACTGTTGCTGACTGTGTTTATACAGCACGCACTGCCCGTGCAATGGAGGGCGGGGAGGGGGTGCGTGCTGTGAGCGCACGACAACCCCGAAGCCTCAAAACGTGCTTGAAAAGGGAAACGCTGCAGGCTCTCATCTATAGTTCATTTGTTTGTATTTTGGAGGATCAAAATATGAATGGGGAAATGCAATTGCCCTTTCCATTTCTTCCTCACATTTAAACAACGTGCTTCTCTGTAAAAGGGAAGAGAAGTCTGACTACACATGAGGCCAAATGACGGGGAAGAAGCGCAAACAAGGTTGTGCTGGGAGAGAGAGAGTGGGGAGGAGAGTAGGTGGAGGAGGGGGGAGGAGAGTAGGAGGAGGAGGGGGAGGAGAGTAGGGGAGGCACGGCGAAGTGAAGAGACAAGACGGAGGGAAGGCAGAGAAGGGGAGGGGGGAGGAGAAATGCGACACGGCGGGCAGGGGAGGGGGCGGAGCGGGGAGGGGGTGTGAAAACAGCAGGGGCCTGGAGTGCGGCTGAGGGAACTGATGTGCACGCGCTTTTAAGCTCAATGCACATGCGCATTGAGCTTAAAAGTCACGGGCACTGCAAGGAATCGCCACGATTCCTTGCTTCTTAGTTAAACGTTGTTTAAGCCGCAATAGGCTCGCAAGCTCGATGCGCATGCGCATCGACAGGCGAGACCTAAAAATCACTTCTAGAAACACATACTAATTTAAACAGGAACTTTTAGAATCCCTCACTCTCACATATAGTCACTTATATACATCAATATTCACATATACTACATTAAAACATATGTAGTTACTGATAAAGACACTAATAAGACAGTCATTCACTCACTAACACAGACATATGCACACGAATCCACCCATACAGTCCTGCACATATGCTGTCTTCAAAACACATACAAACAGAGACTCAGTCATTCTTGCATCTATGTACTAAGTAATACTCCCACCAAAGCATGGAAACACTCATACTGATACTAAGAAAAACATCTAATCACCTATATACATACACATGTACCTACTCATCAACCCATGCAGCCACTTATACACAAAGTGAAACACTAATACATGTATTTAAATATTTAAGCATTACTCACTAATATATGTATTCACTAAGATATTCAATAATATATACATATATAACACATATTTATTTTTCCGAAAGATACACATTCACTGGATGGTGTCATCAGTGATGTCATGAGTGATGTAATATGTGACGTCATCAGCAGTGCATTACCCGCGCAAGTTATAGTGAGTCCAACTAACTATAACGTGGAATTTCATTGGTTTTATATCAGTAAAATTTCCAGCTAACTATAACTGGTGTCAAACCTATGGTTTTTTCAGTGAATTTCATAGGTTTTGTAAATGCTACTTTCTAACTATAACGTGTGTAAAACCTATGGTTTTTTAAGTGAATATATATATATATATATATACATCCATACATTTGAATGTTGTTCATTTGACATCTGGGAAAGCCTTTCTGTTCGAGAGCATTGCAGAAATAAAACCCCAAGCCTTATTCTGAAATGAGAGTCTTTGATGTGCTTCTAGGGGATTATGTGTAATGTTTATTGCTTCATCATGTTTGAGCCACCGTGTGGGAGAGTGGTATTCTGTATTATCTGACTAACTGCAAAGCAAGACAGAGGGGAAGTGTACTGTCAAGGTGGCTGAAACTGGTGCATTGTGTTGAACTTGAAGCCAACTCCCATCAAGGCCCTGTGTTCCAAACACCATGCAACAGTTTCAGCCATCTTGCTAGTACACTTCTGTTCACTGACAGATAGGCATTCGCCTCGATGAGCTGTCTGTGCTGGTTGGGAGAAGCAGTGTTTGCTGTCACTACAACTCTCATCCGGCTCTGTCAGACACACACCTTCCTACCTATCCCAAATAGCTTACCTGGGACTCTGCTTTCCCACAGTGACTTCCAATGTGCTGCCAAGATGGCTGACAATGGGCACTGGTGTCTGGTGAAGAAGGACATGATGGGATTTGTGGTCAACTCTGACAACAGGCACCAGTGTCAGACATATTGACAGTACATTTCCACTCACTGTCAGGTAAACAGGGATACAGGTGGGCTGTTTGGGCTGGGTGGGAGGAGTGCTAGCCCTGACTATATCTCCAAGCAGGCCCTGTTCTACAACGCTCTTCCCACCCAGCACAAACAGACCCCCTGGAACTCTGCTTATCTGACAGTGAGTGGAAATGTACTGACAAAATGGCTGACACTGGAGACTGGTGTTTGGAGCACAAGGCCATGATGGGATTTGTGGTCAACCGTGACAACACGTACCAGTGTCAGACATCTTGATAGTTCATTGCCACTCACTGTGAGATAGGCATAGGACCAGGTTTGCTGTTTGGGCTGGTTGGGAAGGTGTGTGGAGTACAGGGCCTGATGGAGGATGTTATCAGTGCAAACACTACTCATTCCAAACAGCACAACAATCCCATCTCAAAGTATGCTTATCTGACAGTGAGTGGGAATGCACTAGCAAGATGGCTGATACTGGGGACTGATGTGTGGACAACAAGGCATATTTGTGATTTGTGGCCAACTCAAATAGCTTACCTGGGACTCTGCTTTCCCACAGTGAGTACCAATGTGCTGCCAAGATGGCTGACAATGGGCACTGGTGTATGGAGCAGAAGACCTTGATGGGATTTGTGGTCAACTCTGACAACAGGCACCAGTGTCAGACATATTGACAGTACATTTACACTCACGGTCAGGTAAACAGGGATCCTGGTGGGCTGTTTGGGCTGGGTGGGAGGAGGAGTGCTAGCCCTGACTATATCTCCCACCAGGCCCTGTTTTACACACACTCTTCCCACCCGGCACACACAGCCCCCCTGGAACTCTGCTTATCTGACAGTGAGAGGAAATGTACTGACAAAATGGCTGGCACTGGAGACTGGTGTTTGGAGCACAAGGCCATGATGGGATTTGTGGTCAACTCTGACAACACGTACTAGTGTCAGACATCTTGATAGTACATTGCCACTCACTGTGAGATAGGCATAGGACAAGGTGTGCTGTTTGGGTTGGTTGGGAAGGTGTGTGGAGTCCAGGGCCTAATGGAGGATATACTCAGTGCAAACACTACTCATTCCAAACAGCACAACAATCCCATCTCAAAGTATTCTTATCTGACAGTGAGTGGGAATGTACTAGCAAGAGGGCTGACACTGGGGACTGATGTGTGGACAACAAGGCACTTTTGTGAGTTGTGGCCAACCCAGATACCAGGCACAAGTATCACACATCCTGATAATGCATTTCCAACACTGTCAGGAAACCATACTGCTATGTGGTCAGTTTTCTCAGGGTGGAAAGTGTGTGTGTAGGACAGAGCCTGACGGGAGTTGGCAAACACTCCTACCCCCAGCACAACCACTTCTTCTGGGCCTAAGGCGACCTGACAGTGAACGAAATTCACTAGCAAGATGGCTGACGCTGCTGCATGGTGTTTGAGGCCCAAGGTCGTGTTGGAAATTTAGATTCAAGTTTAACACCATGCACCCATGTCAACCTCCTTGCTACTACACTTCCCCTCACTGCCAGCAAACAGTCTCAGAGGAGTGTTAGGGGTTTATGTTATGTTAGGGGTTTTTGTATAGCGCTCGAATCACCCGGGGGCATCTTGGCGCTTCAACCTAGCAAAAACAGGGAGGGCATGAAGATAACCATGAGTCGGGAGCAGTTAAAACAGGAAAGTTTTCAGGAGTTTTCTGAAAATCAGGTAGAGGTATATTTTCACAGGGGTAAGAATGTAAATGTAAATGTCATAGTATTTATAGAGCGCACTGTCACCAGACGGTCACCTTGCGGTGTCGCCTATTCGGGTTCCTTGCGCTGATACTCATACCGCTGTGGAACCCCTCCTGGCTTTCCCTGTGAAGTGTCCACTCCTGGGCACCCCCAGGGTGAAGCCAGGCATCCTTAGCGCTGTTGGGGCCGGTGTGGAGGCTAAGCAAGCTATTGCCCAGAGTTCCAGCGTGGGGCCCGTGATTAGAATAGGCACCGAGGCGAGAAATAACAGGTCCGAGGAAATTGAGACCGAGACCCCGCGGAGGCGGAAATTGAACCCTGGGCCCCTGGCCAGAACTCTGCATCAGGGTCTGCCGCTATAACCATTGAGCCACACTCCTCCAGGGGAGCTGATTCCAGTATTTGGGGGCGACATAGGAAAATGCTCTGCCACCGGTGCGCACAAGACGAATGCATGGAATTTTGAGTAGTGCTATGGAGTTGGACCTAAGATTGTGACCCGAGATCGGTTGGACAAGCAGCTTTTGAATATATTTAGGACTCCTGCCTTCCAAGGCTTTGAACGTCAGACAGCAAATTTTAAAGAACAAACGTTTCTTTATTGGAAGCCAATGTAATTTCTTCAGTAGGGGGAGTGATGGAGAGCCAGGGGGACAATTTAATGTCATCCTGGCAGCCGTGTTCAGAATGACTTGTAGTCTGGCCAGTGCGGTCTCACCCACTTCTGCCAATAAAGCGTTACCATAATCGAGGCGACTGATGACCAGCGCCTGTACCACGGTTCTGCGATGGCATTCTGGCAGAAATGGTATTATTCTGCGCAGAAGACGTAGGCTGTAGTAACTGGAGCTCACTGTAGCTGAGATGTGGTCTTTCATTGTTAAGGCTTGGTCTAATTTTAGGCTCAGATTTTTTTACTGATAATGATGGAACAGGGTTTTTTTCCAAAAGGTCTGGCCACCATTTCTCATTCCAGAAGGATGATGCTTTGCCCATGAGCATTAGCTCCGTTTTTCCTGGGTTCAGCTGTAAGCGAATTTCGGTCCTCCATTGGGAGATGGCCAGCATGCCCTCTGAGAACGCACTTTCTCTTCTTCTGGTTTAGAACCGATTGTGAACAATAGCTGGTGGTTCTATGATGGAAGCCAGTGGGGCCATATAAATGTTAAATAGCGTGGGGCTCAGGCACGAGCCCTGGGGTACCCCTTTGTCTAACCTATATTTTTTTGACAGATAAGGCCCTACATGATGGTTTGCCATTGGTCTGTCGGAAAGTCGTTGAGCCATTTTAAGGCCTTACCTCGTATGCCGCATGCATGTAGTCTCTCCGCGAGCATTCTATGCGAGATGGTATTGAATGCTGCGGAGAGGTCGAGGAGAATCAGAACTATAGAACCACCCGCATCCAGAGACCATCTCAGAGAATCGGTTACAGCGAGAATCGCTGCCTCTGTGCTAAACCCTGGGCTGAACCCAGATTGAGATGGATAAAGGATCCCGTTTGTTTCCAGAAAAGAGCTAAGTTGTCTATATACTGATGTTTCTAGTAGTTTTCCGAGCAGGGGGAGCAGTGATATAGGTCGGTAGTTGGTGAGCACCTGGGGATCAGCGGTGGCTTTCTTTAAGATCGGGCGAACAAAGGCTTCTTTCCAGTTTGCGGGGATACTGCCCGATTGAATTGAGCAGTTAAATATTTCTGCAATGTCCTGTGCACAGCTTGGGGAAAGGAGGGCCATGATTTTTGGAGGGCAAAGGTCCCCTGGGGAGCCTGATTTTGCTGATAGCAGAAGATTTTCTATCTCATCCGATGAGAAGATGTTGAACTGGTCAAGACACCCATCGGGAGATGTTGCCCTCTCAGCCTCTCGGCTCGGGGTAGTAGCTGTAGTGTCTGGCCGCAAGGGAGAGAAGTTAGCATAGATCAGTTCGATTTTATTATGAAAGAATTTCGCTATTGAGTTGCAGAGTATCTCCTTACATGCCTGAGGCGCTACAAAGTATTTGACTATGTTGAATAAGGCTTTAGAGGAATTAGTTGCAAGTTCAATTTGGTTCAGGATATACGAATGTCTAGCTGTCTTAATATTTTGATGATAATTGGCAAGTGCCAATTTATAGACTAGTTGGTCTTGATGACTTTTTGTGCTTCTCCAGCGTCTTTCCAGGTGCTTGCACCTGGATTTTTCATTTTTTAGTTCCCCTGAATACCAGGTGGCAGAAGGTCGTTTCTGAATCGTCCAAAGTATGATGACACTATGAAATCATTTTTATGCACTTGAAAATTCATTGCGCAAAATTATCTTCTAAATTGATTTCTTTCAACATGTATGTTTCTTTGGATTAAAGACCAATTTGCATCATGTCACAAAGTGAATAAAACTTTGAACATTTGAACATTTGAACAATATTGTTTGGATTACAATTTTTTGATTACCATTGCTCATCTCAGCATACAGGAGTGCTCAGGGTATCCACCTTACGCCTGTAAAGTTTCCTCTGATCCATATTATCTACCCCTCCAGGACAGTAGGGGTTTCATCCTGATCACCCTAAAAGACTAAACTTTCTCAGATTACTTTTACCAAGCAGCTTTTCCCTACTTTGGAGTGCAGCGGACTTCTAAGTACTTGTTCATTTCCTTCTGTCCATCCGCCTTGCACCCTCCAGTTCAAAAATCATGTCTTATGCAGACATAGCTAATTTGACCTCTAATAAAGCCAATACCTTTGAATTCACCACGGATGACACCGAACGAATTTACACACTGATACAGGAACCTGAGTGTGTTACCTCCAGTACAGGATCTGTACAATCCAATATAAGACAGCTTTTATATGCAGCCAAAAGAGAGATCAACCAACGCTTACACGCGAGTACTCTTATTCATTACCACAAAGTCTCGAGAATTCCCAGAGGCTTACATATACCACTCAAATCTACATTATGTAAGAACAATACTACATTTACAGAAAGGTGGTATGGAATACTTAACAAGTGTTCACTTGATTTGATTTTATTGATCGTCGAAGAACTGTCCAAAATGCTCGAAGATCTTTCCACTGAAGTAGCCCAGTTAAAAGATGAACTGAGCTCCAAGCTTAACACTGAAGAACTAAGCCAAACTCTTGAGGACGTAAATTTACAACTTGAAAAGTACACAAAGGAGATTAATGAGCGCAAACTGCGTAAATTCAAAAGGGATACAGTTGATTACAAACTTGGCGAGGTTTATAATTGGGCTGAAATTTATGCGGCAAGGAGACAACAGAGATCACAATTCAATAAATCAACTGAAGGCGACATTTCATCCTCAGATGGCTCTACACGCACCAGACAGCCCAGACATGATTCTCGACAAATTCCACGCCCAACCCAATCTCATCAAAGTGGCTCGTCGACCAGTCTACCCATGCAAAGCGATACAGCTTCCAGTCAACCTACAACCCAAAGCACTGGACCAGTGCCTTTTTTAGGATTAGGCACAGATGCAACCTGAGATCCCGGAGAACACGGTTCAAAAGAACAACAGCGCCCTATAGCGCAATCGACGAGGAGTCACAGAACCTAATTATAAATATTTCAAGCACCAACATCTCTGCCACGCAAACTAAGGCCCTGCAGAAGGGTATTTCCTTCGTTCCTACTTACACTACCAATAATCTTGAAACGCAAGTGAGCTTTTACAAGTTCATGCGAACATTACGACTAAGACATTTTTTCTCTAATGTATGTACCACGTCCACAACAACGGAAGAAAATCCCATCATGGATTTACGCCCCAAAAGCACCTTTTTGGCTCCTGTCAGCCATAAATCTTTGGATATATTCGAAGCTCTGGTACACAAAGACCTTGACAACATCAGTCAAATACCAGCACGACATAAAGACAATCTTTCAAGACAAGAAAAAATTGCTTTGAACCAGCTGGCAACAAACAGTGACATCAAAATCTGCCCTGCTGACAAGGGAGGCTCTTTGGTTATCTTGTATACCAATTTCTACATGAACAGTGTGAACATCCATCTTTCAGATGCTAACACCTATATGGAAATCAATTTGGATCCTACAAAGGAATACGCTGCCATCCTCCAAACTCTCATTGATAAAGCAGTAGCACTTGGAACAATCACCAACAAAGACCGCAGCTATCTCATCAAAACTCACCCTAGCATACCGTATCTTTACATGATTCCTAAAATCCACAAAGACCCAGTCAAACCTCCATTCAGACCCATCGTCAGCACTTGCAATTCTATTCATGAACTTATTGGAACCTACATTGATCGACATCTCCAACCCTCAGTTACACAAATGGCCAGCTATTTACAAGACACCACAGATTTCTTATCCAAACTCAGCACCATCATCATTGATCCTCAAATACCAGTTTTGCTATGTACTATCGATGTTAACTCGCTCTACACATCCATCCCTCACAATCTTGGCATTGAGGCTATGGAAGCCACTTTACTCAAAACCAACAAACCTTCGGATTTACAAATTTTCCTCATGGAACTCATTCAATTCACCTTACTGCACAGTTACGTTAAATTTCAAAACAAACTCTTCGCTCAACTCTCAGGGGTAGCCATGGGGAATTGTGCTGCCCCATCATATGCAAACCTTTTCATGCATGACTTCGAAACCAAACATATACTGTCTGCCCCACAATGGCAAGATCATCTCAAAACCTATTATCGTTACATCGACGATATTTTCCTCATTTGGACTGGAACCGAACAACAATTCATTTCTGCCTTCAATTACTTGAATACCATCAATGAAAGAATTCAATTCACTCACAACTTCAACCGTACCAAAATTGCTTTCCTAGATGTAAATATCACCATCAAAAATCACAAACTTGAAACATCCATATAGACCAAGTCAACCGATCGTAACAATTACCTCCACTACTCAAGTTTTCATCAACCTAGTTTGAAGAAACATTTACCATACTCACAATTACTGCGAGCTAAAAGAATTGCTTCTACAAATGAATCTTTTGAACAAGACAGCACCACCATCATGGATACATTTCTTAAAAGAGGCTACCCCAACCAAATTGTATTATCAGCCTACTCAAGAGTTTCTAGCATTGACTGTTCTACATTGTTGAAACCCAAAGACAAAATTGTTTCTAATGAACAACGCAACGTATTTGTCTCAAAATTTTCAACCAAGAGTTACATGATCAAAAAAAGCATTAAAACTCATTGGCAAATACTTCAACTGGAACCTGATTTCAACAATCTATTCAATGAATTGCCTTTCTTCACGTACCAGCGTTCAAAGAACTTACGCACAGTCATAAAACCACGTAGCATTCAGTCTACTATTTATAAAGGAACAATTCCATGTCATAATTGCCAGAACTGCCACAACATAATACCAGGAAACAAGATGAACCATCCCAGTTCAGGCAAGCAAATCATGCTACAAGTCAATGCTACATGCGACACCACAAATGTTGTGTACCTGTTGAAATGTCCTTGTGGATTGCCCTATGTAGGGAAAACCGAACGCAAAATCAAAACCAGACTCAATGAATATCGGAGTAACATCAGAAATAAAAATTTGAAATCGACTGTTTCTGCTCATTTCACTCAACAGAACCACAACAACAGCCAAATTCGCTTCCTCATCCTTGAGGTCGCCCAGAAACCTGAGGGTATTGACCCCAAAAAATACCTGCTACAAAGAGAACTTTTTTGGATTTTCAAACTGGGTACCATTCATCCAAAAGGACTCAATGAACGTTTGGAATTTAGCGGTTTCCTTTAAATTCATGCAATGAACATTGTGAACTGTACCTGTTGGTTACTCTAACTCTTCTGTCTACATCCATATATGCAATTTAATTGTTATTTCTTTTTTAGAATGTATTCCCTTATAGCATGTGCTTCCCGATTTCATGTTTCTTTTCTTTCCTCTTAATCCTTTGCTAAATCTATCCTGTTCCGTTCACTCTCCCATCTCCCACATTTTTACAGCTTTGTTTACCCTTTCCATATTGCTCGTGTTTCAACCCTCTGTTACACCATTCCTATCACCTTCCAATTAATATAACACTACTTTCACTTTCTTATCAGCCTTCCATTTTTTACCCATTTCTACTACCATTCATTTCCAGTTCCGTCTTAGCACACTTTCCTTTCACGTTCCCCTTTTCTTTCCGTATTCTAAACGGATAGACAGTGTCCTCTTTCTATCTCGCACACCCCTAATTTAAAGCGCACGCGCACGCTAGCAATCTACACACTACCGCATTCGTCGGATGGCGTTTCACGGCGTTCTTCAACACGGACGTTCCTCCTCATTTGCACTTTTTCGGTAAGATTCTAAAATCACTGCTTCTTCACATTCGCGCATCTTCTTTGTTTATTCACATTATCTTTTTGTAATCTGTTTTCACAGACCCACGCTTTATTGTTGATCTGCATGCTCCACACTATCAACCACCGCATTCTCGGCCATTTATTCACAAATTGATTCACTTATTTCTGGGCTACCGTCCGGTCCTGTTTGTTTGGCATCCAATCCGCAATAATTTCTCTGTAATCCTATGGTTCCTATCGAGCACCGCTTCTTCACAATTCACCCCACCATATTTTTCTCGCACTTTAATGCAGCAGCCTTTTTTCTTTGCACATTTTATTTAGCAACATGCATTCTGCATCCACACCCGGTTCCTGACTCATGAATCCTTGTTTTCCTACTTTATTACAGAACTACCTTAAACCCCCTGACAAAGAGCTATCGGCTCGAAATGCATTGGGGACATGGATTAACGCTTATTATGAGGACACTATGAAATCATTATTATGCACTTGAAAATCCATTGCGCAAAATTATCTTCTAAATTGATTTCTTTCTACATGTATATTTCTTTGGATTAAAGACCAATTTGCATCATGTCACAAAGTGAATAAAACTTTGAACATTTGAACATTTGAACAATCGGTTTGGATTACAATTTTTTGATTACCATTGCTCATCTCAGCATACAGGAGTGCTCAGGTTATCCACTTTACGCCTGTAAGGTTTCCTCTGATCAACATGTAAATACGGCATCGAAACGTCGTCGACCCTAAAAAAACCCTTATGCAATATGATATTGAAATATTGTGAAATGCCATGGTGTAGTTATAAGAATTACACGGACATACTTATTCTTTGCCCTTTTTGGCCATTCCTTTCGTTCTTTTGTCTTGAATGTTTGGGTCACGGCTGTGCCCACTTGTTATTAATTTGTCCATACATTTTGTTTTATCCACCAGAATGCTAAAATAAAATTCTTGTCCGGCTGGACAAAAGACATAACACTTATTAGGTGTTTTGATTATTGGTTCTGTACTTTATTATGTTCACAAGCAGGGACCACTGTCTTGTATAATATACTTTCATAGGTATTGTCCTTATTATTTTTATTATTGTTTTCTTCCCTGTTTCGCGACATAGCCATGTTAAAGGCCTCAAGAGTGAGTTTATGCCACTGTCTGCCTCGACGTTTCTTTTCCTGTTGTAAATAATCAGGATAAGACGGGCGGGCGGAATTTCGTTTGTGAATACAATCATAAAGTGATCCGTCCAGGTAAGAGGGGAGATGGAGAGGCAACTGAGACCTTCCATATTGGTAAAGATTAGGTCCAGCGTCTGGCCTGCCTGGTGTGTGGGGCCTTCCACCTTTTGGACCAGGCCCATTTGGTTTAGGCTGACTAATTTATTAACCTCTGGGTTTGCAGTTTCGTCAGCATGAAAATTGAAATCGCCAAGTAGAAGAAAATTTGTGGAGGCGAGGACTTGCATGGCTATAAGTTCGATCAAATGATTTGCAAAGTTCGATTTTAGGCCAGGTGGACAGTAAACTAAGGCGCCATTACATACCTCCGAGGGGGACCAGGTGATTTAAAAAATCCCTAGTTCTAAGGTGTCATTGGTAATGAAGGACATCCATTGAGCCTTTAGATGTTTTTTAAAGGCAATGGCGATTCCGCCGCCCATTTTACCCACTCTATCTAAATGGATAATTTTGTATCCCTCGGGAATAGCCAGGTAGATTGCAGGGAGATCCGTCGCTGTCATCCAGGTTTCCGTGCTAAAACAAACATCCGGGGAGTGGGAGACAATCATGTCCCATACCTCTATAGAATGTTTAACAAGTGAGCGTGCGTTGCATAAACATATTTAGGGAAGTTCGAGCTTCGGGGGAATTTGTAAAATTGGCCGTACCGTGCTGTAGTATCAGCAAGAGTATGAAAGTTGCAAGAGCTACAAGCTACTGGGCCTTCAAGGGCTGCCGGGAGCTTTAGCGGGCAACAGATACCATGGATTCATTAGAGCAGCAGGTGGCGCTGTTTAGCTGTGCAAGCGGCAGAAGCAGAAGCAGTGAGAGGAGTAGAGGAGCAGGCTGTGAGCAGTGAGCAGCCAGTGGAGGAGCGAGAGGAGCCAAGGGAATCTGAACCTTGAGCCTGCATAGGGGCCCCGAGTCTGAGCCTGAGCAAGGGGGGGCTCCGGAGTGTGAGCGAGGTGAGGAGCAGTAAGTGGCAAGGGGGCAGAGGCGGGCAGCAATAGCGGTGAGGAGCCCAGGTTCTAGTCAGTCAGTGGCTCACCTGACACACAGCTCCACCGTCACCGTCACGCTGAGGCCCTGCTTTGACATTAAAGGAGGCATTGTGTGGAGTGCCGTGGGAGTGGTGTGAGACCTGCAATTTGCGGACATTTCTGCTCTCCTCCTAGCACTCTCCTGCTCCTCTTCTGATTACCGCCTCTTTGCAGTCTGGGACTTGTAGTTTTGTATTTGAATGTCCCCATAGAGGCACATTGGACTCCTCCACTCGCCCTGTCAAGCAAATTCACTGCAATGGGTGAGAAGGTGCCCTGTGCAGGCAGCGGTTGTGTAATTTGAGCACTTCAGAGCAGAGTGAAGTGGAGCAGTGTTCTCTGGATTCTCTGGATTAGCGGGAGAAACCCTTGACCTATCTCTCCCCCCCGCTGGGTACTCATGTTTTGGTTGAAGTGCAGTTTGTCTCTAGAGCAGTAGTGGATACAGGTGTCCACAGTGTGAGTGGGCTTCTGGTCTGTTGTCTCTTGTGTTGCCCCGAGGCGTACAGTGCTCAGCCATCCCACCCCACTCCACAGTCATCCTACAGCTGGGAAAATATCGATATCACCATGCCAAGACCCCAAAAGGTATCATAAATACACCCCGGCACCACTCAGTATCTCCAGCATCTCCTGCTAGCGATCCGAAAAACTAGAACCTATCCAGGAGCCTAGCAGGGGGGAGGGTCTGCCAAAGCCAAAGCAGCGGGAGTCAGTGGTAGCAGTGGGAGCCTTGAGTTTAACCAGAGAACTTCTTTAACAGGGGGAGGGCAGTCTGCCAACCTGCCAACCTGCCAACCAGCAGGAGGGAAGCAGGGAAAAGTTGCTGGGAAAAGTTCTTCCAGCTGCGCTCTTCTCCTCCTTTCTGTTTGGTACAGCAGCGAGGAGTACCCAGAGCGGAAGAGCGAGCAGGAGCAGGAAGTGAGCAGGAAGAGAGCCGCTTGTCACCAGTATAATAATAAAAAAAAAACTCGACACCAGGAATTGTGGCCACAATAGACAACTAACAGACAACCAAGATAGCTTCCTCAATCTAATAGCTTGTAACTCTCAGCATTCTGCACGCAATAATGCGGTCCGGAAAGACAAGGCAGCAGGCAGCAGGCACCAGTAAACCCTGCCAAAAGGATAAGGAGAGCAGCCAAGCAGACACTAAATAAGGGAGGCCCCGAAGCGGACGCGAGGATAAAAGGCTAAGTCTTCAATTTCAATTTAATCTCTCCGCTCCTTACCAACTCCGAATCCTTGTCAAGCGGGAAAGCAAGCGGTACATGCAGCGATCCAATCCTGACTAAGTCATGCTACCAACCCAAAATCTATACAAAGTTTTCATTCCCAGAAGATGCCGGGCCGGCACTGTGCATAAACAGCAGCAAAGTTACTAATCTCCCCGAGCCACTCCAACCCCTACATGCACACCAAACGGAACATCAGCTGGCAGGACAACAGCAATGGCAGCAGCAACGGCAGCAGTGGGGGCCGACTGCAGTAGCTCAGCAGCCACCGGAAAAAGCTATGGTAACGGAAACGAGAGCCCTGAAGAGGGAGAAGTAGCACCAGCCATAACTAAGAAGACAAAACCCCAGGGGTCAGAAAAAAACGATCACCCAGGACACGTGTGCTGAGTCAACTGGTGACTTTATTTCCCTCTAATCATTGCAATAGACAATAGGCACAAGCAAAACAGGCCCGGACAGGCAGCCAGCTACAGAGCACCAACAGCAGAGGGCGGAGAGGAAGGTACGGAGGAAAAAAAGGGGGAAATTACTAATAACTGCACCTCCCATAACTATGACTGCACCCCTGACAAGCACGCCAAGGATGGACCCTTAGCCAAAATGTCCCCACAGGTACAGGAAGGAGATGCGCAAACTCACGGAAAACAGGAGCTTCTCATTGTCCCCTACAGCGACTGGACACGCTATTAAATGCTAACACGGAGGATAAGCGCAACGAAAACGGCCTGACCTGGGGCACCTTGGAGCAGGACTCACTGGAAAGACTGGGGTCACATAAATACAAGGAGACGTGCAGAGTAAACATGAGCAGGCTAACACGAGTAAAGGATACAGTGAAGAATCCTTCAATATACCAAAAAATACCAAAATCGGGGAACCATCGTCAGCACAAGATGGCCAGGAAAAACCTAACACTCAACATGAGCTCACCTCTCTCTCTGTCGCAGCTCAACAAGCTCAATTTGTCCGTAACGCGAATCAAGCAGCAGTAGGATCTGTAAAGTCTGAAGGGGTTTTGGAGCAAAGATGGAATCTGCCTGAGCTCACGCTGCTCGGCTGCTCACGCCGGTCGCGTAATGCTCGGCTTGCTGCCCTGTGCCGCCCTCAGAGATGCCAGATCATCACGCACGCCAGTTCTGCTCCTCGCTGCAAACACTGAGGCTGCTTTTTTCTGAAAGGGGCTCTGCTCTGGTGATCTCGTGCCGGCCAAAGGGTAATCTATTTACCCTTCCCGCTCGCAAAACGCTGGTGATAAAAACACGGGACACTTTGCATTTCTCTACAAAGTCGACCTTTTGCCCGGCTTTTTCCGCTTCCCGAGTAGTCTTTTATGGGGTCAACGAACTTTTGGACCTCTGGATTGTTGTTTTCAAAGACCTCTGTGGAGTGAAGCTGCTTGAATCCAGCAGGGCCATTATGAGTGCTCGAGGGGCTCGAAGAGGCTCAAAGCAAAGGACTCCGATTGCCGCCTCGGACTCCAAGGACATCAAAACTGCTAAAGATGCCGCATCTGCCACTGAGGGAGCACCTAAACCTAAAAACGAGGTCAGTGGGGATAAGAAGATGCTGGCAAAACAGTGGGGCAAACCAGGGGTGGGGGGGGGCGCCCAAAGATTCTAAAAACACGGAGACTGTTCCACCTCCCCCTGCAAAAATCTTTTTGGGAATTAAAAAAAATTTGCTAAATCCCAATATGAAGCCCCCCTCCTCTTGCATTAATCACCTTCCAGCAGATAACGTAAAGGCTGGGGCACTTCACGCTGGGAGCAGAATGGATGGTGCTGCCCCATCCACTGTACCAGACAATGACACAGCTGAATCAATAGAACCTATAGGGGTGCAGCCTATCCAACAGACACAGGCACAGGCACTAGATAACATACTTGGCGAGAATAGTATGGAGGCTCCACTGCTCATACCTGACTCTGACCCTGGCGAAGCAGGGACTAATAAAGTGATCCAAAATCTGACGGTGCCCCCCGGTTCCCAGATGCCCTGGACACCCGAAGCAGGAGGGGAAGACTTTTACTCCGTGTCAGATAGCACTCCAAATTCTTCCAACGAAGGTGGCTCTGAGGAATCCAGCGAGGGGGACAGCGAGGTTTCACTTTAAGACACAGGCACGGTACAGCGACATAAAAAGCCCACCATCAAAAATAAACGCCGCAGTCAGCTAAAGTGGGATTATTCCGACTCTCAGGTATCATACCCCTTAGAAGAAGACGATTTAAACTCTACTCAATTTGGAAGTACCAGGAGCCTTCAAGCCGACACCTCTGAACCTTTTCTAGCTGCTATTCTGACCTCCATCAAGGAATTCCACGAAGAAGTCCGGGCGGATAACCGCATTGCTAAAAATGCTGCCAAAAAGCTGCAGGGTGGGCTCAGGAGGTTGAACAAAACCTGTGCAGACATTAGTGACCGGGTCACGATGGTAGAGGCACGAACAGAACACTTGGAAACTGAAGCCCTAGCTACCAAACAGCAGGGGGAGTCTAATACTGCCTGCATGATGGATCTGATGACAAAAATTGAGGAGCAGGAAAACCGTCAGCGCCGGAACAACCTCCGCCTACTTGGTATTCCGGAGGGGAAGGAGGGGGATGACCCCAGGCTGTTCATAGTTAAATTACTAAAGGATTCCTTTCCAGACCATCCGGAATGGGATTGGGACCATGAGGTTCAGAGGGCGCACCGGTTCCCTTTTCATCAAAAGCGACAACACAGCAGTGGCAACTCGTCAGGAGGGCAACCTAGGGTATTTCTCGTGTACTTTGGGAATTTCCTCCTTAGACAGATGATTTATGACCAGGCCCGCTTTAATTCCAAAAAAGGTGCAAATGGCGTAACTTTCTTTGCGAAACCAGATTTTTGCCATCAGACTGTCGAGAGGAGATGGCGAATGAGACAACTAATTTCCCCTTTCCAACAGCTGAGGGCGGAAGTGTATCTTATGGTCCCCTCAAGGCTCAAAGTAATCCTAAACGGGAGCACCAAGGTTTTTCTCTCTGAGATTAAAGCGGGGGAATATTTGGAGGAACTGAAACTCAGGAAGACGTAACATTTGTACACTCTGTCCAATGAGTCGAACTAGACCTAAGCCGAACCCTCTTTGACCCGGACTGTGGCATCTTTTTGACAGTATTGATTTTCGCTCTATTTTTTGCTATGCGCCCTCTTTATCTCTCTATGTTATTATCACACTATTTTTCTTTTCCACGTTATCACTGTATCACTGAGCACAGTCAAGAAATAGGGGCATGCGGTCGAACTGATGAACTAGAGCTTAAGTTTCTATCAATCCGGCGTGGCTGGCAGTCGGGGCTCAAGTTGATTATCATCACTCAGGCCCTGCCTGATTGCTCGAAAAAGGGGGGTGGGTAGGGGAGGGATGGGAAAGGCACTTCAAGAGAAGAGATCTGCACAGAAAGACTGAGCACGAATTTGTTAATCTTTCTTGCACATACACATGTACATATAAGATACACTTGCCTTGGTACAAAACAAGTTATTAGGAGTCTGATGAATTATTATCCTTTGGTTCTTTTTCTGTTTTTCTTTTTTCTAAATGGCTAAGCTAAACTCTTTAAGAATCGTCTCTGTGAACATCTGCGGATTAAACGATCACTCCAAAAGGCAGAACGTGGCACTTGGGCTTCGCTCTCTGGGGGCGGGGACATCAACTGCATACAGGAAACTCATATTGAGGGCTCCCAGAAACACTTATTAGATTCCTTGGGTTTCCAAGTCCTGGGGGCCACTACACAGGGTTCCAAAACCAGGAGGGTGGGGATATTGGCTGAGAAAAGACTTTCTATCTCTTCACCCCGGGTCAAGGATGATTCTTTAGGCAGATGGGTGATCACTGAGTGTCATGTTTCTAATAACCTACCTTTTACACTTTGCTCAATCTACGGGAGTAATGTAGATGACCCAGGAGTCATCAACTTGGTTTCAGGGGAACTAGTTCACAGGCCCACCCCTATTGTCCTCTGTGGTGATTTGAATTTGCATTTACCTTCCAACTGGGATAGCGTTAGCCACTGGGAATACAAGGGGAGGAAACCCCTGGTATATCAGGCCTTGATAGATCTTGCGCAGATGCATGGTCTGAGAGACTGTTGGGCAAAACTGAACCCCTCCCAGCCAGGGTACACTTTTTTTTCTGCTCCGCATCACACCCTTGTTAGGCTGGATTACTTTTTCCTTTAATCCTCAATTATTAACAATTGCACTATTGAAATGGCCCCACGCTTTATGTCCGATCATAATCCCCTTATCATTAACATCAACGGTCTGGGGAAAGCTAGAGAGGCCTCCTCCTGGAGTTTTGAAAAAGCTTTACTACAGGACCAGCTGTACAAAACACATATGCAAGGGTGGCTAGAGGAATTCCTTGAGATTAATGTTGGCTCTGCCCCTCTAATGACAGTCTGGGATGCTTTAAAGGCTTGGATCAGGGGTGAAACTCTTGGATTCCCAGCGTGTAAAAATAAAAAAGAGAAAATGGTGATAAGTAGCTTACAGGGGAAGCTAAGGGTGGCCGAAACCAAATTGACTCACTGCATTCAAACAAGACAAGACATTGAGACAGTGCAGAAAGAGGTAGTGCTGGTTAGAGCCAAAATTGGAGCAATTTTTGCTGAAAAAACTGCGGCAAAATGGGCAAGCACCCGAGAGAAACATTATAAGTGCAGTGACAATATCGGGCATCATCTGGCTGTTAGGACCAGGCAACAGGTCTCCTGCAATGAGATACGTGCAATTAAACTCCCATCAGGGGAAGAGACTAACGACATAGATCACATAAGAAAGGGTTTTCAGGACTTCTACACCAAGCTCTATACGGAGGAGAACCATGGTCCCATTGACCTAATCGCTAATGAGACCACCAACTACCTTAGCGAGAGCAACCTCAGTTCTCTTTCCTTAGAGGATAGGGAAATGCTAGATATAACTCCTACATGGGACGAGATACTGGAATCCCTTAATAGTCTGCCTGATGGGAAAGCTACTGGGCTGGATGGAATCCCAGTAAAGTTCTATAAGACTTTCGCTCCACAAATTAAGACAATTCTTGTAGAAGTAATAACCTCTATCTTCAATGGGACTTTACCACCAGCATCCTGGTCCATGGCCAGAATAGCTATTTTTCCAAAGAAGGATAAATCTCCAACAGAGATGAGTTCGTATCGACCAATAACGCTCATTAACTATGATTCAAAGATTTTTTCCAAAGTGCTAGCCAACAGAATCTCTTCAGTGGTCGAATCGTTGGTCTCTGAATGGCAGCATGGGTTTATCCCGAAAAAAGGAACCACAGAGCATGTTAGGAGGGCCATTACTCTTTTTGATGCTGCACAGGCTGCTGGAGACCCGATGTCACTTACACTCTTGGACGCTGAGAAAGCCTTTGATCGGGTCTCCTGGCAATTCCTGTGGGCAGTCATAAGGAGAATGGGATTCGGGCGAAGGATCACGCAAGCAGTACAAGCCCTTTATGTAAAACCAACAGCTTGTGTATCCGTTAATGGACAACTTACCGGGCAGTTTGAGATCTCTCGGGGCACCAGACAGGGCTGCCCATGCTCCCCTCTGCTGTTCGCCCTCTATCTGGACCCCTTTATCAAGCAAATAGAGAGAAATAATGAGATCCTCCCAGTCAACCTACAAGGCAGCTGTACTAAGATCATGGCTTACGCCGATGATCTGGCCATCACTTCACCTGATCCCTTAAACACCATTGTGGCCCTTGAAAATGAGGCACTAAAATTTGGGAGGCTCTCTGGCTATGCCCTGAACCAAAACAAAACCCAAATAATAACCAATAGCCAAGTACCCTGGACCGATTATAGATTGGTTCCCAAAGCCAAATATCTGGGGGTCTCTATCTCATCAAATCTGGATGAAATTGTTACAGATAACCTAGCCCCCTTGGCATTACATACTAAAAGGGCTCTAAAACAAATCAACAACCTACATTTAACCCTTGTTGGCAGATGTAATGTCCTAACAATGACATATTTTCCCAAACTCCTATATTTTTTCCGCACAATACCTCTGGAATTCAGTAAATCTAACCTACAAAAATTTCAACAAATATTCACACAGTTTATTTGGTCATATCCCCAACCCAGGAGGGCTTTAAGGCAGCTCTGTCTACCAAAAGAGCGAGGGGGTTGGTCCTTTCCTAACATTACTCTTTACTATTGGGCTTCGGTATTACAATTCAGCGCAGAATTGTTAAAAGAGGCTCCACCCTCGCAGACTTTAGGGCTTCCCACGCCCTTCCAGCTACTATTGGGAGAAAAGTCCTGGGGCTGTCTACTTCGGTAAACCACCTACGGATACTATAAAAGGGTGAGATTCAAGACACTACTAAACTCTTTCAAAACCTTCCGCAGTATCCGAAAATTCTTAGGGCTGGCCAGATTCAACTTCTATACTCCCACGCTGAACAATGGCAGCTTGCCTGCTATCTTCGGCAGGGCTTACTTCTCAGACTGGCATAAGGCTGGCATATTGAAACTGGGAGACCTTATCACTTGTGAAGGAGTGGTCCCTTTTTCTGAGCTATTGGTTAGATTCAAACTCAAAAACGAAGACGCATTTAAATACCTCTCTGTATCTAACTTTTTGTCTAGGAAAGCAGTGGGGCCTCAGGATTCAGGGAAATTGACCTGCTTAATACTTTACGTAAGCCATTAACCCCCGAATTTGCCTGCTATATAATATCATAAATAGGCAGACCCCCGACGACTTACAGCACATAGCTGATAAATGGCACAACAAAACTAACACTCCTAACACCACTTTTTTTAACTCACTTGCCCTTTCACAGAACATTTTAATCCCAGCCAAACTACAGGCGCAGCACTTTAAAACCATTTTCTTTTTATATCTCACTCCTAGTAAAATCGCAAAGTGGGGGACCGGCCAAGGCACCCTATGTCCCAGATGCTCGGAATTTGCGGCCAACTCTATCCACATTTTTTCTACCTGCTTAAAACTCTCCATCACCTTAAACCGAATACAGGAATTTTTAAGGGAAGTCACAACTCAGCCTATTACACTGAATCCAACTATTATTCTGCTCGGAACACAGACAGATACTTATAAATTGAAAAGAGATGGTTTAATTTTTATTGCGATGACAGTTTGGCGGCTCTGTGTGGCCTCTGCCTGGCTTGACCCGGAGCCTCCATCGTTCTCACATTGGCTAGCCAGATTTATCGCTATGTATCACCTAGAAACCGCCGTGTACACAAAGAAAGGAAGGAAAGGACGGAAAAAGGGCCTGGAGGTGTGGGAAAAACTGACATCTTGGCTGGCACAGTCAGGAGAACCTTCACTCCGTCCCGCTTCTTCTCCCTAGCCTCTTTGTAAACTAAATACTGTTTTTTTTAATTATTTATCTCGGGCCCGGTTCACAGAACTAACTTAAGACAAAATCTTAAACTTACTACTTTTGGTATTCACAGAAGTTAGGATTTTGTCTTAAGACAGACTTAAGACAGACTTAAGACAGACTTAAGACACAATTCTAACTTAAGTCTGTCTTAAGTCTGTCTTAAGACAAACTTAAGGCAAAATCCTAACTTCTGTGAATACCAAAAGTAGTAAGTTTAGGATTTTGTCTTAAGTTAGTTCTGTGAATCTGCCCCCTCCTTTTTATTTTATTTTTTTGTTTCTTTTTAACCGACTCCTAGGCCCTGTGGTTTTTATTCACGTATTTTCATATTTTTCTTCTTCTTTTGTTCTTTTCTTAAACATCTGTGCTCTCTGTGCATTTTTGGTCTACTGTGTCTTTATCTCTTGTCTAAACTACACGTTGTTCTTTTCATTCATTGAAGGGTGGGGGGTGGGTGCTTTATTGAAATGTTCTATGCATTATTTCTTTACGTTGGCAATAAAAAAAATAAAAAAAAAAGGATCTGTAAAGTCTCACGGAACTGAACCTGAGTCATCATATCTTACTCCTGAAGAATGGGAGGAATTGGTTGCGTCTTATCCCACTGCCTCTGGAGGCGAGCCAGAAAGAAGAAATAACATTTCTCTAATATTCAATAATGAAAAAGCTAAAAGACAAAGCAAAGACGACGTCTGGTGCACTTTATTGCAAATAATGCAAACGTCTGTTAATACACTGCAGTACTATTCAGACAAGATGGACCTCCAGCTGTCAGTCCTCAACACACTCTCCATTTATGTCGCTGGCATAGACGACAAGTTGGCAGACCTCAACAATCTGATCAAGAGGGCTCAGTCAGAGACAAAATTCGCACAGGCTAGCTGCACCTGTATAACAATTGTGGACAAGCTAGCAACATTACCATCAGCACTGGACAACCTCCTTGTCGATATCAGGAAAGCAGTGCCAGCACAAACAGTGCCTGGTGTGGCCCACACCAGCATTAGTAGTCAGCAAACAACAAAGCCAAGAAAAGCCCAGGGCCCCAAGGCCCAGGTCAAGCTAACTGCAACTGCGGCCCAGACAGCAGACGGGAGGCAGGCTCCTGAGGAGGGGGAATTACTGATATCAGGGTTAAATAATGGTGCATTAGCCGAAGGAACAACAGCAACCCTGACGAGCAAGATCACTCAATCCAGCAAATCCCCGGAAAATCAGGAACTGACAGACGGTGCACAGTTATCGTCTAAACAGCGGAGAAAACAAAGGAGGAAGGGGCAGAACCAAAAATCCATTCAGGAACTGCCACAGAGTAAGGAAGAAACACACATTCCCCGGGTCGAACTAACAGAGGATCTATTGATCTATCCATGTAGGGAAGAAGCAAACGCGGTCTCAGGTCGAGTAGAGGAAAGGAGCCCAACCCAGTATAAAGTACTGGATATCACTGTGCATCCAATTGCCAATGACTCAATTACTGATTGTCCGTCACAAAACCTAAGGACCAAGAATAGGAGTACGATAGGGGAACCATTGATAACTACAACATCAGCAACCACTGGACCGCAGGAGCCAGTAGGGGAAAAAGCAGCCTCATAAAGAAGCACTTGCAGGGAGGGAGAGACAACTAAAACATCAGCGTCAAGCACGGAGGAAACTGCAGCAAGCAACAGCCAGTTTCTCGGTCTGACTATACCAGTGCGGAGGCCATCACTATTAACATAGGTCTTAATAGCGATAGAGAACACTCAGAACTTACAAACAGGGCAGTCCGGTACAACAACTACAATTATGTTCTACCCAGAGTATATATCAAAGGGACGGGTCGACATATTAAACAGAGGCAACATTATGCGCTTTCTAAGGTCCATCAACGCTTTAAAGAACATAAAAACCACTAACCTGGAATCAGTTGAGTTCAAAGAATTGCCTGATCACCCATGTGCAGAGTCAATGAAAACAGTCTGGGCTACACCAGACCTAGCTGAGAGAATCCTAAAAGAACAAAACAGGTTCAACAATTGGGGCATCAAACTTTGGCCACTTGAAAAACTAAGGTATCCTGACCCCTTGTTGGTCGAACATAAGCACCGGGAAGAAAACCCCGGCTCCGGACAACTGAGCCCACGATTATTCTCAGTACTGCGAGGGGCGCGTAGTAACAGCACAGAGCACAGGGGTAGTAGAGAATACATTGCACTAAGGGCACATGAGGACAGAAGCAGATCAACACCGGAGTGGAGCACGATTACCAGGACAATAAACATCAAAACTGAAAGACCATGACATTCTCAGAAGTATGCACTTCCACTAAAAAATTCATTGAAAATCTGCTCCTGGAATATCAATGGGCTGGGAGATAAGACCTCGGACCCAGAACTGCAATCTTACCTGCAAAAATTTGATATCATTTCACTCCAAGAAACATGGAGCGAAGCACCGACGGCACTGCATGGCTTCAACATGCTTCACCTACCGGCAATTAGAAACGCCAAATTCGGACACAAAAAGGGAGGTTTAGCTACATACAGTTCTATAAGTAGTATCTACGCAGCAGAACCTTCACAATACAACTTAGCACCACCAAACGAGATACAAGTAATCTGAATTACTTTACAGGGGAGGATGAGAAAAGAACATATAATACTTATGGACCTCTATTTGCACCCACGTCACAAAAATAAAGGGAGTCAACAATTAAAGGAGGAGCTGGTGAAAATTATAACAGCGGAGAAAACAAATACCTGGATAATCACAGGGGACTTCAACCTAAACATGCTGAGGAAACAAGTTGTTGACATCAACTCAGATGACAATCCATTTGTATGGGAGGAAATGTCCCAAGACATCAGCACAGATGTAAGACTCACATACACCTCGAAACATCTGTTGTCGCTTTTAGAACAATTGGGCTCACGAGCACTAAATGGCAGATTTCCTGGAGATCGTCCACAAACAGCAACTTTTAACAATACATCAACAAGGTCTACAATTGACTATACATTCTGCTCTCGCCATATGTTCACAAGAGTAAAAAACTACTGCATTGGAAATGTAGACTTCAGCGACCACTTACCCCAAGAAATCACAATAGAAGATCAATCATATATAAACTAACCGTAGCAAACACAATCTGCTCAGATTATACTAACAACGAAAGAAGAGTTAAATGTAGAACCAATGATCCCGAGGGACTCCTATCTTCTGCAAAACAACTCTGGGAAAAAGGGAAAGCAGCCAACTCCGACATAATTGCAGGCTGGGAGAAATTCACAAACGCCCTACGTAATAGCTACGGAGATTCAAAGGGGCATTCTCAAAGTAGGAGAATTAATTTCCATCAAAACCTACGGTCAGGCCCCATCTTACGGAGCAACGTTAAACTAAAACAGCTAAAAGTACGGATAAACAACACACTGCGGAGGCTGAAGAACGATCACTCAGCACTGCAAGAATTGCGGCAGTTGAAAGCTACCCGCAAAAAACTTATATGGCAAGATAAAAAGGAAGCAAAGGAATCTCTTTGAGCTACACTCCTGTATGATATTAAAAGCAACAGCAGCGCACAGTTTTGGAAAAAGATTAATGCCCTATTTAACCCGCAAGGTCAGCACATCAGCTCCAATGTCACTGAAGTAGCTTGGATAAACTACGTAGAATCCCATTTTAACAAAACCCACCTGCATCCGGGACACCTCAATAAAGAACACGGTCGGAACCTCACAATCACAAAGAACCATGTTTATAAGAGAATTTTGAAGGGTAGGCGAGAGGGAGCTCCTGGCCCAGATGGGATCCCGCCTATACTGTTCAAACAAGATCCTGAATTTTGGTCCATAGTCCTAAAACCGATTTTTGATGAAATCCTACAGACATCAATAATACCATCATTGTGGAGGGGCTCAATAATTTCACCTATTTACAAAAAAGGCAACAGGAGCGACCCAAAGAGCTATCGGCTGGTAGCTCTTCTGGACAATGAGGCCAAATATTACGCCGGGGTTCTTCTACAAGAATTAACAACATGGGCCACATAAATCAAAGCAATACCGTATAATCAGACTGGTTTCTGCAGAGACATGAGCACTGCTACTAACATCTCCGCCCACTCACTAATGATTGATACCGCACTTGTAATCAAACAGCCTCTATACATCTGTTTCATTGATCACAGTTCAGCATTTGATCATATAAACTGAAATATTCTGTGGCACAAACTAAAAATGTTAGGTATCCCACCATTACTCCTGAGACAACTAATTATTTTGCATAGTAACACCTGGGTACAAGTAAAGCTGGGGGCAGGCGACCACCTATCAAAACAGATCAATAAAACTTCAGGACTAAAACAAGGGTGCGTACTTGCCCTGACACTTTTTAATGTATTTATGGCCGAGATTTCAGTCCAACTCAATGGAATTAATGCGCACGCCCCGAAGTTAGGAGGTCATCAGCTATTTAACATTCTATATGCAGATGATTTAGTACTCATCAGCAGGACACCCATAGACTACAACGTCTGCTGGATAATACACTTCAATACTCAGACATCAATAGACTAAGCATCAACAAAGATAAAACAAAAGTCATGTGTGTAAACCAACGGAAAAAAAAAACCAAAGTATAACTGCCACCTAGCAAAAGTTAAACTTGAAGTTGTACAAGAATATAAATATCTGGGAGTCATGATTGATAGCAAAGGCAACTTCAAAGCACAATGCGAGGCAATAAAAAAGAGGGGATTAACAACAGCGATTGCACTAAGAAACTTGAAAAATACAACCGCTGGGCCAAGCTTTCTCCCTCTGACCAAGGTGATACAGGCCAAACGTATTACATCAATCACGTATGGAAGCGAAGCTATGAGAGGGAGGGACGCGGAAATATTGAATGGCATCATCGCCAGAGCGCTGAGAATAATATATGGGTTGCCTGGATACACATCTCCTGCGCAAATGCGGCTCGAATTTGGGATACAAAGACAGGAGCTAGCCAGAAAAGGAGCTTTTGTTAAAACCTGGTTCAAGATCAAAAAGGGGCAGCCAGAAACATTACACTTCTACTTGTGGAGAGAAGTAGAAAACATGGAAACCTGCCCAGCCAGACATTTTCTGAACACTGCACTTGTTCAGCTGGGGTTACGGTAACTCTGGGCAACGTCGGGGACTATGGCAAGCTTCAAAAAAATTGTGAACATCGTTAAAAAAGAGTCAATTTTACAAGACAAAGCGAGTGTGGCGGAGCGTTCACATGGCTGGCTCACTATTCAATCTTACAGTAAAGCGACTCCTCAAGCTTATCTACTCGCCAACTTCTCTAAAGCCACCAAAGAGAAGTTTTTGACATTTAGGTTAGGAGTATTACCAACAGCATACCATCTGCCACCTTGGCTGCCCCCGCCTAAGCTAGCAACGTGCCGTCTGTGCAGGGAAGGAGAGGAGGACATAGTCCACATCATTACCATCTGCCCTGAGCTGATGCGGGAACGCCGGTCACTTCTTAGACCCATTTTTAACAAAAAAAAAATACGGATGTGCCGACAAGCAGTGCTTGCAAGCTTCTTAGGCGATGACATTCAATGAAGCTGCTACTTGGTAACATTTTTAACTGCAGCAGTTCTTCGATTAAAACAGCTATCATCGGATCATCGATGAAGCTGTACTAGAACAGAGATGGCGACGACCTGTCAATCCTTTGAGCTCACATCTGTGACTTTGTTTTTAAGCGTTTTTTTTTTTTGCACAATCAAGCTTCAAAGAAAAATATCAAAAGGTTGTTTACCCTTGTATAAACCAATGAATGTTGAGAAGGGACTATGCACTACAAACATGCACTGATCACGGCCTCATGAACTGCTGTTTACCTCAACCGATAAAAATGAAGAAACAACACTTCAGGACATCAAGGTTGGGGGAGGGGATCCGCTCCGTGATTTTAATATGCACTTTTTAATTAAGGTCATAAGCTTATTTTAAACTAATGTTTTATTGCTTATAAACGATGCTCATATATCTTTTTTGTAATGGTTTTAATTAACTGCACAATAAATATATACCCCCCCCATGGATTAATTAATTGCTCTGTCCTTGAGGTCCAGTAAAGCAGGGCCAGAGTAAGTTAATCGGGTGGTATCAGGGGCATAAAGACCGTTTTGTGTGACACCTCTGGGCTCTGGGCTCGTCGTAGCGCGGACGGGCGCAGTCGGGCTTACCTTTGGCACACCATCTGTGCGCCAGCTGCACGCGTCCGCTGCACGTACATGCTGACATCGTAGTTTTATGCACCCGAGGAGGCAACAACTAGTGTCCCAGTACCTGCCCAATATGGCCGCTGCCTCTGCAGCTGCACTGTGTGTCACGGTCATCCCCTCAGCGCCTAACTCGGCTGAGTGTAAATGAGGGGTGATGCGTTTTAAAATAAGCAAAGTAAGTAGCAAATGTGGCGCAAATCAAATTTTAAAACAGAGTACAATTTAAAACAGCTCCCGGCTTCCGCCTCAGGAGACAAAGTTGCTAGGTCTGAAAGGCTCGTGCTGGCTGCCTCATTTTATGCACCCGAGGAGGTAACAACTAGAGCGCTGTGTCCCAGTACTTGACAATATGGCCGCCGCCTCTGCAGCTGCTCCGTGTGTCACGGTGATTCCCTCAGCGCCTAACTCGGCTGAGTGGAAATGAGGGGTGATGCGTTTTAGAATAAGCAAAGTAAGTAGCAAATGCGGCGCAAATCAAATTTTAAAACAGAGTACAATTTAAAACAGCTCCGGGCTTCCGCCTCAGGAGACAAAGTTGCTAGGTCTGAAAGGATTGTGCTGGCTGCCTCGTTTTATGCACCCGAGGAGGCAACAATTAGAGCGCTGTGTCCCAGTACCTGCCTAATATTACCGCCGCCTCTGCAGCTGCTCCGTGTGTCACGGTGATTCCCTCAGCGCCTAACTCGGCTGAGTGGAAATGAGGGGTGATGCGTTTTAAAATAAGCAAAGTAAGTAGCAAATGCGGCGCAAATCAAATTTTAAAACAGAGTACAATTTAAAACAGCTCCCGGCTTCCGCCTCAGTAGACAAAGTTGATAGGTCTGGAGTCCACTGGACTGGGTGGGAGGAGGAATATTTGTAATGGCTACAACTCACATCAGGCCCTGTCCAACATAAATCTTCCCACCCAGCACAAACAATCTAACAGGAACTAAGCGTACCCACAGTTTTTAAAAATATACTAGCAAGAAGCATGACACTGGCCATTGGTCTCTGACTTTTCCTCAACTGCCTTGTGCTACAAACACCTGGCACCAGTGTCAGCCAGCTATGTCAGTACATATCCACTCACTCTCAGGAAAGCATAGTTCCAGGGGTGCTGTTGTGCACAGTAGAAAGAGTGTGTGTAGTACAGGGCCTGATGGAAGATCTGGCCATTGAAAACACTCCTCATCCCACCCAGCCCTGCAGGCCCACTATAAAGCATGCTTACCTGACAATGAGTGAAACTGTATCAACAAAATTCCTGAGACTGGAGACTGGTGTGTGGAGCAAAGGCCATGAGTGGACTTGTTGTAAAGTCAGAAGGGATGTATACTAGCAAGATAGCAGAAACTGGGGACTTTTATCTGAACCTCTCACAACTACCACATTTGGCCCTGGGCTACAAACACCAGCCACCAGTGACAAATATCTTGCAAGTACCCTTACCAACATTGTTTGGACAACACGCTTCCTGGTGGCATGTTGGGGCTGAGTAGGAGGAAGGGAGTAAGTTTCATAATTAGAGCACAAGCACACAAACAAAAGTTTATCAAAGTTCTTTGCCACAAAATGGCAGAAATCAGAGTGAACCTATCTGACTATGGGACCAATGTACAAAATACACGAACTGTGCAGGCACAAAGCTAATCAGCCACACATTTTGATACTCACTGACAATTATCATGTGTATAATGAGATGAGAACTTGAAGCACCTCACTCACACCATTCCATAAAATATCTGGGAAGATTAACAGACTGTGAATGTGTAGGCAGCAACACCAATGTGACTACCAAAGACATGCATTAAGCCCAGAACACAGTCCAAAAAAATACCTAAATTGGGAGAGAAAGAGTACTTATGTCACTATGAAAGGAAAGATGCGGACAACACCAGCCCACCTGCCCATTCACAGGGTATCACAAACCAGTCAATGTCTTTGGACACGTAATGTCAACTAAATACAAATTGTCCATTTATGTACACAGCTGGACATGTCCATCAATCCACAACTTTCCCGAAATACATTGTACTAAAAGAACATAGGCCATGGATGAAGGAGGCCAATCTACCTACATAAACTCATCATTAGGTTCAGTAGCCTATTTAATGGCTATGATTCCAGGGGAAGTGGCCGTTCACATCAATCACTGTGTCATTTATGTACCCACAGGGTGTGCTGGAAACAACACTGGAAGAAACCAGGAAAGCCAATCCCAGACTCTGGTTCACCCGGAGCTCTCCAGCATAGAGGTCTCTCAACCATCTTCGGATGACGAGGAACGACATGGCCCATCAGGTTTGGGTCAGCCCACAGCACCAGCAGCGGCTACAGCAGGATCCTCTGCGACCACTCCTGCCTCAGCTGACAATACCCAACTGACCCCTACCCTCACGCACACAGCAGCCCGGGACACAACCAACAGCACAACAACACAGAGCACTCTGGAGTTGGCAGAAAACAACATCCCTGCCAATGAGGAAGTAGGTTCAGTGTTGACTGTGCCAACAACAACTGGTCCTGGTTGGGTGGGTAAGGATGGTGGGAGGGGCAGTGGGGACCTGGGCCATCATGCAGCTGATGCTGCTGATGAGGAGCACCCAAACCTCTCCAGAATCCTCCATGCCTACGAGGGTTGCCAAGGAGATTTTGGCCAGGTCGTTAGGATCCTCAGGACTATTCAACAGCAGCAAGGTGGCCCAAAATGACAAACTGGACATGTTCATGAGCAAAATTAATGACATGACTGCAATGCACAGGGACATTGTCACCTGCCTCTACCAAATTACTAACAACAAGTCCACCCCTCTATGTGTGCCCACAACGTCCAGTGCATCAACATCTACGCAAGCCACAAGGAGTGACATGGACTCTGGCGAAGAGTCCCCAGCACTGCCACTGCCTGCACCTCAGTGTCCCCCAAAAAATGTAAAGAGGGTAATCGGAAGAAGAATCCTTGATGGCTATGCATCACCCCCAGGAAGTGACACATTGCTCGATTGTTTGCCAAGCGGTCAGTTTGTTCGCTGTCATTGAAATGTTCCACATTGACTGGAGTGTCAACGTTGGACTTTGGACTCAAGTAATGTGGATTTACTTTTGGAGAATTCATCTACAAACACTACCAACTCCTCTCTGCACTTTGTTTTTTGTGGATTGTTATCATTACGTCATGCACTAAAAGAATTCACTTTGCACAAAATACTTGCTCATGTCCTGACTTTGAATCCCAAATGTACAGATTGAAATGAATTGGTGGGTGGGAGGAGCACTCAGAGTTTTTTTCAAAAGTTTAACAATAATACTGAAATGTTTCTGATATTTTTTGATATTTTTCTCTCAGCGTGCTGCTAAGGTAGCACGTTTGTCTTATCCGTGCCTACACTAGAAACTTATCTTAAGTGTCTGGGACACTTAACCTCAGCGCACTGTCGCTCTGCGCGGTTGTAAAGCAAACACTCCGCCTTAAATTTTTTTTCCAATAAACACAATTATTTTGCTTTCAAGAATGTACTTTTTATCGTAAGATTAACCACAAATGATTCGGTAACTTTTCTTCAGTTACATAATGCTTTCATTCAAAGGTTTATACAATACTAGAAAATTCACATTGTAACATTTTCAAACAATAACAATAGATGACTTTATCATGATGCCCAATGCATTTCAAGCTCTGACGAGCTCTTCCTCAGGGGCCTGTGGAGTAAATTATACGTGTAAGTTATTCTATATTGAAACAGGAAACACTACATCACTATGTACAAGGTGTCCAAACGTTGAAATCATGCTTTGCAGGATAAAAACACACATCACCATCACCTCGGTGAAAGCACCTCACCGTGCTAAAAGAAACCCAAAATCACGAGGAAACAAACTTACTACGCCGTAGTCACCTAAGACTTCAATCTAAACCCTAAACAAATGTGGAAAACAAATGAAAGACCATGTAAAATGCTGCTTTCAACTATCTAATAGTCCAAGTGAACTGGCTGGCCGGTCACACAATTCTCTCTTACCTTATGGTGAACGCTCTGTTCAAACACGTGGGGATCTGCTATTACGAAGATTAGATCTGCGAAAACAAACCATGCCACTTAACCCTGGGTTTCAAAACCTCGTGACCAAGTATCTGCGTAAACAGAATATTAAGAAACCCCTTACCGGATTCTAATGGGCTGCGCTTCAAACTTTTCTCCACTGCTCTACAATACTCCGTGACTGCTGCACAATGTGCCGACACGCTGTGTACATTGCACCGCGGTCTTCCTCAATCCACAACGGGACGACTGGGGGTATAAACACTGAAAACAGACTAAACTAACCAGCTAAATGTCACAAGAAAACGGGCGCCATATTCAAAGGGTCAAAAACGACTCTATATTCACACGAAAATGCCTCAAAGGGTGAAAAATTAAATAAACAAAAATAAATAAAACGGACCCTTACAGGGGACAGTGTGTGTTTTTTTTAAAGCATGAATAAAACTCCTACTTAGCATCATTTTCTTTCTATTCTATGATGATCATGACATTTTACACAAAAAAGCAGACATCAAACTGAAACAGTCTACAGGGTGAAGAGACTCATATAAAACACGATAAATCTATTTTTTCATTTAACCCTTTGGGTTCCTGAGTGGCCAAAAATTTAATCCAATGAGTTTCTCTTTGGAGGAGGGATCTGGAAAGATCAACCCCCTCGTGGACTTTCACCACTTCAAGAATGGAGAACTTGATCTGAGCTATGCCATGGTTGTTGTCATTCCAATGTTTTGCCAGATTGCTTTTAACGTTTTTGTTTCTTATTGTGCTTTTATGTTCAGTTATTCTCGTTTTGAGTTTTCTCTCCGTCTTACCTACGTAAATTTTCCCGCAGGGACACTTGATGTAATAAATTAAATTATTTGAATTACAGTCTCCATTGTAGTGCAGCTCAATTGCTTTCCCAGTTTGTGGATGGTGTAAAGTTTTCCCTGTGATCACATTGGAACAATGAACGCAATTCGCACATTTCTTCATCCCTCTGTTAGACACTGCTCTGTCTCTTACCGGAGTCTGCAACAGTTCTTTAAGGTTCTTTGACCTTGTGTATGCGAATATTGGTTTGTTATTGAAAATTCCATTAAAATCATCCTCGTTACTTAAAAGATCCCAGTGCTTGTTGATAATAGTTTTCAGTTTTTGAGAGGAAGTTGAAAACTTAGATACAAACACGTGCCTGTCCGTGGTCTTTTTTGGTTTCTGGATTAGTAAATTCTCCCTACTATTAGAATCTACCCTTTTTTCCGCTTTTAGCAGAATTTCATCAGGATAACCTCGTTCTTTGTAGCGTAGATGTTGGGTTCTGAGGTTCTCTTTCAAATCTTCCTCTTGAGAGCAAATCCTTTTAATCCGCATGTATTGCGATACTGGTAAATTGTTCTTTAGGTTCTGAGGGTGGAAGCTGTGAAATAACAATGAATTGTTCACATCAGTCTCTTTTCTGTACACTTTCGTTTTTATCTGGGTATCCTCAATATTGATCAAGACATCTAGAAATGGCAGTTCTTTGTCGCTGATAACATGGGTAAATTCAATGCTGTCTACATAGTGGTTCAGTCTTGCAATTTCAAATTCTAGACTCTCCTTTGTGCCAGACCATAGTATCAGTATCAATAAACTTTATTCGGTTAAAAAACAATTAACCATAAAAGTAGCAAACATAAAACAAAATACAATGATTACAGTAAATTCTTCTCATGATCGATAATACAGTGAGGTAGATCAATAAGGAATCTATGATATTTCAATTTGTTTTCTAAATTTAAAAACACTTTTTAAATAATTTAAAATCACAGTAACAGTTAAAATCGTGTCCATTTTCTGTACTTCTAAAAAAGCTGGGCGACATCTGGTTAAATTCATATTTTTTAAAAAAGGGACAATAGTTTTCCTACGTATAGCAGTATAAAATTTGCAGAAAAAAAGGATATGAATATCAGATTGTTGTGATGTACCATCACACAGGCAAGTGGGCAAAATATGAGTCCATGAGTTCATGCATGGAAAAGACACTAACCTAAAAAATATACAAAATCTAAAACGAGTTAAAAGAAAGCGATCATAGTTAGTCATGGGCAGGGATAAATATGGCTGTACAGTATTAGTCTCACAGAGGGTAGGAAGGTGAGAGTGTACTGTAGATTTCAAAATTTCCACTCTCTTCCTCTTACTCATCAGGTGGTCCAGGCAGATAGTTTTTAATAACTTCCTAGGAATAGTGTCCATTGAGATTGGATCCAAGAAATATGAGTGTAGACCAATCTCGGTCAAGAAATGATTTACGTAACTCAACCATTCCATTCTGTCCGCATGGTCCAAACTGAGGGTGTCACGTAGCAGAGCCCGATTCATAACGCATTCATTAGTAGTCCATACCCTATGCCACAATAGGATAGGTTGAATTCTGATAATGTCCGTTATGTAAGGTTGGCCAAGTTCAGCGTGACAATTAAATGTGGCTGCACACTGTGGGACTGCTAGAACTCCCCTCAGAAATTTGTTCTCTACCAGCTGGATTTGATCAACATTTGCATATCCCCACAGACCAGAGCCATACATAGCCACAGACAAGCATGTAGCTTTATAGATGGTTAACATTTCTTTTATCGGCTTCCTGCCCAATTTCCTAACAAAATTCTGTAAGGCCATGATCGTTTTCATAAATAAAAGAGTTCTAGCCTTAATAGCGCTTGTCCAGGAGCCTGACTCATGGAATAAAATGCCCAAATAAGAAAAGGTTGGGGTGTTATCCAGCGGGACATTGTTTAAAACAATACGCTTCATTGATTTACCTGGTTTTAGGCCGCAATTCATTGAAAAAGTCTTACTACAATTAACTAGTAGATCCAGGTTCAACATAAATTTCTCAAAGCTAACTACTAGTTTTTGTAGAGCACAAGGAGTGCGTGCCATGAGTACTGCGTCATCCGCATACATGAGCGCAGGGATTTCCCTCCTCCCCACCCTGGGCATATCCCTACACTCCTGCAGCAGGTGACGCTCGAGCCCATTGATATAAAGAAGAAATAAAAAAGGTGCCAGTACGCAACCTTGCCGCACTCCGCGACCTATGTTAAATTGTCTGGAGCATTCTCCCCCCCTGCCGTAACGAACAGAGGCTGTAGCTCCACTGTAAAGTTCCCTCAAAAAACAGATAATATTATTATCCACTCCCAAACCTTTCATTATATTCCACAATTTAGAGTGTGATACACAATCGAACGCTGAAGAGAGATCGACAAAAGTAAAATACAAGCGCTCGGATTTTATCCTTATGTATTTATGCTGCAAGAGCATTAGGTTTAACCCTTGCTCAATTGTACCAATCCCTTTTTGGAAACCAAATTGCAAATCACTAATAATATCATTTTCCTCTGCCCAGCTTTGAAGTCTTGCCAATACAACACGTCCTAAAATTTTTACTGAAGAATCAAGAAGGGAGATTGGTCTGTAACAGGCACAGCTGTTCCTATCCCCCTTCTTGTAGATCGGGACGATGACTGAGGTGAACCAGGATTCTTTCAGGCCCGATGAGAGAGCTGCATTAAAAAGTTGTACCAACATTGGCCCCCAAATTTCAATATTAGCTTTAAATAGATCTGCCGGAATCCCATCAGGTCCGGCAGCCTTACCGCATTTAGTTGATCCCAAGGCTAAGAGCACTTCATCAATTGTCGTAACCAGATTATAACTCTGTTGTACATCCAGGCTGGAGGTAATACCCCCAACATGGATGTCTTCCTGTGCCTTATAAAGATTAGAAAAATGGTCTACCCATTTATCCTCATCTATTGCAATCTCAATTCGCGCCGTGTGGGTTTCATAGGGGAAAGGAGTATTAACTGCTTTCCAAAATGCAGCGGAATCTTTGGATTGCGAGGCCTCACAAAGGGAATCTAATGCCTCCTTGTTTAATGCGGTTTTCCTCGCTTTCAGGGCCTGAGTATATGTATTCCTACACTCTCTTATTTCATTTTTATCCTTAGGGCATCTGTGTACAGCCTGTTTTAAATTTTTCAAAGCTCTTGTACATACAGTATTAAACCAGCTCTTAGGCCCCTTGCCTCTGCGTTTTGCCTCCACCCTTAGGCTACTTTTTATATTTGCAGCTATTGTTCCAAAGT
Source organism: Lissotriton helveticus (assembly GCF_964261635.1). Lineage (NCBI taxonomy): Eukaryota > Metazoa > Chordata > Amphibia > Caudata > Salamandridae > Lissotriton > Lissotriton helveticus. The sequence goes on from NC_136068.1 coordinate 1,797,311,309, forward strand.
GCTCAATAATTTGATCTTTAGTGGAGTTATCACTTAGGCAAATCCTGAAACTATTTGCGCACACCTCCCAGAGTTTCTCAAAAAAGGTTGTGGGGGTTACTTTACTCCATTTAAGTGTGTACCCATTTTGTCTCCCAAGGACAACATCAACCGCTGTCTCTACTAGAGGCGCGGCCGTCGATGGGTCTGGGAACAAATCTACTACCTTAAGAGATTGTGGAAGGTGGTCACTTATGGGTAATTGGATATTCGTCACCCCCAGGAGTCTATGATTGAGGTTACTGGAAGTGATAATAAAATCAATAGTTGTCGATGAGCCTCTGCCAACAAAAGTCGGAACAAAGGGTGTAGGTTCTGGGGCAGATTCATTGGCAAACCCCAATTCAAACATGAATAATAATTCATTTAGTAAGTCACCCATCAGGGTATGATCAAAGTGCGTCAAGTACATGTCTCTCTCAGTCATTAGGCCACATAGGCCCTGGTTCCTTTTAGTACATAATGAACAATTAAAATCCCCCCCCCATATAATTATCAGGTCCCTTTCATTTCTGTCTACCTCTAACTGAATTTCATCTTTAAGCTGCTTCATTACAACCAGGATATCATCTCTTGGGACATTGTTATAAAAATTAATAATTAGCACCACAGCTCCTTTATAATTCCGTAAGGTTATAATTTGGAAATAACAAGAACTCAAATGGCAGTGAGCTTGTTTAATTTTAAGTTGATTTGAAACAAGCGTTGTCAACCCACCCTTAGCTCTTCCAAAATGACCTCCAACAGCTGGTGTAAAAAAGGTTCTATAGCCACTTACATGGATTGATTCCTGTATCCAGGTTTCTTGCAAAGCCACTATATCCTGACCATTTATTACTGACTCCCATGCCGGATTTGTAATTTTTTGCCTAAACCCTGCTATATTCCAAAACAACAGTGCGCATGGATCATACTCTTTCTGGGTCAGGCCTTCACCTGCCTGTACCCCACCCCTAATAATGATATCAACTGTGGGGGATTGCATCTGTTCCTGAATGTTACTGTTACGTGGTAATAAGCTGTTGGTATTAGGGGTCTTTTGTAAAATTGGCAAATCTTGGGGAATCCCGCTCGAAGTCTCAGTGCTTTTAAGGGGAACTATATCCTTGATTATGGGATAAGAGACTAAAGGATAAAACTTATTCCCAGCCAAATTTTTTTGAGATGTCTGAGCTTGTTGTCAATCCACCCCGTCCAACCCATTAAAAATCTGGAAACGATTTTGGATAGGTAAATTGTACATGGACGGGTGGAACTCTTTATTATACCATGGCCTCCCCTTCAGGAGGTTGGACTCAGGATGTAGTGGATATCGGCTATTTATAGGGGGGTATTGATAATCTGGTACCTGGTATCTGGGATAAAACTCCTCCAAGCTTTGCATATGAATATGGGGCTCCTGAGCATTTACGTAAAGAGGATAACCCCTCAACGGTGGTGGCCCCATAAAGCCGGGCATATCCCATGGTCCCACTTTTCTAAAGCCCCGCTGTCGGTGTGGTGTTTTCTTAAATAGCTGCCTGTTCCAACCCTGTTTATTATTGTCTTTTGATGGTGCATAGGGATAGAAATAGGATAAAAGATGTGTGGAGATGGCATCGCTGCTACTAGCGTCGAACCAATCTCCAATGTGCCTCACGGCCCGATAATCCTTGAAATTGATGACTATTACGTCACCCATTCTGTCCTTAGGTCTGACTCCCACCCAATGGGCACGCCTTACACTTACGATTTCTCCATTGATGGATGCAGGCAACGGTCTGTTGTCTCGGAGCCAGAATGTAACCTTGTTCCGTAAGGCAACGTGATCTTCCCATTTACCCGTAGGTAACTCTGGAACCCCAGCCATTACAATGACAAAAGGGGCACAGTCTGGGGGTAAGTCTATTGTATGACTCGGTTTTTCTAAGGCAATAGTTGGGGGATTCTTATTTCTCGGGTTAGCTGTTAGAGGGTCTTTTCTCCCACCCTGATTTTGGGATCCCCCAGGTTTTTGAGTTTGTTCTTTAGTAAGTGGGGCAGCCAGCTGAATAGCAGGCGGTTGCAATGTGGGAGTTAATGGCACAATCGTTGGACTACCCACTCTACCCTTTTCTTGGACTACTTTCCTTTTTTTAAACACGGGTGCTGATGTCTTAATTACTTGAGTAATGGGGGCAGATATTATAGGGGGCAATATAGCGTTAGATTTTGCAGGAGGGTTAGTCTTAACTGTGGGATTCGTCCTAGCTTTTTCCGGGCCTTGTATTAGTTCATGTAGAAGGACGGTATTCTGTTCAACCTTTTTCCCTATGATGTCCAAATGTGTGGACATCAAGTCGGTCTTATCCAAAATCGGTTGCAACACACCCCTAATTAATTCTAAGATTTTGGCCAACATGGCCTCTTCACCTAATGGGATTTGACCAGTATGTGACTGTGGGGACTGAACTACCCCTTTCCTTATCTTCTGATGTTGGTTACACAGTGGTTCACCCCCCCTTTTTTTACTTGTTCTTATAGTGGGCGGTGAGATGGAAGACCTAAAAGATGCCTCAATGGGCATTTTTGGGGATCCTGATAGCCTTCCATTATCATTCCCTGTATATGAATCTGGTAGAGATAAGCTGGTTGGCGTACTGGACAAAAGAAGCTTACTCATTGCAGTGGGATCAAAGGGAAAATTATCAGTGTTGTCTATAATCCCTGATTGTAAACAGTCAATAAGCATCACAGAGTCTGTGGGTTGACTCTGTGAGATAGCATCCCCCACTCCTCCCAGATTTGAGGATCTCAACTCAAGAAGTAGAGGTGCAGATTCAGGCACACTCCCCCCTCCTTGTGTAATTTTATAACTTGCCTTACTTTGCTTCCCCCTCCGTCTCACTCGGGCTTTCTTAAATTTTCTAGGGGATTTTTTAATTGCAAGATCATGCATTCCTGTGGCTGATTATATAGCCAATACTGTGGGAACTGGAGCACAAAAATTTTCATCAGACTGGCCTGCATGGACCATAGCTGTTACAGTGGTAATTTTGCCTGCAGGAACTGAGTGTTCCATAGCCACAGGATTATCAGGATCAGTTACTAGGAGTTCTGGTGCAGTAGTAATAATAGGTGAGTGTTCCAAACCCAGTGAAGCCCTCCTTTTACTATTAATTTGCGCTACCTTCTTTATAAGAAAATTGTCCATAGTAACCACTTTAGTAATCATAGTGGCTAATGGTTAAATGCGGGCTTAATACGAGAAGAATAAAAAGAATAAAAACAACAAATAACAAGTTCTCACTCACATAATGTGAAGCTGCTCGGAAAATGGATAAAGGGACGTAAAGAGTATAGCCCCGGCCCGGCTCCTCGGTCCACGGAGGGCCACAGAGGGCCCGCCCTTTGCCCGGGCTTAGCCCCGGGCGTCCCGCTCGCGTCCCGCGACGCTGAGGGCTTGGTGTTTAAATGGCCCCTCCTGTCGCGTATACCGCGTCAGGGATCGCGCCGCCGCAAACGCTGCTGGGAAATGTAGTCCCGGAGCGGCGGACGCGACTGGTGTCAGCGGCAGCAGTAATGGTGTTGCTCCTGTGCTCAGCGCTCCCTCTCACGGCGTCTCCTCACTCCCGTCAGCAAAGGTAAATGGACCCCCCGCTCCACCGAGGGCTTGGTGTTTAAATGGCCCCTCCTGTCGCGTATACCGCGTCAGGGATCGCGCCGCCGCAAACGCTGCCGGGAAATGTAGTCCCGGAGCGGCGGACGCGACTGGTGTCAGCGGCAGCAGTAATGGTGTTGCTCCTGTGCTCAGCGCTCCCTCTCACGGCGTCTCCTCACTCCCGTCAGCAAAGGTAAATGGACCCCCCGCTCCACCGAGGGCTTGGTGTTTAAATGGCCCCTCCTGTCGCGTATACCGCGTCAGGGATCGCGCCGCCGCAAACGCTGCCGGGAAATGTAGTCCCGGAGCGGCGGACGCGACTGGTGTCAGCGGCAGCAGTAATGGTGTTGCTCCTGTGCTCAGCGCTCCCTCTCACGGCGTCTCCTCACTCCCGTCAGCAAAGGTAAATGGACCCCCCGCTCCACCGAGGGCTTGGTGTTTAAATGGCCCCTCCTGTCGCGTATACCGCGTCAGGGATCGCGCCGCCGCAAACGCTGCCGGGAAATGTAGTCCCGGAGCGGCGGACGCGACTGGTGTCAGCGGCAGCAGTAATGGTGTTGCTCCTGTGCTCAGCGCTCCCTCTCACGGCGTCTCCTCACTCCCGTCAGCAAAGGTAAATGGACCCCCCGCTCCACCGAGGGCTTGGTGTTTAAATGGCCCCTCCTGTCGCGTATACCGCGTCAGGGATCGCGCCGCCGCAAACGCTGCCGGGAAATGTAGTCCCGGAGCGGCGGACGCGACTGGTGTCAGCGGCAGCAGTAATGGTGTTGCTCCTGTGCTCAGCGCTCCCTCTCACGGCGTCTCCTCACTCCCGTCAGCAAAGGTAAATGGACCCCCCGCTCCACCGAGGGCTTGGTGTTTAAATGGCCCCTCCTGTCGCGTATACCGCGTCAGGGATCGCGCCGCCGCAAACGCTGCCGGGAAATGTAGTCCCGGAGCGGCGGACGCGACTGGTGTCAGCGGCAGCAGTAATGGTGTTGCTCCTGTGCTCAGCGCTCCCTCTCACGGCGTCTCCTCACTCCCGTCAGCAAAGGTAAATGGACCGTCTATAAATCTACGATATAAAATTGCATGTTCGTTCCAGACGGTGTTCGTGTAAATATGGTCGGCTTCAAATTTGGCCATGAAGGTGTTAGCATATGCCGGGGCCCCAGCAAATCCCATGGACGTACCGTTCTGTTGAAGATAAAACTTTGATGACCATTGAAAATAACTATGATACAAACAAAAATGTAATAGTTCCAAAATGAAAACTTTTTCTGCCTTTACGGAGGGTTGTTGGAGCAGAGCCCATTCCACGGCCTCCATTCCTGCTTGATGAGGGATAGAAGTGTACAGCGACTTCACGTCGATAGTACACACAAGAATGGGACATGATATTTGAGTTTCTTTTAAAGTCACTAAGAAATCATTGGTGTCCTTAATGTACGACGGCCATTTTTGTACAAAAAACTGTAGAAATTTGTAAATGTATTGACCCAATGGTTCAAATACAGTCCCACATCCGGTGACTATGGGACGCATTGGTGGATCTAGTAGATTTTTATGCACCTTGGGGAGCATATAAAGACGTGGTCTTCTGGGAAATTGTACTGTCAAAAATTGTTTGGTCTTCGCTGAGATATGCCCTAATTCAAGGGCTTTTGTCAGAATATCATTGAGTGCGATTTGTAGATCTTCAATGGGGTCTTTGTCCAACTCAAAATAAATGGAAGTGTCAGCCACATGTTCTTCTACCTTTCGGTTGTACATGGTTTTGTCCATCACTATTATGGCGCCTCCTTTATCAGCTTTCTGTATCAAAATGCTCTGATTTTCTTGGAGCCCTTTAAGCACAGATCTATCATATATAGAAAGATTCTTCCTTTTTGATTTTTTAACATTCAAGCTTTCTAAGTCATTGATGACTGATTTCTCAAAGGCTTCCAAGATTTTATGTGTTGTTGGTGCCTGGAATTTAGATTTGGGCCTGAATTCTAAAAATTCAGGTTCTTCTTTATCAATTTGGGGTGGCGCAACATTAGTGAAGAAATGTCTCAATTTTAAGACTCTCATGAATCTGTAAAATGCAACCTCCATTTCGAGCTTGTTAGTGTCGTATGTAGGCACAAACCCTAATCCTTTATTTAGAACTCTCAATTCGTCTTTAGTTAATTCTGTCTGTGAAATGTTAAGAACCAGATTTATCTCATGCTCCTTGTACGTGCTCCTTCTCCCTCCTCTCCTTGTTTTTGTGCTGGTTGCTTTTTTTGTTGTTTCCCTGGTGGTTGGCTGGAATCCCCTCCCTGGGCTAAAAAAGACTTGCTAGTACCTGTTGTTTTTGATGGGTCAGTGGTGCTCGTTGAAGTTTGTAGATCAGTTGTTTGACTTTGTGCAGATGGTCTGTTGGTGTTCAAGTCACTCTCAGAGACCAGGCTTTCTTCAGATGTTGTCACAACTTTTTTCCTTTGGTATGTTCTACGTTGGGCATACACTTCAGCCCAAGTGTATACCTCATTTAACTTGTAGTCCAAAGTATCACGTTTGAACTTCCGTAGCTTGCCTTCCTGCAGTTCTCTTGAATATTTCTCTAATTTAGAGGTAATGTCTTCCAGTGATTTATCCCAATCTGCTTTATCCATTTGTGACCCCAGGTTTTGTTTAATTTCTTCAATTTCCAATGATAGATCATGAATAGCCTTTGCAAGTTCCTCAACCAGTAACAGGATCAAGTCCAGCGAGCACTTATTTAGAATCGAGTACCACCTCTCCATAAACTCCTTGTTAAGGTGAAGATTGAAATGACCCACAAAATCACAAAGATTAGAGTATCAACAACATCGAAGGGACAGCTGTGATAGCATAAATAGTAAACCTGGCATCATGTGTAGAAGGATAGAAGAATGTCCAAACAAACTTGACCTTACAGTGACAAATTAACAGTGTATAGCAATTATATACACACAGTGATATGTCATACACTCAGACTTAGCATGCTGATGCATCCATGACCAGATTGATAGACTCATTCATTGAGTATTGGGGTCTGGTGACATAATTTCTGTATGGTGTCAATATAATTTTATTGTTCTCAATCATTCCTAGCCAGGAACAACGTGTTAGATTAACTCTGTGATTAAAAACCAAAAAAGAACAAGTCTGAGCCTGTTTCTTCATTAATGATTCGACTAACTAGAACACAGTGAAAATTGAGGTATTGTTTAAAAAAACTTGCCGTTATACATTCTAAAAGAGAAACGATCAGGAAAAAATGGGATATCACGGAAAAAGAGAAAAAAACTACTCTTCCCATTAGGCAATGGTGGATCAAGGCACCCGCACGAAGGGATGGCATCAAACGCGGAACACCGCTGGTACATAGAGTCTCATGCTGCTTCCTTTGTTCACTCGACGGCGGGCAGGGAGAGACAGACAGGTACCCTGATGGTGACTGTACTTTGATGAAGTAAGTGGTATGTGTGAGTCGACTGCTGTGTGCTGAGACACGAGCATGAGTGCAAGGATGTTCAAGGAAAAGAGAGGCTGTGAATACGGACTTTGAGACACTGATTACGGGTGACATGATACTATAGTGCATGAAAATATTGATCCACCCCATACTAAACAATATAACTTGATGTGATGCAATTGAGTGAATGGCAGAGGCACAATGCAAATAAAGGTATGAACAAAAAGGAACAAAGAGTAAGAATATATAACCCCGGTTTCGGGTATTTCACTGTTAGTTGGGCAAATGAGCTCGGGGTGTGTATCATTGATTTGCACTCCTCTTTGGAGAATAGACAGACAAGCAAGAGCGTGAGAGCGCATAGAGGAGATGTCATTTCTTGTACATTATTTTTAACTCGTGATTATAGAGAACGAACACGATCTCCCTCTAAATGTCTCTTGCAATATACTTTGTTTTATCCTCTAGTGTGTGACAATAAGACAGCACCAACTGCCTGACCCGCATGGTGTGAATTAGCATATCCCAGTAGGTAAGCATATCAACCAACAAAATAGTGAAAGCAATTGTCACAAATGTGGTCACACTTGATATGCAGGGACATGTGTTAGTCTATCTCCTCACTTTATTTAAAGGTGACTGGCATGGGAACACACATTGAAGAGACCCTCATTGAAGCACAAATTATTATAGTGCACAGAAATATTTTAATGTGTCAAACCAACACCATAGTTCTTTATAAAATTTCACGGAGGTCACCACGGTATAGATATAGTATGGAGGAAATTCCACACACTTTATCACAATATGTAGGATAACTGGAGTTATTAGTATACAAAATATTTTTAAGTATACAATAGTGAAGAAAACCACAGTGAGAGGAGCTTGTCTATCCACAAACCTGGTTTAATGTCCCAGCAATATGTGTTCTCTTATTTCTCCTTTCCATACAAAAACTACTGGAGAACAGAGAAACACAGGTGAGCGCATTAGGCCTCATATTTGGTGCATGGAATTTGTGCTACTTTTTAGAGCAGGGATACATAAGAGTAGATATTCGAGCCCTGAAGAAGGCCCCAGACCCAGAAGGGCTAACGTTGTGGGCCGAAATATGTTGGCACTTAGAGGGTACAGCTGAATCCAAATATTCAGATACAACCTGTTTTTGTTTACATTTTTATCCCATACCCCAGGTAACCACCAAAAACAAATACTGTTTGGGTATACCTGTAGCTATTTCTAAGATCACTCATCTGGTTCTCTGCATGGCCAGTTTTTGCTTTATATAAGAACTCCCATAACATTTTTGGTTAAGTCCGCCCAGTTAGTACCATCTTATCTGGGTGTGGAAAGACGCCTATGATGAAGCATGGCACGATAAGTGAGTAAAGCGTCTTCTCCAATATCTTTGGATATACCAGCACCCAAAGATTGAGTGGAGGGAAAGCATACTACCCTGACAAAACCACTTTCACTTTCTCTTTTTTTTCTCCTTATTGATAGTCTGGATATCCTTAGGGATAGAAAGACAGCAGCAGTTGTCTTTTTGTGATGCAATTGAACCCGGGAGATTGCAACTGAACTGCTTCTGTCACTCTCAATTGTGAATAAGATGCTAAGGGAAGTGACAGTAGTGTCATTTTCATGCGATCAGCACAAATTACAACAACATGTGCATGGATGTAACCTTCTACAGTAATTCAATTGCCAAACATGTGCCAGCACATTGACTAATGTATCACCTGTTCTCGGTGTGGTTTAAACAATTCTGTGAAGTATGTTGTTCTTGGAGCACACAAGTGTAAAGAGGCCATGCTATACATCCCCGCAGCAAGTGACATCAATAAAGAGGCCTTGGTGAGTTTTGCTTGCTCATTGTGCCAATGGTAGGTCCCAGCCGTGGTGCTCAGGTTAATCAAATGTATCGAATGGGCCAATTACAGGTATGCTAACTCTGGTCATCTGTCACACTGGTCCGTCACATGATTGTGTAGAAGATTCCATTCTCTCCATTCAAAAGAGTGAGTCCATGAGTCCGACTCTGTGATAGTGACAACACATGCCATTAATTGACAAACACAAGTGGTCACTGGTTGGAACATGGCTGACAATGTGAGGTATGATGTTAGATGTACATTTACAACAGTTGATATGTGTGTAAATGCTGTTGACTATACATTCTTGGGGCTTTGTAAACCATGTGTATGATGCATCACTGTCAGCCTGGGAGGTGTAAAGTATACCAGAATAGTAAAAAAAAATAAGATGGGAAAGAAGAGCAATGTAAGCTGTAGAAAGTGTGCAATATGTCTGATAGAAGTGAGGGACATTTAGACGTGGGCCATACAAATGGGGACCTAGGTAGTCTAGACAGGATTGGGACACAGTGTTCACTGGACTCATGTAGAATGCAGGTTCAGTACTGATAGTCTGTACAGACAATGCACCCAGACGGGCCTGAGGCATGGGGTTCCACCAGAATCATTGTGAAGATGCAGCTATCGAACTTGGAAGTGTGTTGACCATTGTTCACATCTGAAAAAGGTGAACTGTTTACAATGTGCACAACATTCTTATTCATCTTCATGATACTGTGCATAGATGACACAAGACAGTGGGCCACGTGTCTCTCACCCTAGCTATGCCTATTACCTTGGTGTGAGAAGTTGGCCTGGTATATGCTGCCACTAATTGGTTAAATGAAAGGAGAACCACAGAGTAGTTATAACAAGCATTTGCAATGCAATCGGTCTCTCCTTTGGGACCTTATATGTATTTAGCTTTGCAGCACATTAACCTGAGTGCTGAAACATCTACTGTTGTTTAACCCCTTCGGGCGGATGACGAGCTCAGCTCGTCATGGGCGTAACCTGCGCTACGCGGATGACGAGCTGAGCTCGTCACGTAACACGGGTTTTTTAAAATCGCAGCGCGCAGCGGGAAAACCACTAGCGCGCATGCGGTTAACATGGAGGGAAAGTAAGCACCTAACTGCGTGATACGCCAGGTATGGGAACACATGGAGAGAAATATTGCCTTTCAGTGGGAAATAGTATAGTCCAAACCTCTGTTTTTAATATAAAATCAGGGCCTTCAGTGGTCGTATCACTGAAAATACAAGAGTTGAAATATTGTCTATGGGTGCTCATGGAAGACAATTCTATGGACTGGAATCTAGAGAATGCTAAAGTGATTCTGGTATTTTACTGACCTCTGCTGGTCGTCTTCTATCAAGAAAGTTAAATAGAGGCAGTTGCCAGAAAAAAAGTCGCTCAAAAGAAAGGAATTCTGGTATTTTACTGACCTCTACTGGTGATTTTCTATCAAGACAGTCAAATAGAGGCAGTTTAACAGACAAAAAGTTCCTAAGCGGAAGCAGGCAAGTCTTGGGGCTGATCTCCATAGCCCACAAATTGCATACACATATAAGTATATACTAAAGTATATACAAGAGGTCTGAAATGCTCAACCTAAAAAAGGAAGAAAAAAAGCACTACTGAAACGCAGAAGACCAATCAATGTGCAATCAAGTCTACAAAGTCTGAATCTATAGACGGCTTGCAGAAAACTTTCAATGCAAACAGTGTGAGTTTATGTGGCAACAGCTGTAAAAACATAAGTGCCACTCTGGCTTCCTTAAACTTCAAGCTCTTTTAAAGGAGGCAAAGAAACTGCCTTCTGGGGAGGGAAAAATGTACACAGAAGGACAAAATGTAACGTGTCCTTCTGCCGCAGCCACAGGGTCCTCTCACGTTTATGGGGGGGAGGGGGTATAAAGGCAAACGGGGATGCCAGGAGGAGGTGTAGAAGGTGGAACCTAAAGCGAGTGACTAAAAATCAGTCATCTGCAAACGTGAGGGCAGACTTTAACAAGGCGTGCACCCTCACTGTTAGTTTCCTAAGCTCAGTGTTTTCACGGTGGGTAGGGGTGTAGTTAAAGTATATGTCTTTTATAATGTTAAAAAACTGAGGCCATACCGGGACGCATGGGGGAAACATATCTGGCCTACTTAGAGCAAAGAAAGACTCTTTTACACAACATATCCATGGAATTTTATTCGCATGCTCTAGTGTTAGGCAATCTGAGAGGATAAGGAGATTTAGGTCCATGATTTCCCTCGGCCAAATATTTATACAACACAATAGACGCTTAATTGCCACCTGATCCACTAGGAAGTTAACAACCTAATTCTTCCTGCACTACATAGGCTGACGTGCTATGAAGGACCCGCAAGATTCGACGCAAAAACTTATTTTCAGCCACCTGTAACTTTTGTGCTACAATGTACCCCATACTTCATTACCATATAGTGCCTTTGAGGTGCATATGGACTGGTACAATTTTAGGATCACCTCAGGTGCACAAGATCCCAATCTGCGGGCTTTGCAGATGATGGCGCCTATAGATTTGTTCAGATCGGTCAGCTGTCCCTCAAGTAATGTTTTCCATTTTTATTGGACATTGTATAAAACTCCCAAATAGGAGAAAGCCTGGACCTTTGCTAGATTGCGAGAGCCTGGTGTAAACAATTTTGACCGAAGACCCCGGGGGCCCACTTCCAAAGTGTACGACTTTGTGAAGTTGACTCACAAGTCCAACCTATCCATAAAAGCAACAAACCCATCAATTAAAACCTGCAATCCTAATGCTGTGCGAGTCATAAGCACTGCATCATCAGCTTATAGTAAAACTGGCAAAGATATCCTCCAAAATCTGGGGGAATCAGACTGTAAAGCCAGGAAGGCAGCTTCTAAAGCATTAGTATATATAGAGAATAAAAAAGGGACTAAAACCAACCTTGGCAGACCTTACTCTGCCACTGTCATATAGGCATGAGGATTCATTAGTAGGGATATAATAGAGGGATCAACAACTAAAGAGTTCAGTATGTCCCACAACTTCTTCTGGTTAACTCAATCAAAAGCGGAGGTAAGGTGCATAAAAGCTAAGAAGAGGGCTCCAGGTTGTGCAACTGTATGTTTGTTCATTAAAAGGTAGAGGTTGATACATTGATCAATGAGTGACTTTCACGGACAAAACTGGACCTCCAATAATATTTGATTGGCGTCGGACATGAGGAGAGTCTAATTAGAAAGACTCGATCCAGTACCTTAACTACGAAATCAATGAGGGAATTAGTGCGGTAGCACAGCAGGTTGTCTTTATCCCCCTTTTTAGGTCTCGCTAGGCAGTGCGTAAGCAGTGGGACCTCTTGGGATTGCTCCAGGCTTTAGTTGAAACTTGTGCATGTTTTGCACGGTTTCCTATTAGTACTCGTGCATGTATGGCGTTTACCTCGCGGGAGCCAGCAACAGCGCCATCTGTTAGTAATTATCGCGCTGGCTCCCGCGAGGTAAACGCCATACATGGACTTCCGGCAGCGCACGCCACTTAAACACCTTTGAGTGGTGCCGTCTGTGGTATCCTGGTCATCTTTACACCCACAGCGTCGCTTTAACTTTCGCAGCTGCGGGCTGCCCTTGTTCTTACAATGTTCTCACATCCTTAAATCGCTTAAGCTTTTTGCTACAAAACATGCTTATTTTGATTCAATTTCCTCCACTCCAGCTGGCGTCGCATGCTGTTTTGATAGCCATTGCCTCCTTTGTTGCTGTACCGCACATTGACAATATTTTATGTCTGTTTACTTTGGGCCTAAATTCATCACTAAAAGTAAAAACGTCAAATGAAAGCGATAACACGAGAGTGAAGACAAACACACAGGAGTATAGATACAGAGCAAGAAAAGTAAACCAACACTCAGTCGAGCTGCGTAGGATCTGCTGCATTAGTTTGTCGGCGCCCAGATTTTCACGCTGGTTTGTCGGCGCCCAGGTTTTCACATGAACAGTTGTCTGTTCTGACCATTACAACCTGTAACTCTTCTGTCATATGGAGAACGGATTCGCACCCAAGGGCCTCCTGATTGCTTGACCAGTCAGTCCATGTATTTACAACAGTCCACCCTCCTCTCTATTCATCACAGGAGCATGTCTGCAAGACATGGAAATTCCAGTGAACTTCAGTTTATTTTAAACATAAAAGAACAGAATCCCCCAAATTTAATAAACATACTCTGTTTGATGAAGATGAAAAATGTCTATGCTTAACTGTGCAGACTGTAGAATAAAACGCAGGGAGGCCACAAGTCTGGCTTGCGTTTTTGCAAAAATAGCGAGCAGCTAACAAAAATAGGAAACAACTTTTATCAATGCAGTAGACCCGAGCAGCCACTGAAAATCAGTTTGAAGCTTGTAATGCTATTTTTTATTCCATTTAGATTTAATTCAGTTCAGGTTTTTGCACACTTCACTCCCATACAAGTCAAATGTAGCTTGAACATGTTACATCACCTCTCGCTGCCTGGCCCATCCTACTTCTCCATCATTGGTCACAGTCTGGCTCATCCTGCCTCTCTATTACTGCCTGGCACATCATGCCTCTCCATCACTGCCTCGCCCATCCTGCCTCAGCGTCACTGGCCACTGCCTGTCCCATCCTACCTCTCTGTCACTGGCCACTGCCTGTCCCATCCTACCTCTCCGTTACTGGCCACTGGCTGGTCCAACCTGCCTCCCCGTCACTGGCCACTGCCTGGTTCACCCTACCTCTCCATCACTCTCCATTACTGGTCACAGTCTGGCCTCTCCGTCACTGTCTGGCCCATCCTGCCTCTCAGTCACTAGTTACTGCCTGGCCCATCCTGCCTCTCCTTCACTAGTCACTGCCTGTCTCATCTACCTCTCTGTGTCTCTGCTTGGCCCATCCTGCCTTTCCGTCAATAGCTGACACGCTATGCCTCTCTGTCACCGGTCCCTGCCTGGCCCATCCTGCCTCTCCATCACTGCCTGTCCCATCCTGCCTCTCAGGCACCAGTCACTGCCTGGCTCATCCTGCCTCTCTGTGTCTCTGCTTGGCCCATCCTGCCTTTCACAACGTCCACCACCACCCGACCACCACCATGTCCACCACCATGTCCACCACCACCACCATGTCCACCACGTCTACCACCACCACCATGTCCACCACCACCACGTCCACCACCACTGCATCCATCACCACCATGTCCACCACCACCACCACCATGTCCACCACCAACACCACCACATCCACCACCAAATCCACCACATCCACCACCCCCACCACGTCCACCACCACTGTGTCCACCACCACCACAAGATCACCAGGTGTGCATCTCTTTCCTTGAACTGAATAGTACAATTTGTATTCGTCTCACATCGAGATTGCACCCAAAACGACACCGGAGAACATAAGACATATGAAGAATACGGTATGAAAGATTGACCAAAGCAACACCACAAAGAAGGACGAGTACGGGAGTTGGACTCCCCCCCATGCTAATACCACTAAAAACTTCATTCACACAAATTCACGTTTGGAACATTGAACTGTTATTTTGACACTGGAATACATTAAATTTTTCCTAAATAATTGTAATTAGTTCTGTGCGGACATTAAATAATGTTAAACGTTAAACTTATCTCAGTGTTGTCTGGGAAATGTAGTGCAATGATACGCTAGTTATACAGTCCGTTGTTAATGCTTACAGAGAAACGTGTAAATGTGCACACATGGAAGGAATCCACAACCGTTGTAATATGGGCGGGACTACTTTAAGTAAAGAATCAAACAGTTAGAAAAGTCACTCGCACCAGAAGTGTATTGTATACGCTGTGAAAACATGAAGGGAGATGCGATTTTAAACACTTACGAGATGGACTAAACATGGTAAGCGTAAAATAGCATTTAGCGATGTGTAGCACATAGCGGGCAAAAGTTCAGAGTATCGGAGAGGAAATTCCAGCGGGAGAGTGATTTAAAAATGGGAGTATTAAGTGTTGAATTAGTTTACAGTTTCATTTACGGTTATAATATGAAAGATTTAAGTGATGAAGTACTGAATTGATTAGCTAAAAATTGTCTTTTACATTTATATTTATAGCTTCCCCTGAAGAAGGAAATGTACTTTCCGAAATGCATTGGGCCATTTTAATAAACAGTATGGGATGTAGAACCCACGTTAGACGCCTGAGCCTTTTTGAAATAGTTTTGTTCACAATTGAGTAAAATGAATCGATTAACACATGAGATGAAATGAACTTAAATGGTTGAAAAATGATGAAGTAACAAGAGAAAAGAGGAGAAAATATTGATTCACTGCATTCAATGTAATACAGGGCAGTGCAACCTGACGTAATCGGAATTGGAGATTTCTTGTGTAATATCCACCACCACCACCACCACGTCCACCACATCCACCACCCACAACACGTCCACCATCCCACCACCATCACGTCCACCAGCACATCCACCACCATGTCCACAACCACATCCACCACCACCACGTCCACCAACACATCCACCACCACTACGTCCACCACCACCATGTCCACCAACAACACCACATCCACCACCACCACCACCATGTCCACCACCCCCACCACCACCACCACCACCCGTGGCGGGTATACTGTCACTGGTTTGCAGGGGTAATAGGAGTGTCAACCCTGGCTGTACATGGGACATTTAAGGATGCTTTAGGTGCCACCACGTCCACCACCACCATGACCACCACCACCATGTCCACCACCACGGCCACCACCACGTCCACCACAAGGCCACCACCACATCTACCACCCCCACCACGTCCACCACATCCACTACCACCACCACGTCCACCACCACGTCCACCACCACACCCACGTCCACCACGTCCACCACCACCATGTCCACCACCACCACCACGTCCACCACTGCGTCCAACACCACCGCATCCAACACCACCACTTCCAACACCACCACATCCACAACCACCACATCCACAACCACCATGTCCACCACCACCATGTCCACCACCACAACGTCCACCAACACCCCACCACCATGTCCACCACTACCATATCCACCACCACTCACCACTGCCACATCCACCACGACCACCACCACATCCACCACCACGTCCACCACTACCACGACCACCACCACCACGTCCACCACCACCACCACCATGTCCAACACCACCATGTCCACCACCACCATGTCCACCACCAACACCACAACATCCACCACCCCCACATCCTCTACATCCACCACCACCATGTCCACCACCACGACCACCACCCCCACCCCGTCCACCATCACGTCCACCACCATGTCCACCACCACCATGTCCACCACCACATCCACCACCACCACATCCAACAATACGTCCACCACCATGTCCACCACCACCACGTCCACCACGCCCACCACCACTACATCCACCACCACCACCACATCCACCACCACAACATCCACTACCACCACATCCACCACCACCACCACATCCACCACCACAACATCCACCACCACCACATCCACCACCACCACCATATCCACCACCACGTTCACCACCAACACCACGTCCACCACCACCACCATGTCCACCACCACCACGCGTGATGGGTAAACTGTCTCTGGTGGGCAGGGGTAATAGGAGTGTCAACTCCGGCTTTACATGGGACATTTAAGGATGCATTTGATGCGAGAAGGCGGGAATAGGGGCAAGAAGTATTACACCAGACCCAAGATACATTTTGAAGAGGCGCAATGTCACAGGGGCTCCTGTAAAAGCACCCACAGCATCTCCACCTCACAGTGACATACCTGCACGAGCCACTCACTCAAAACAAGCATTGGCATAGCCAATAGGTCAAGCCTTTGGGACCGTATTAGTGTTTAGCCATGCAACACTTGTTATGAATTGGAATGATAGTGGTTGTAGACCAGGAGGGCAACATCCCTTTCAATGCTGCGGCGTTCAATATCAGTGGCAGTACCGGAGCCCAGACTTCAATGTTGTCCTGGAAGAGATCTGGGGGAATCCCATCGGGCCCAGGGCCTTGTTTCGAGACAAGGACTCAATGCTCCTGTAAACATCCTTCAACGAGCAGGTAACTGGTGTGGCTGCTGTACTAGGTACTATATCTATTCGAGACCCTTCAAGAAGGGCAGCATTATATACCCTTTCAAAATGGGAAACCCACTGATCCGGGGTGATGTGATTGCACAGGATAGTTTTCGATGGCAAGAAAGTTAGGACAGACTAGAGTAACGAAAGTGTTTCGGAACTTGGGAGAAATGTACTGTAGAGATGCTATAACAATTAATACCAATTTTCTATCTGTAAATAAAAGTGTCAACCTTAATACTTAGATACTGAAAAACAATCACCTCTTCATAAACAACTTAAACAGTACCATGCGCTCAGGCTTTCGCATGCTACTCTCTACCAAGCCTGATCTCGCTTGCAACCAGTATTCTTACCACTGTCCACCAGAACAGTCTGTCCTCTAGTTTCATCCTCTTCTTGGACGCCTTTTAGTCCAAATAGCAATGCCTTCTTAACCACATGGATGCTGCAAATATTTCTCTGCTGTACTGCAGATCCTTCTTTCCCATTGTTCATGACGAGCTCAGCTCGTCATGAGCACACAAGCAGTGTACTGCATGACGAGCTGAGCTCGTCATGAGCATGGAAGGGGTTAATATATCTATGAGTCAGCGGTACAAGCAACTCAACTCATTTATACAGTTCTGGACTGACTCACCAACACGCTCTGTTCGTCCATGGTCTCCAGCTTGGTACAGAGCAAGCATCCTTGATCTGCCACAGCCGCCACCCTGACCAGTCTCGCCTCTCTTCAGGGTATGCAAATCGCTCGGGTAACGTAGGGTGCCGCAAAAACAGGTGAAAAGCTGGTCTGTCAGGTCGCTCCGCCCAGACCTGCAGCGACCCGGCTCTGCCGCGGTCAGGGTGTCAGTTATATTCTTCCTCAATGGCTCACCAACGTTCTCTTAGAGTATGTCGCCATGTTACTGGACCGCTTTGTACTAGCATGTAACCAAGAGTGCAATGGGTATTCTTGGAGGAACATCAACAGATCAATGTCGGTTCCATTTCTGGTGGACACTGGGCCCCCACCTCACCTAACATGGCTGAATCTGCTCTACCCATAGCGCTGTCTTTCACTCTCTCTGCCTCTCTCTCTCTCTCTCTCTGTTCTCACCCCTCCTGTGCTTTCTCTCCAGTTGTGGGTTAAAATTTACGTCCTCACTAAGGCAGAGCCACCACAGAAATCTCTCATATAGGAGCCATATTGAAGTGAGTGAGTTACCCGTTTAGCGCAGCACAAAGTACTTACAATAAAAGGCTATTGCACATTATCGATTGAGAACCAATATAACTACTGTGCAACTGTCAGGAATAAATTAGTTTCACAGTGATAAGCATCACTTCACGAAACAACGCTACAAATTCTTAGGCTGTGCTTTCAATGTTTCAACGTATCGATATTAAATAACACGCTGCAATTATTTTTTTATTATGTTAGTATATTTGGATTGAATCCATTCTACAATCCTTTCAAATCCATCTAACGAATGTGGACCGGGAGCTCAAATTACTGCAGACAGACTGTGTTTAATTTCAAACAATGAGTCTATTTGTCACCAAGAAAACTCTTCACTCGGTTCTGTGACTGCCTAACTGACACAATTACAGCCATGCAAAGGTTACAACCTGTCCCTCACTGTGTGTGCGGTGTGCATTGTGGTATCACAGCAAAACTCCCATGCTTGAAGTAAACCACAAGCCACACAGAAGTTAAGTAAAAAAGCAAATGTTATCGTAGGTCAATAATTGCTGTCCTGCAATGTTTCTTAAATTGATAGAAACACCATCTGAAACACTGTGATGTAAAGGGCTGTACAAACCATAATAAACAAAGTTCTCATGTGGGACTAGCAACAGGACACTATAAATGCTGGAGCTGTCTTATTTTAACATATTTTATTTAAATTCTATATAGCATGGAGGTTGTTGCCACCTGGCTGGTTTTATATTCGGCATGACCAGTATCTAAGAGTCCCTTCATGTACAAAAACTATCATTTGCAATGCAATAGGACTCACATTTATGTGAGACCTCTTGCATTGCAAACAGGAGTGTGGGGAGAGGGGGAGAAGGCACAGGCAACTGGAGTGCGGACGGGGGCGAGAAGGCACTGACAATGGGAGTGCAGGAGGAGGGAGAAGGTACATTAAAGAAAATAGTGTTCACAATCTAAATAACACTTACCGTGTAACACTCAAAGTAAAGGGGCCAGTAACCATGGAAGGATACAAATGACGACATGGCCATCATAAGGAGGGACTAACAAGCCTATAAACCAATTGGAAGACAGCAATTACGAACGACAAAGACACAAGTCAATGAGAAATAGGGGCGGGGGAGTGGGCTGAGCTACCCTAACGTACTGAACTACCACAGATCTTCCCTAGAGCAGCGCTTGCACGCTGACTCTAGGCTCGACCTAAAAATATGTATTTATTAATATAACACTATCGAGTATGACACAGTATCTCCTACATGGAGATAATCACAAAGCACACAATACTTAAGGACAGAAATGGCAGTAAATAGCACTAATACACAGTGGGCGGGGGGGGCAAACCATATACTAAAATAGTGGTATAAGTACCACGACTCAAGTCAAGATAGTGTCGAGACGAAGTAGAATTGCTGGGATACCAAGAAACCAGTGAGTAAGTAGGGACCCCAAGGTGAGTAAGTAGGGACCCCACGGAGGACGGGTGCAGTGTGGGAGCACAACTGCGTGCTCCGTACAATTCTATTTGGAAGTGGCAGTTGATGTTTTAGAGTTTAAGGACCCTTCACAGTAGACTCCGAAGAAACCCAATGAAAGATAGGAGGTTGGAGAGCCACACCACCTGTGGACACTGATGTACCTGGTTTACTAATCCCAGGGAAGCCGGGTGCATAGATCTAAAGTGGCATCAGAAACTGCTGCCAAACTCAATGGAGGACTTTGAAGAAGAGCTGCTGAGGAAGGAAGAAAAGTGTCAGTTGGAACTCAAAGGTGGATTCTTGTAGAAGAGTAGTAGTAGTGGAAAAGCTTTATTCGATTTTAGAACAAAATAAAATCATAAAAGCAACAATCATTATATACAGTTACATATACATCATAAATAGATACACAATAAGAATACTATTAAACAATATATGTATGTATACACATGTGAAAGCCTTTCAACCATACAATGAATCATATAAAAAGTTTGGATTCTGTCTGCTAATTATCTAAAATCAGGCATAACAATCTAGAATGGTACATTTCTAGGTCTCTGTAAGTCACCATAGGTGGCTCGGATTTTCAAACAGGTCTTAAGAAACATGGCAATGCATTTGGCATTTGATACTTGGTCTAAAAATTGTAGGGCCATAAAAGCTGGGCGGCATCTTCTCAGCCCCAGGGATAACAGGATTGGAATAATCCAGCGTTTGCGTGGTACTTCATAATATTTACAGAACAGTAATACATGAATATTGGACTGTGTCAGAAGTACCATCGCAAGGACACTGGATGATAGAGTTTGACCAATCCTGTCTTCCCGGGAATGTTACCAAGCGGAAAAACAAATTGAGCCTTAACCGAGTTAGCAAATATTTTTCATAGGTGGACAAACAGAAAGTAAGATATGGCTGGATGCCCTGAGTACATTGGATAGTTAAAATATGGCGATTGGTAGCTTTTTGGATTTCTTGTGCCATACGAAGTTCCCCCAAGTGAGATAAACAGAGCGATCTTAGGGCCTTTCTAGTAACAGTAGTTAAAATTACAGGTTCTTTGAAATATTTGGAAAGGCCCAGATCATTAAGGAAATTATGTACATAGGACAGCCATGGAACATCCAGCCAGTTGTCTAAGACCAAGCAATCTGCAATTAGTGCACGGGTCAAGCTACACTGCTCCGTCGTCCAGATGCGATGCCACAATAATATTGGCTGGATTTTTATGTAGTCAGCAATATATAACAATGCATAATTCAATATGGCAGGCAAAAGTTGGAGAGCACTGTGCAACAGCCAAAAGGTAGAGTATGAAATTATTCTCTGCCTTCTGCAAGGGGACCACAGATACATGGCCCCACACCCCAGCACCATATACAGCTACGCTATGGCACTTGGCGTAGTATATTTGCAAGAGTTCTTTTGGGGGTGGTTTCCCTATTTTACGAGAGAAAGCAATCAGCGCAGAGGAAGCTCTTAAAAATAGAAGATATCTACTATCAATGGCCGATTTCCAAGAGGAGGTATTATCAAATAATATACCTAAATAAGGATATGTCCTAGTGCAGTCTAACTTAGCTTTTTCAATACATATCCTTTTTTTCTTATTTCTCTTTTTGCCTAGATGCATGACTAGTGTTTTCTTAATATTGACCCTTAAGTCTAATGAAGCCATAAATTTACAGTATGAGTTTAGCTGGTTCTGGAGTTGTACTGGGGTGCGAGCCATAATTACCGCGTCATCCGCGTAAAGTAACGCGGGAATTGGACGACGGGCGATTGTTGGGAGGTCCTGACTCCCTTCTAACATGGCCTTCTCAAGGCCGTTTGTGTACAGGTTGAATAGAAAAGGAGCCAGGACACACCCTTATGTGACTCCCTTAGTTACTGCAAAGGAATCTGTGAGCTCTCCATTCACCCCAAATCTCACCCTTGCCGATGCTCCTGAATACAGCTCACGCAAAAAGGATACTATTTGGGGGTCCACTCCCATTTCTGCTAGGATTGACCACAGCCTAGAGTGTGAAACACAATCAAAGGCTGCGGTCAAATCCACATAGACCAGGTGAAGATTGCCTTTCTTCGCCTGGACATATTTCCCAATTAGAAGGGAGAGATTCAAAGCCTGCTCCACGGTACCCAGTCCCTCCCGGAAACCGTATTGCAGGTCTGTCATGATGTTGTTATCTTCAGACCAGACATGCAATCTCTCCAGGATCAAGCGACCTGCAACTTTACCAAGGGAATCCAGGAGGGAAATGGGCCTGTAGCATGCTGGGTTGTTTCGGTCACCCTTCTTAAAAATGGGGAGCAGGATAGATGTAGACCAAGATTTTATGAGACCACCTCTTAGTGCCGCTTCAATTACTCTGGTTAGTACTGGCGACCAAAGCTCCTGGGTATGCGTATAGATGTCCAGCGGAACGCCGTCCGGCCCAGGAGCTTTACCAGGCTTTGAAGAGGACAGAGCGTTGATTACTTCCTCCTGGCTAAAAGTTAGTTCGAGGGGATAAGGGGATGAATATGGGTTTTCACTATGATGTGCTTCCTCAGCTAAAAAAATCTGTGAAAAGTGGGAAACCCAACCCTCTGCGGTAATCGCTACTTCCACACTAGGGCCGGTCTTTGCCGTGTTCAAGAAGGGTGAGTTAACCACTTTCCAGAACATTAAGCTGTCTTTCTTTTTACAACTCTCATGGAGCTTCTCCCACAGATCTTTTTTCCTATCATTTTTACAGTCTTTTTTCGCTTTATTATAGAGTTTCCTCAACCTCCTAATTTCTAGTTGATCCCTCTCGGTTTTATGTAGGGCTGATTTTAAAGCGGATAGGGCATAACTGCTTTCGATATTAAACCATCCTTTTTCCTGTAGGCCATTCTGCTTTTGTTTGCGAAGGAGCTCTTTGCTAATCACTTTGGTTATATCAATAAAATAATTCAATATTTCCTCTTCAGTAGAAAGAGGGTTTAAACATATTTTGAGATTGATTTAACCACTTGGCTGCTAAGGGGTATGCATGTAGGTCCATTGACTTTCCATTGAAATCAATGGGCCCTACATGACGAGCTGGGCTCGTCATGAGCGTCGAAGGGGTTAACAATGACGTTTTGTGTGATAACGTCTGGGTCAACTTGTAGTGTAGTTCCTATTATCCCAATAGGCTCTGCGCATTGGAATAATACCTTCAGTAGTATAGACCCAGGACGGAGGTTAACTAGGTCTTCTACTGACGATATTAGACTTAAAGTTTTGGATTTGCCAGCTAGCTCAGAGTTCACTGAAAACTTTCTCAAATAGGCAAGGAGGAGTTTAACCTCCCTGGATAGACAAGAAGGGATTTAGTTTCTGACAACCATAGAACATGACAACTTTGCTCTCCCCTAATCAAGAGTGTATCTCTAGAGTCGTGTGAAAACAAAAGACAACTTATTTTACTCAGTCAGTTCAGTGCATTCTTAGTTTCACCAGATTGTAGAGAAAAGGAAGAGACGGGCGTGTTCAATAAAAGATGTTATTTATTGATCAGTCTCTTTTCTCGTACAAGAGAAATTAATCGATATTATTGCGATACTTATGGTTAAGTAAAGTGCATACAATAAAAGCAGGAGTATAAAATAATACTGCAGAAGCATTGATATGGTTTCTAAGCCATATGATATTTAAAATCGATAAAATAGATATATACATATATACATTGACTAATCGTACTCAACTGGTGCTTCTAACCACGCCTACCCCAATGTACCTGACCTAAGCCTAATACGTGGGCGGGAGTAGATAAGTAGCAGTTTAAGTTAAGTTTGTTTTGCCAAGTGACTGACTCAAGAATTCTCTGTAAGGGGTTGTTCAGTTCTGTACCTGAGATCTAGAATGGTTGAGGGCTGGTATCTCTCGTCTCTGGTCTTGATATTCCAGC
This sequence comes from Lissotriton helveticus, assembly GCF_964261635.1. Classification (NCBI taxonomy): domain Eukaryota; kingdom Metazoa; phylum Chordata; class Amphibia; order Caudata; family Salamandridae; genus Lissotriton; species Lissotriton helveticus. Next base: position 1,797,334,985 of record NC_136068.1, read on the forward strand.
TGCCTGCGAGGGCCGCTTGGAAGCGCCGGAGCTGGATTTCTCGGCAGGAGAAAAGCAGCGTCTCGTTCTCAGCGCGTCAGGGAGGCGGGGCAGCGCGTGTGGGCTTCGCTCTCTGCTGGGCTCCTCAGCACGTCTCGCTGCTCCGATCTCGTCACCACCGCGTGTGTTTGCTTAAGGCAATGTCGGTAATATTTATACCTGTAAGGTGTCGAGATTGACGTAAGGATGGACATAGATACGTCAATAAGGATGTCATACGGACTGGTCGTTAGCACATTCTTTACTGAAGTTCTCGGTGAAATCAAAACAATGGCCGCAGGGATTTTCCCAGGTTGTCATAGGTTTGATTTGTTTTGAGAGCTCCGTATGCCTTATCAGGGGCTGGAGGAATAGTGCTTGCCTAATTAGATGGCAAGCGTTATGACCTAATCAGATAACGCGTTCCTGTGCCGTGGTGTGGCTTAATCAGATAACGTTTTTTTGCACCGTGGGATGGCTGCTAGTTAATTATTAACCAGAACAGGGTCAGGAATAGGGGGATCGATACAGAACCTATAGGAATACATCACACCCACTCCACGCTGACTATGTCCATATTTACAAATCTAGGCATAGTAAATATACAGTAGTGTATGTGTATACCGTACCACCCCAAAATACATCCATATGCATTTTGAAATTATGTAATATACGAGAAAAAAATAATCCTAAGCATTATATGCACTCAAGCAGTAGAAAAATGCTAAATTAATCACGCATATTCATACATCATTATTAATAAAATATTGAAAATAACACATGAAATGGCTCTTAATACAGAAGAAAAAGTGCGAGACCATTTCATCACAAAATAAAATATTTATGAACAGGCCAGAGGGCAGCTAATGACTCTAAAGGTCCTAAAATAGAAATATAGTTCTCTAAGACTAGTTTCTACTTTAAGCAGAAGATAAGTGTCCCGAAAAATTGCTAAATATTTTGGGGCCGCTGAAAAATTATGTTCCGCTGTCCATAAATTGGAGAAAAATTTGTTCATTATACTTTATTATCAAAATTGAAGGCCAAATTCAGGGTGTTGGGAACGCCTTGTGCTAGCTTGCTCAAAAGTCATTATTTCTGCTCTGGTGAGAACATCATATCATTTAGACTCTCGAAAAGCTGTCAACAGCTTCCTGTGAAAGTTCCATTAACTCGGAAAAAGATGTTACCATGCATTCATGAGCATGATTGCCTCCATTGATGTTTTGATCAGCATAGCTGACAGAAGGTCGTACCTGATCGATGCTGCTTTCATCTTGAACCTCACTACCCCTCAATCGTAGTGGTGAAGTCTCCACGAATGCCGTCATCAGGATTGGTAGCCGCGGGGGACAGCACAATGCATGAGCCGTGACCGGACCCAACAAAGTTTCTGCATCCATTGGCGCATCCGATTGTAGCGTCAGACAGGTGTCCAACACGCATTCTTCTCCGCATAGCAAGCACCTTAATACAGGTAAAACACAGCTTTGCCACATAGGTCTAAATGAAAGAAACCAAGTCATGTTCAGCTCTCTAAGTCGGGACAGTCCAAGGATTTTAGATATCCGGTCCCGGTATCCAATGGCTAGGATTGTTTCTTCCCTTGTCGCAGGTGTTTTGTCTGTGACACGGTTTGCCATAGCGAAATAACAGAATCAAAAATAGGATTCCTGCCACTAGTCCCAAAAGGAGAGGAAGTCCACCAAAGATGGAATGGACAAAGTCTAGAAAAATACCCAGAATGGCTTTAAATGGTGTTAGAGCCCCCGAAAACACTGTCTTAAATACATTTGAGACTCCACTGGTATCAGAAATATTTAAGATTTCGTTCAGGATTTCTGCGAAATGTATGGGGGAATTAGTTGATAACAATGAATGAATCTCTGCCCTTGTCCTTGCAACTTGGAGATCATACGTTTCTTTTGATGACGTGAGCCTGGTCGGCGTCTGAAGGAGCACAGTTTTCATTCTGCTTAAGGTATCAACTCTAATGGAAGAAATTTTCAAATTCGGCCATAACCTTGCCTCCCTGTCTGGCATTGCGCTGGGGAACAATACTCGTTCACAGCACATGACCTTCGCAGTCGTAGTTATGAGATAAGCTATTCCGGGCACTAAGCTACAACATCTGCGGTCTACAATTATAATGTAACTCCTGTTCGATAGTCTCCTAAAGAATGGTTCTATTTGTGTCGCAGGTGTGCCTAGCTGGTGACATGAAAGGTTATTTGAGGACCCTTCACAGGCTCCGTGTAAACTAATACCATTACACAGAAGTGTACCGCTTAGTGACATTGCACAATTATTGCCACTAAGAAACACTTTCCGGCCTTTATTACTGACACATGCATGTGAATAGGGCAAGTTCCATGTTGACTTAATGTACCCTTTACCCAATTTTTCGTACATGCCAGCCTGTATATATTTTTGGCAGTATTGAAACCTGAAAGTAGATATTGGAATATTAATTATTCCATGTATTATCCATTCACTGACAGGTCGTTCTGACATTGTCAATGGTAATCTCTCGAGTTTCTCAATGCTCAGGATTGTATAATCAGCACCCTTCTGTGCCATACTGATTTGTTTATCAGTGAGGTTAAAGATATTGAATAGTGACGTTGTGTTGATTAAACGCCAAGGCACATAGCCTGAACGCAGATTTTGTAACGTCCAGCCAAGTTGTACAATAGAACGCAATTGGGACTGACCGTGTTGTAATAACAGTAAGTCTTGCGATATTATGTCGATTGCTGAAGACACAATGCTGTCCAAAGAGTATATTCTGGAGGACAGAGTCATTAACCCATTGTCCACTACAGAAAGTGATTTTTCCAAATTAATACGGTCAATTTCCTGTATTTTCTCTGATGTTTCAATTTGAGTTATTTTCCAGGCTTCGTTATAAGCTGCATATACAGAGGCTGCTATGAAGCATTTTTGACGCTGTTTGCGCGGTCCCATAATGAAATCACGCAAGTCAGCACCATCAGTAAGTAAAGTTAGGTGTTGCTTAATTTCTGACAGTGTGGATGTTTGTAGCCATTGAAGGCAGAGCTTGCCCACACTGTACGTGGTAATTATCCCTGGGTGTTGTCTTTGGGAATATCTAAGGTCTGGCCTGGTCAATTTGAACCCCTGGATTTTGTTCAGGAATCTGTCTTGACAGTTATTAGTATCTGTGGGCCAGATCAACCACTTTTTCCAATCTGGATGTGTTCTGTTTTGGCTTAATATATGGTTTACGTCTATCTCCTCATCTATAGAGCTATTACTGTTCATTGTTGGCTTTGGAATAGACGGTTTGTTTAACTCTTTGATTTTGGCTAGGCCAAGACAGGTAGTTTGTTGAATAGTGTCATTCAAAAATATAATTTGTTCTGGGATCATGCAGGCTCTAAACAATGATTCTATACCTTGTACTTGCCATTCCTTTGTACCCCAAACACTTTTTACTTCAACATTTTTGTCCCAGTAATCAAAACCAAATGTACTAATTTGTTCAAAAAACGAGTCTGAATATATCAATTTAGTGTTTGTAAGCATGGTCTTTGTACCTGTCTTATTTGATAATTTGAAAAAAAATGTTTCTGCATTACTTGTGTTGAACCCTGAAAAATATGAATATTTGTCATAAAAAGTTCTTGAGCTACCTTTTGGAGGGGTTGCACAGTGTTCCCATTGATTATAATTTAAAACATTTCTAGGCTGTGCTTATTTATGCAGATAATGATTACTATAGTGATTATAGCAGAACATTTTATCATAATTAGATGAACCCTGCAAATAATCATCTTTTGTAAATTTAGCAGACATCACTAGATCAGACATCATATTATTAATGCTTTCAACGTCCCAATCATCAGCAACTGAGCTCGGTTTTACAAAGTCACTCAATGAGATCTTGATTTGATGTGGATACTTCAGGATTTCAACCGGACCATAGATTTCATAATCAGTATTGTCCCATGCTACCCCACCGGGTATAGGATTGGCTGTGAAGTTGACTGAAGAAAGTTCTCTTTTCTCGACGTGCGAGGACGTGTGTGGTTTGAGGATCAAGTTGATTTTCTGGCTTGCTGTGTCCATTTTAGCATATTTTCCCTCAATGAAGTGTCCCAAACATAGTACCATGATGAGCCAAAGTATGAGGATAAGTGCACCTAAGGCCACCCAGAATTCAATCCATGGAGAAATCAGATAGGTTTCTTTCAGATGTTGAAAAAGTTCCTTAGCTTTATTTTTAAAGGTTTTTGTTGATGTTTGTTCCTTTGATTCACTCAGGTTTTCAGATGAATCACTGAAGTTGATGAAGTAACCGGATGCCGTTCTGTCTATTGTTCCTATTGCTTCAGGATTGCTATTTGCTTTATCAGTTTTTTTTGTTGCAGCAGAATAGTCATTTGTTACTTCATTGTAGATTGGTGTGTCTCTGCTAAATATTTTTATTTGGGTTTTTAGAGGGTTAAGTTCCATAGCATTGTTGCATAGTCCTTGTTGTTGTTCTTTTGGCATTTCAAATGTGAGTAGCCTCTTAGATTGAACCTCTGTGTTTGTAGCAAACCTTGGTGTTCTACTACTCATCGGGAGTCCACTTGGCCTACTGTTTGTTATCGGCCACATGATTGTGGTTTTATCAGGTCGATTGATACAACTCTGTTCTCCTTTTTACCAGCAAGGGGCGGTAGTATTACTGATCTTGTCCCGTTGATAGACAAGACAGGAACTGCTTTTCTATAAGAAGGCCCAAATTCCTTCTTTACCGTGATCTTTTCTCTGACTAGATCCCCGACTTTTGGAATCCAGACAGGTCTTGCTGGGACAGGTGGTTTTTCTTCAGTGGTCGTTGGCTGTTGTTTCAACTTTATGTTGCTCAGGTCTTTCCTTGTTTTGTTTAAGTCCTGTAAAATAGCCAAACGATCTTTGATATCAAAGCTTTTTTCTTTAACCACTGAAGTCTGACTGTCAAGATCTAAGACCATCATTCTAGTTCCAAACAATAATTCGTACGGACTGAATCCCCTCAGAGAATTTCTTGGCATGTTATTTAGACTACGTTGGACACTTATTAGATGTTTGACCAACCCAGCTCCCGAACCTAATACCTTTGCTGTTATAGATTGCTTTATGCCTTTGGTTTTTTCTTTACACCATCCCGTATCCCTCAGGAAGGAAGTGAGAAGAGTCCCGCTATGCTATGCTCATCTGGCCTTGCTTCCCCATAAGCTTGAAGGCTAAAGGGAATACATTAGTCAAAACGTAGCATGCTCCTAGCGTAAATGCCGTTATAGACTCGCAAATCTTTTTATAACAGTCCAGACGTCAGCCGAGCGCTGGGGTCCTACATCATGAGTGTAAATTAGTCTTTATGTGTTAATATAACGCTTTTTGTGATGGGTACTTTTTATTCTTGTTGTGTTTCTGGAGCGAAGTGCCATGGTAATAGTCCTCCTCGCTCGCCACTGCGATCTCTATTGCAGTCTGGGCAGTTCTTTACAAAGATGTGATGATGCAGGCTCATACCTGGCCACCAGTACACTGATTGTAATTCTTCCAGAGAATCTTTTTGTTTAAGGTGTCTGAGACCCTCACCCATATGTGCGTCAGCTATTAACAAGCCTCTCCTGTCCGTGTTTGGAATCACTCTATCCCCCACTCCAGGGATTCGAGCAAAAGGAACGTAGTTTGCATCGATTATGTATGTATAGTTGAGTGGATAATTGATCGGTAGCGCCGAACAGTCAATCAATCAATCAATCATATCATTTGTAAAGCGCACTACTCACCCGTGAGGGTCTCAAGGCGCGAACAGTCGCCTTTTGATGACGTTTTTACTGCCAGCACTGTTTCACCGTCAATGTATTTTACTGCACGCTTTTTCTTGACTACGGAAGCCGATTCAGTTGCTGCCGTTGTGGCTTTCTCAGCCAATGAATTCCCTGCAACGTGAACGCCATCACGCTGATGACTCACTGAATGTATCACGTGAGTTTTTGGTAGTTCTTTCTGTAAAAGAGCTACTTGTTCCCAAAGCACTTTTTGCTTTATTGTTGCACCTGTGTCATCTTTGTAACCGTTTTGTATCCATTTCTGTAAATCGTTATTGTATGATTTGACGCAGTAATACGAATCGCACACAATAAGTGTCGGGAATTCGCGATCGGCATTATCTAGCGCCATTTTTAACGCTATTATTTCAGTTTGTTGTTCTGAATTATTGTCCACTGAGTGTGTTTTTGTAAGTAGAGGTCTTAATTTACCTCCGCGCCACACTTCCTTTACAATTTCGCATGTTGCCTTGTAAGCCAGCTCTCCCCAAACTGAGGGTTGAGCATGCCCGTCTGTATGTATTACACAGGCGTATTGTCGTAAAGGCAGAATGTCGATTGGCAGAGGGTATGTCATTTCATATTCTAGATATTTTAATTCCTTTAATTCTGGATCAAAGTAGTATTTTACTCTGTCCGTTGTAATTGAATTCACCCATTGTATCCATTCTGGATTCAACGCTGTTGTTGGTAAATTACATGGGGTTGTTAATGCCTCAAAGGCTGACTCCGCTGTTCTGACTGTGATACGTCTACCGTCAGCGTTGTCTTTTTCTCTTGCTATAGCCGTTTGAACTGCATGAACAATGTTTTCTTTAATACTGAACTTCTTTTCAGCTTCTTTGTACAAGTGTGATTTGTATGCAATTGGTACCTTTTCTCCCTCATTAGAGGTCAGGTATGTGAATCCGCATCTTCCTGGGATGACTCGAATCACAAGATTACGTGTGTTATCACGTGTTTCTAATTTTGTTTTAATTAGCATGTCTGTTTGTAAAGATCTCAAAATTTCTGTGTGTTTTTGAGTCCAATTGATTCTTTTAAAATCTGGTTTTATTAGATCATAAAGGGGTTTTACCCTTTCTGCGTAATTTGCAATGTATGTTCTTCCGAAATTTAGGAAGCCTAGAATTGATTGTAAGTTTTTTAGTGTTCTAGGAGCTTGGAGTACAGCACATTTCTCTAGGAAATTGTCAGCCAGGCTTTTGCCTTCACTTGATAATTCATATCCTAAAAACAGGACTGTTAGATGGGCAATTCTTGATTTTTTAAAGTTGAATTTGTAACCCTCTGCTGCGAACCCAAGTATTATGGTGTTCACTCTCTTCAAGTGAGTATCCAAGTCATCATCTGTTAGGTAAATGTCGTCGACATATGATAATGCCTCGTCATCGTATGTTTGTAGTAATTCTGTTACTCTCTTTGAGAATAATCCTGGGCTATTCTTGTGCCCCTAGGGTAAACGGCAGAAACGTTTTTGCGAGCCATTTACCGAGAATGCAGTCAAATATCTGCTCTCTGGTGCCATTTTTTGACAAAAGAAGCCATTAGAGATGTCTAATGTTGTTTTGTATTTTTTGCGCACTATGTTATTCATTAGTGCAGCACTATGTGAGTTTTGTACTGCAAAGGTTTTGCAACATGAGTTAAGGTGTCTGTAGTCCAAAACTAGACGATATGAGTTGTCTGGTTTGGAGACAGGAAACAAAGGATTGTTCATTTGTGAGGTGCAAGTTTCAATCACCCCCTGGTATTCAAGTTGATCTAGGATCTCTTTTACCTGTTTTTAGCTTCTTGCTTAATTGGGTACTGCCTCTGTGCAGTAGGTTGTGATTTTAACTGGATTTTGTGAGGAGGAGAGTCCTCATCCCATCCTACATGATTTTTATATAAAGCAGGAGCTTGAGCTACTGCCCACTTTCTAGCAAGTGTATATTTTTTATGAATTGGAATATGATTTGAGAAGGCAGGCATAATTATTTCTTCGCCATGAGGGCACTCCCTGACAAACTCGGGTGGCCAGTCTCGTTCAGCTAGAAGGATGTCATAGCCCTGGGAGAGATTATCCCAAAAGAGACCCCTTATTTTTCTAGTCTTATCCCCCTCTATACGTAATGTTATTTCATATATTTTGTGAGGTTTGCTAACTCTGGTGTATGCAGTTTCCACTTGAATATATTCATTCGTGTCCACTGTCTCCAGATGATTCATAAGGACTTTGCGAGCTATGCTCACTTCTGCTGCGCTGTCTAGCATTGTCTGAGCCCATTCTCCGTTTTTCAGCTGTGTATTCTCGGCATCTTTGACTACTTTAATACTGGCTACCTTCTTTTTTGGAAATTGTAACTTTTTATTTGGATGAGCAGGTTCCTTGTCTTTGGACTTGACGTGCTCTTCCCTGTGTTCTGATCGTCCTCTTCTTTCCGATTTCTGCGAGGAAGTCTGAAAAGATTGAGAGGGACGTGTATCATTATCTTGATATCTATCAGGTTTCTTTATATTATCCCTATTTCTAAGGTTGTATTTTTTCCCAGAGGGCTCACTTTGGGGAGACCTGCGTCCTTGGTTCGGAGATCTTTCTCTCCGCCGAGGAGACCTTCCTCTGGACTGGAATCTTTTTTCTTTAGGATTGGATTGTTTGTTTCCATCCCAGCTCTTTTTTTGAGTGTTTAAATTATTTTTAATAAATATCTTTTCAGGACTTTCAATCAGTTGAGGTTTTACCGGTATTCCACCCAGACTATCTCTTCGTAGTTCTTCATAGGATTTCTCTATGATTCTGGCAATTTCAGTAGGTTGGTCTGCTATATCTGTCTCTTTTAACCTTTGGCGGATCGCCACGTTTGCTGCTTCTCCCTTTATGTTGGCTAATAATATAGCCGAGACCTGCTTGAAGTCTTTCAGTAATTTCATACCAAGAGTTAAAGCGGGTTCTGGACCATATTCATCTTGAATTTGTTTTAGCACATCTGGTATTACTGACATGGATGGTACACCATGTGTTTTTGTGTATATGGAAGCAAAGACTGTACCCCAAGTGTCACAGTCCTCCACGTGTGGTGCGATTCCCATTGGAAGACAGATAGTCAGAATCCTGTGTTTATCTACAGGGGTGGTGTCTGGAAAACCGCCTCTATTTGAGTGATTTTTTGTGCTAGCCAGAAAGGTATTTGTTCCCGTTTTGCGGGTGCTTTACCTAGACAGGACTGTATGTTCTGTGGTGTAATTTTATTTGTGTTACCCTGATGAGGGGTCAGCTGTAGAATTTTACTTGCTGGTTGGATTGTTGAAGTCCGCATTACATATTGGACTAATTGTCTATGTATTTTGATTAGTTGTTTTAGCTGTATTAAAAGCTCTGCTGCAGACATTTCTTCAATGTCTGGATGTGGTGTATATCCGGCTAGGACCGGCCACGTTGCTCCTGGTCTACCTAGTGGACCGAGCCTGGTGATGTGATTATTATGTTTTAGGGCGCCATTAAACAAGAGCAGGTGCTCTTGGAATTTGAGTGGTACTTCCACCTCCTCGAAAGGAGTGTAGGTATCCGGTGGTTCCTCTATTTTATAATAGTGGAACTCTTTTGTTACAGCGTTTGCTGCTGGAAAGTTCATCCATGAATAGAATACCTCTGTCTGCCGATATTCGTGTGCCTCAATTACGAATATGACTGTACCACCTCTCGATGTCAGTCCATTTTCTATAAGTTTTAAAGTTATAGATTTTCTTATGTTGACCGGGATGAGTTTTATATCCGGGTCATTTTGTAGCAGAGTATTATCAGCTGCTAGGAGTTCAGCTGCTAGTCTAACTGTCTCCCTTTCATCATCACTGTCTACCATTCTACCGACAGGAAGGTTATTCTGTTTGTTTGCAGATCAGGTTTCTATGGAAACAAAGATTAGATGCACAATATTTTGGAACAGTGTATCCTTCAACGTTGACTAAACCAAGAACCATACATAGGAGTCTCCTCCTGCGAGGTTTGGCGGATATGACCTTTCACCCACTCCAGACGTCTTTGGAGTATTATGAGAAAAAAGGGGTTCTGTGTGAAAAAGCACGACTGAGTTACTCTAATGTCTTGCGTTAGTTTTATCGCCTATCCAAACGGTTGGGCGCAATGTAGTGTAGTTCCTATTATCCCAATAGGCTCTGCGCATTGGAATAATACCTTCAGTAGTATAGACCCAGGACGGAGGTTAACTAGGTCTTCTACTGACGATATTAGACTTAAAGTTTTGGGTTTGCCAGCTAGCTCAGAGTTCACTAGAAACTTTCTCGAATAGGCAAGGAGGAGTGTAACCTCCCTGGATAGACAAGAAGGGATTTAGTTTCTGACAACCATAGAACATGACAACTTTGCTCTCCCCTAATCAAGAGTGTATCTCTAGAGTCGTGTGAAAACAAAAGACAACTTATTTTACTCAGTCAGTTCAGTGCATTCTTAGTTTCACCAGATTGTAGAGAAAAGGAAGAGACGGGCGTGTTCAATAAAAGATGTTATTTATTGATCAGTCTCTTTTCTCGTACAAGAGAAATGAATCGATATTATTGCGATACTTATGGTTAAGTATAGTGCATACAATAAAAGCAGGAGTATAAAATAATACTGCAGAAGCATTGATATGGTTTCTAAGCCATATGATATTTAAAATCGATAAAATAGATATATACATATATACATTGACTAATCGTACTCAACTGGTGCTTCTAACCATGCCTACCCCAATGTACCTGACCTAAGCCTAATACGTGGGCGGGAGTAGATAAGTAGCAGTTTAAGTTAAGTTTGTTTTGCCAAGTGACTGACTCAAGAATTCTCTGTAAGGGGTTGTTCAGTTCTGTACCTGAGATCTAGAATGATTGAGGGCTGGTATCTCTTGTCTCTGGTCTTGATATTCCAGCTGCCTGCGAGGGCCGCTTGGAAGCGCCGGAGCTGGATTTCTCGACAGGAGCAGCGTCTCGTTCTCAGCGCGTCAGGGAGGCGGGGCAGCACGTGTGGGCTTCGCTCTCTGCTGGGCTCCTCAGCACGTCTCGCTGCTCCGATCTCGTCACCACCGCGTGTGTTTGCTTAAGGCAATGTCGGTAATATTTATACCTGTAAGGTGTCGAGATTGACGTAAGGATGGACATAGATACGTCAATAAGGATGTCATACGGACTGGTCGTTAGCACATTCTTTACTGAAGTTCTCGGTGAAATCAAAACAATGGCCGCAGGGATTTTCCCAGGTTGTCATAGGTTTGATTTGTTTTGAGAGCTCCGTATGCCTTATCAGGGGCTTGAGGAATAGTGCTTGCCTAATTAGATGGCAAGCGTTATGACCTAATCAGATAACGCGTTCCTGTGCCGTGGTGTGGCTTAATCAGATAACGTTTTTTTGCACCGTGGGATGGCTGCTACTTAATTATTAACCAGAACAGGGTCAGGAATAGGGGGATCGATACAGAACCTATAGGAATACATCACAAACTTTAGCCCATTTAATCGAGTACCCGTTAGTTTTATCCAAAGTCAGGGCTCTTTGGTTCAACAGGCCCAATTTATCAACAGGAGCAGATCCAAACGGAACTGTGATAGTCACACTGTTTGGGAAATGATCGCTGCTAGCCTCATCTCCAGTACAAAATGTCTGCAAATCATCCCTCATGTGATTGGAAGTCAAAATGAAATCTATTGTGGTGCTGCAGCCCCTACCGTGAAAGGTAGGTGAAAAATCAATTGGGGGTACAACTAACTCGTTGGAAAACCCCAGTCCTAACATAAAAACGTTTTTCATTTAAAATATTCCCGACATTTGAGTGAGCGAAGTGAGTTAAAGGACTCCCCTCCTCGTCCACGATACCGCAATTAGAGTTAGAATATTCAGTACATAAAGGAATATTGTAATCACCACCCCAAATTAACTTGAACGGAAGAGAACGATAACATTTCCGATGTTCCTCTAGAGTGATGGTTATCTTATTAACAACTTTCACAAAATCCAAAGGCAACATATTATCATAAAAATTTACCAGAAAATATGTATGCCCTTGGTCCACTGAAAGTTTAATTATCTGATAATTCTCTTCAGTTGCTATTTCAGTGATCTTCTTACATGGGAGGGTATTAGATATATAAACTGATAAACCTCCCTTAGGTCTACCGGAAGAAGAGGGACAGGCTCTAGAGAAATACAATCTATAACCCTGTAGTTGTATCTCGGCTTCCGACCATGTTTCCTGGCAACATACTACAGTGTGGTTTCTAACTATTTCTAACCAGTTAGGTTGCTCAAATTTTGTCCGCAGTCCTGCGACATTCCAAAATAGGATAGAAAGAATCAGACTACCCGACTGGAGAGCCATAGGGGAGAGTTGCCGCTGTATATTTCGTGCTTCGATTTCCACTGTTTGCCCCTGTGGCAGCGAAAAGACATTTTGTGATAGGACGTTGGACCGTTCGTTCGGAAAACTAACGTCATTGGTCTTATTTGGGGGGTCTGGAATACATGGTGTGTTACCACAAAGATCTTCAAAAGAAGAGACCGTCTCCACCATCTGCCCTTGAGGTAACGGGGGAGGAACCTGTAATTGACTGCGGTGCCCAAAATTTGTGGCACAATTAACCAGGGCCCTGTGTAAGGAGTCGGTTTTATCAGTAAGAGCACCACGGTGATCATCCATTAGAGTGTCCTTTACAACCATTGTCGGCCTGTCCAGGGGAGGGGGGTTAGAGTTGTTTAAAAGGATTGGGGTGATGGTTAGTCACTCGATGTCGTCTAGGCCTGACAGAATGTCAAAGCGATTCTAAATAGGGATCGTGTATGGTCTTGTTATCGGGTGATAATTATAATTCCCTTCCCATGTATGTGAGCCATTCCATGATAAAGGATAGTGATCCCATGGGGTCCTAGCAGGGTCATTATAATATTGAAAGATAGGTCGAGAATAATTAGCCTGATGTGGATGAAAAGGCCTAAAGGGGGCACCCTGCTGATGAGATGAAAATCTGGAATGATCAACACGTTTATCGGAATATGGTCTGTGTAGGGGGTTTCTTCAGCGAATAAAGACCTAACATCATCTTAATCTGGAATACCATATTCCTAGGATAGAAATACGTGAGGTCTCGGGCTATAATTTCATTGCTACCATTTGGAGGAAACCAGTCTAGAATGTGACTAACTGCCCTGGTATCTCTAAAGTTTATTACAACAATGTCCCCTGTAATGTTTTTTATAGTAGGACCTATCCAGGGAAGGCGCCTCACGTGTAAAATTTCGCCATTCACGTATGGAGGAAGTGGTCGATTTTTCTTTAGCCAAAATATGACCTTATTCTTTAGCTGGTTATGGTTTTCGTTGATATTCTTTTTACCATCTATTCCTTCCTCCAAGGGCGGGACGCCAGTGAGCACCACCACTAACGGAACTGCTTCCGGAGGCAGCTCTATGTTTAGCCTCTTAAGGGCGGTCGACCTCACTACGGCCTCGGGACGGTAATTTTATCAGGGTTTACTGCCGAATTTGTCCTTCCTTTTTCCTCACCTATTCTAGCACTGTTTTTTTCTTTTGTTTGTGAAGCTATAGTGGACATTAGTTTAGGAGCTTCCGGGGTGGGTAGCTTTACAGGATTAATGGCAGATAAATCAACAACATTAGAAGGCACCTCCTTCGTTATGAGTACTACAGGAGGTACTGCGGAACCCCTCATTCCTCCTTTGATGTCGATTATTACCTGTTCCAGATTCCCCAGTTGTTGGCCTATTTTTTGTAATCTCTCTACCAAGGGTAGTATGAGCGACCTAATTAATTTTTCAATGTTACCCATTAAGTTAACACCTAATTGTTCAGGTATTGAGAGGGATGGTTCAGTAGATGAAACAAGCGGCACAGGTGTAGGGGATATAAGACTCATGGGTTTAGCGCAGTCGGAGTAATTTAATTTATTAAGTTGGGGTCTTTTACCCCCTTTCCTCCTTTTTTGGGGGGGTGGACCTTGCGGACGTGGGTTTATCAAGGCATTTGTACAACTATTAACATGATCAACCGCAGGTAGTGGTGAAACTGACAAGCTCCCGGCCGATTGGGTTAAGATTCCGGGGGAAAAAGAGAGATCTATAAGCAGGTCATTGTTAGTAACCAAGGGTGGAGTAGTGTTTTGGAGGAGTAATGGGATGCTATTACTATTACTAATTAGAACATCGTTCCCCTCACTTTCACAATCGGTAGAAGGAAGTGGGGACAGTGCCTGCTGTAATGAGCCCAAGGAAGACCGCTTATTCTTTATTAATTCCACTGATCAACGTCTTTCTGCCCGTCGTTCAGATAGGATGATGGTTCTCTGCGTTCCAGCAGGAGGCTTTATGAAATAATCGTCCAATGTTCCCTGTTTGTCACTTCCGCCCACCAAAAAGGGGTCAATATGGACCGGGGAGGTCATTGTGGCCACTTTAACAATCAATACACAAGCTCAAATAATGGTAATGGGATCGTAAAATAGTAAATACCAAATGTCATTAATTCACAACAGACAACAAAGTGAGACCGACTATACAAATACAATGAAGGAGCCTTAATAGTCAGTCATACCTCCGAATGACAATTCACAGCTTGGAAGGAGGGGGCCCGGTCCGGACTCCTCCGGCCTCTGAGGGCCTCAGAGGGCCCGCCCTTCGCCCGGGCTTCGACCCGCGCGCGTCCCGCGAGCGCGGGCCCTTGTTAATCTAAATAGAGAGAGGAGGTGGGGGCGGGAAGAGGACCAGCTGTGGCAGGTTGAAATCCGCACTGCCCGCTGGTCCTCGCAGTCCCGCAGGGTCCAAGCAAAGTCTCGAATCACTTCCCTCCGATTACTTAACACACGAGCGGCGCCCGCGGAGCGGGGGCCGCGAGAAGTGGGGTCAGCGACCAGAAAGCAGCAATCCACAAAGAGATGGTCTAAGAGGTCAGCTCCCACTCGCGCTCGCAGCACAGGAATCCAGCGAGATTGAAGACGTCTCGCTCCTTTAGGCAAGCTGGGAGGTGGGGGCGGGAAGAGGACCAGCTGTGGCAGGTTGAAATCCGCACTGCCCGCTGGTCCTCGCAGTCCCGCAGGGTCCAAGCAAAGTCTCGAATCACTTCCCTCCGATTACTTAACACACGAACGGCGCCCGCGGAGCTGGGGCCGCGAGAAGTGGGGTCAGCGACCAGAAAGCAGCAATCCACAAAGAGATGGTCTAAGAGGTCAGCTCCCACTCGCGCTCGCAGCACAGGAATGGAGAAGAGTACCTGAAAGCAGAGAAGACAGAGTCTGGGTCACACAGAAGTGACCATGGGCTCAGTAGTCGAATGCCCACCGATGTCAGGTGCTTCAGGTGCATTGATGGAGTCCTTGACTCTGCAGCTACTGGGACCAGGAGACGTCAAGGACAGCCAGGAGCCATATGCAAGCTTTTCCACAAAGTAAGTCAAGTGCTGAGGGGTCGGTGTCAGGTGGGAGCACCAACAAGCCTCGGTAACGGCAACCCATGCAGAAGGTCAAAGATGTGTACGGTTTAAACATGCAAGGTCCAGGAGACTCACCACAGCAAGGGGAGTCAAGACAGTTCCGGACCAACCAGGGGCACCCAAGAAAAGTAAATTTCACCCTCAAGTGGACTCACAGGCCAGAGGCACAGGAGTCGCGAGAGGACCTTGAGCAATTTTACCAAACAACAGCCCACAGGGCCCTTAGTGTGAGGAGGCCAAAGTTATTGGTAGGAAATGATCCCAGAAGTTGGGGATACTCAGAGCCCAATGAACTTGTTCGGGAAATACCAACAAGCATATGCACTTACAAATGTTTGCTGTGCACAGGGGTTCTGACCTCAAACTTGGTGAGAGGGCAGCTCAAACATTGAGGCACATATAAACCTACCTCCTGTGTTGTTAATGCCTTCAAAGTCTGTAGGAGCTCAGGGTCAGCAGACCGGACAGCACTGTTGTAGTGCCTTCGAATGCAGGGAAGTGACTCCACTCCAAGGGAAATCTCTTTGGTTGTCCTTAATGCCCCCCAGTTCTAAACGGATCCTGTACAGTGCACGGGCACAGACAATGCTTCAGACTGAGAGGGAGACGAAGTCAAGCCCAAACAAAGTCCAGCGAAGTCCAGAGTGTCCAGGCAGTCGAAGTTCAGTGGTTTCTGGTTCAGAATCTTGTCCAAGTCGAATCAAAAGGTCCCACAGCCAGGTAAGCCCTTAAGTACCCAAGATAGAGGGTTGACAAGATTCAGGGGACCCTCCCAGGGGAGGGTCTAGACAGTGGGTAGGTTACTCCCATGTCTTTAGTCCAGTTTCGCACCAACGGACTGGTTTAAACTGGACTGTGCACAGGGACACCAAATGTGACCCTCATGCAGACTTTCAGTCACTGGCAAGCACGCCCACCCAGCCCTAATACACTAAATCCTGTCTGGGAACTGCCTTACCCGGCTCAAGCTTGGCTCAGCAGCAGGAGGGCAGAAATATGCCTCTGGTCTGCAGCTATCATTTTGTGCTGTCCGGAGTTAGAAGGCTGGTACCGGAAAACACAAAGGACCCCACAAAGCTCGCTTCTGAGGGGTGGAATCATACCTCCCACACCGGTTACTGGTGTGGGGGTATGATTCCAACATGTTAGACACCAAACACAATAGCGTTTGTTTCAGCCGTTTTAGAGTTGGTCATCACACGGTCATTTAATGCCACTCTATATGTTGTAAATGGCGGCTTCACTGACAATCCAGGAGCATGGACTCCGTAGGCTGCAGGGGTGTCCTGCTCATACAGTGGCACCGTCTCACTTAGAACCAAGCACCCTGCCTTCAGGATTGTTAAGGCCTGCCATAGGGGTGACTTATAGGTTTTTAGTGCAGTGACCCTTAGATATAGTAAACCTATATCTCAAGTAAGTGGTGCATGCACCAACTTACACAAGCTGCAATGGCAGGCCTGTAGTTCCATTTTGCATGGCTTCTCATAGGTGGCATAATACATACTTGAGCCCATGGGAGGCCTCCTGCGTACCTATGCCCTGGGTACATGAGTACCATATACTAGGGACTGACAAGGGTACCCCAGTATCCAATCTGGAGTGTACCTGAGTACAAGGCATAACCATTTAGGAAGAAAGCAGATAGAATGGGGTCCTGATTAGCAGGATCCCAGTCAGACTAGTCAAAACAGTATTACATTTATCAAAAAGTGGGGGGTAACCATAAGAAGGAGATCCTACTTTCCTACACTTGGTGAATCCACAATAAGAGTCAGATGTGTGATCTGACAGTAGAGAACCTGAGTTACAGGACACATGAGCAGAATCACTGTTATCTGTGTGACATGACTCATGCAAAGACTGCACCAGCTTAACGTTTGACAAGGAAGTTATTTTACCTGTGCGTTAGAGCCGAGGTGAGCTCTAATATCCCTTGCAGGAGATGAGACAGGTATGTCATGACACAAGACCGTCAGGTGCCAAAAACGATCCTTCACCTGCTACATAGTGAAGTAGTTGACATTGTGGTTGTGGTATTTGATGTTGATACACCCAATGTTGCAGATAACAACATGTTTGAGGGAGCAATGGTTAACTTGCAGACTGACAAGTGCCATATATGTAAATGTATCAAAAGATAATAGCACTAGTCAAAATAATGTAGTTGTTTGAACTGTGAGGATTTGTGATGTTACCTATGTGTCAAGTACGTACAGATGACTTATATGAATGTTTTTCATTTTTGTTCACAGCATCAGCCCCGGCCAGGGGAGGAGGCCGTGCCACAGATGTAGAGTGAGTAGTGGACCAGTCTGGGTCCTGTGCGGAGTTGGACGTGGAGGGATCAAGTGGTATGGAGGGTGAGGGGAGCCACACTGATGCCAGGTCTGCAACATCTGCAGCATCTGAAGACCAGTCCAGCTCCAGTGATGACTCCCATGTGGTGGTGGAGGAGACAGGAAATGATTCTTCTATATCAGAGTCCACCACCACCACTCCCATCCCCACCCTACCAACTGCTCCCAGGCCCAGTGTCTGTGGACCCTCCTGTGGCAGGGGACCTGTCTCCTTCACGCCAGGCACCTCACCCCTGCCCCTGTCTTTCCTGCTGCCTTAGTGCGGAGGCCATCAATATCCTGAGGCAGATCTCTGTGTGGCAGACAGCAATACTGAATGTCCTCCAGGTGCATACCAATCATTTGACCCACATGGTATAATTGGATGCTTTTACCACGCATGCTGTTACAACGCAGTTTTTACAACGCATACCATTACAACGCATAGCGCTTTGGGGTGCTGGATAGTGAATAGTTTAATTTACTATTCCAACTCCAGTCCCCGTGGACACTAGGGAAGGTGTTGGATAGTAAATTAAATATATTCCCTATCCTAGAGCGCCCCCCAGCGCAATGCGTTGTAATGGTTTTCATTGTAAAACCTGCGTTGTAATAGCACCGTGTGGTAAATGTTGAGTTGTAAAGGATGTTTCCCGGTATAATTCCTGTAGGGCAGTCACTCGGTCATGTCTGCCCTACAGAGATCCAATCTGGCTCTGACCCCCACACTGACAGCAGCAGTGTCCCAGCTCCAGCAGTGCCTCCCCCTGCTGCCTCTTCACAATCCACAGTCCCAACTACCCTCCCTGACCCAAGCACATGCAAACATATATTTGAACATACCTCAACAGCTACACGCAGCACACAAACACACAGACACAAGGACAAACCCACACACACACTCAGGAGACAGATCGCACTTTCACCACCGGGGACATACCAGTAGATGACACACATGAATCTACAGGCACTCCACAGACCACGGAACCCTCTTCCTCCTCAACACCTACCCTTGCCCCTTCTGTTCCTCCCTCTGCCCAGAAGCTCCTTCTGTGACCTTGACCTCTTCCCCACCGACCATCCATCCAATCCCCTCCCAAGAAGAAGAGGCAACCCACACCCCGGCCCTGACATCTAAACTTGCGCCCCCCCCCCTGAAAAATAAAACCCAAACCCCCCTGCAAATCCTCCTCTACCAACCCATACTTTCCCAGCCCATCCCAGTACCTCCTGCACCAAAAAAACTCCCAAAAAACCCACCCTATTCCTGTACATACCATTAAGGATTATACCACCCACAAAATGGTAAATAAAAGCAAGCCCGCCCCCCTCCATTGAGCCCTCACACTACAGCTGTACCCCCCTTAGTCTGAGCCTACCACTGCAGCGGACCCCCAACCCCTCAATCTGACACATCCATTGCAGTGTACCCCCCCCCCGCAGATCCCATCCCTCCCAAAACCCAACTCAGGCCTTCCTAATTTTGTCCCTTTGGTGCCTGGCATGCCCCCTAGATGACCCTCCCAAGGGAAATGACCCCATGCGGTATCAGTGCAGGCAAGAGTCGATGGGCAGGATGTTTAGGCCCATTGAGCATATGGACATCTAGGAACTGGCCATTGGCCTTGTGTTACTTATCAATTTTGATTTCACATGCAGAATAAAGCATGTTTCCAGTTTTTTAGTGCTGATTTCTGTGTCCCACAAATTGGTCATTAGTTAACTGTAAATCATGTACAATTAGTAGAGTAAATATACAATGATGTTAGGATGTCATGGATTGCATGTGGTCCATGGAGTATATCTCCATTGACAATATGTAGTCAAGATTTTGTTGTCTGCATTTGCTGGGTGTCATCAGTTTTAGCTTTGAGGGCGATATGAAGTCACCAACCTTTTCTTTTTTACATCACAATTGCACATAGATAATGCTTTCATATGTCAACATAGTGAAGTTGTTTCAAAGTGCAACAGTTTAGGAGGAGCATGCTGCATATGTTTGTGATGTGCAGAGAGTGACACCTGTCTCCTCAATGCACCTAGATACATATGGAGTTTGACTACACGGTAGTGACTTTGAACACACCCATGTACACAACGTTTTGGTACTGTAGGCAAATTCCCTTCATGGCTGTTTATTCAACTGATACATTTCCTGAGCCCATGGTGAGTGGTACTCTCACAGTCTTCAGACCCTGTTGCCTCCAAAGACTACACTTTCTGCAGATATTCCAGTTCGGCAAGGTGTTTGTGGTCTTAATACTCCAGTGCTTTCTTATTCATATGTGAGTCATGCCATCCTGCTTTTGTTTGGCTACATCATGTGGATGTTGTGTTTTGTCTGTCCAAGCTTGAATTTCATATTTACAACCACACATACGTCGTAGTTGAGCATAAGATTTGTGTGTAGTTTGTCATTTGTGCATGACTGACAATGGTGTCCTTTTGAGCTGTGCTTGATGCTGTTCCAGATCACACAGAGCTGGACTAGGGGTGATGTAATATCTGTTGGGTTGCTCTTTGCTACATGTGGTAAGCCGAGTGGGCAGTGAGTGCACAGAAGTGTTGTGTCGGTCTGCCATGCAGATGACACTGGAGCCAGTGTCACATCCATGCTCTTCGTTGCCACATAGGGGAGAATGAGGAAATATGAATATGAGGCCTAACTGCAGGTGTGTTTTGTAAGGTTAATGTTGCATGTGCTAAGCTAGCTCGGACAATGGTAGAGGTGAGAACGACTAGTGTTTCCAACTTTGAAATTGAGTGGAGAAACCTACGTGATAGGGCAGGACCCATTTAGATATTGTCAGAGAGTCTACAGTATGAGTTAAATTCATAGGCAGTTCTTGTGTAGGAGACATGAATTATACATTGTCCCAATGTGAGTGGTTTTAAGATGCGGGTGTGAATCAGAGTATGCCAGCTCGTTAGACTGGTTACATCCTGTGCAAGGTATGGTAGGAACAGGTAGATGTGATAGGGGTATAACCAGCTAGGCAAGGTTTGATTTTGGAAGGTGAGTACTCTATTGTGATGGCACTATTGTGAGAAATGACTGTAACAGGGCATTTTCAATGTGTGAGGAAAGTTGTTAATGTGCATAAGTCAATGGGGTTATTGAGCATGGAAGTCAAATGTGGATGTGACAGGGGCACAGTGAGACAAGGTTAAACGTGTCACATGTAACAAAGTGAATAAATGCATGTAAAGAGTATACATCAGTTGTGTAATTTAGGGTGCTGAACAGTGAAATATCAGGTGTTGTCTAGTTGATGTATGTTGTGTTTGAATCTGTTTTAGAAATGACAATCTGTAGAACTTGAGCAGAGTAAGGTGGGCATATGGTGATATGCAAATGACTGAGTACATGTTCATTGAGCAATGTAAGCGTCTTGTTGTGAGATGTAGTTATGTGTACATGTCAGAGTGGACTGTGATGCTGCACGTTGTGACATGAGTGCAGTCCAAGACATTACTGAGGGTGCAACTGGTGATGAGAGTGGTCCATTTGACATGTTACGTTTGACGTCTGCTGAGGAGGGTAGAGTACAGTACATTGTGTGCATGTCATGTATGCAAGAGGTGTTGTGTACATAGTGATGAGTGTTGCTGTGAATGTAGGTGTGGATGTGAGAAGGTCAGCGCCAAAGTGAGATTGTAAGAATCGAGTTGGAAGAGTTTGCTACCAAGGCTGGAGCTTGTGGGGCAGACATGCTTTTCAATCTAGCTGCACCAGAGGGGGCTTATACGTGCTTGTATGTATGATAATTTTGAGCGATGATCATGTATTTTGAAGTGGATGTGAGAGGGGTCATACCCGCCAAGTAGAGTTCATGCAGGCCATGTGGTTATGGTGAAATTTACATATGTGTAGATTATGTGTATGTAAGTGGACATGCAGAGTAGCAGAGTAAATATGAAGATGTGAAATGTGTTTGCTTCAGCTTTCTGTCTGCCAATGGATGTGCATGACTGATTGTTGTAATGGCCACTTTGAGTACACTGTCATGAGCAAGTCCTATTGACATCACAGGACAAGTAGCCTCCACCTAGCCTAGCCTTGCCTTCTCTTGTCTGAGTTGTGTGTGGGCATATGTAGCCTGTCACCCTTTGATGGTAGTTGTAGTCAGTTATTGGTCATTCCTGCCCTTGGATACTGTCCTGGGATGGTGCTGGTGATTGTGTATATTGTAATGTCATGATGCGGGAACATTGGATAGCAGTCCATTGCTTAGAGGGCTATAGCCCTGTCATGTGAAAAGTTAAGGATGTGTGTTGTTGTGCTGCATGGGGTCCAACTACTCCAGAAATGCTTCCCCACACATCCCACGCATGGGTATTCATGGCCTTCTGACTTTGAAAGTCCAAGGAATGGGGGCACCAAGGGAGTGGATTCATTGTGATGACATCACTGGTTGTGCTGAGGACAACACATTGCACTGTAAGCAAACTCACATGTGACACTGGAACAGTACACCCAGTTCCATAAGTAATAGCATTGTCAATATTTCGGAACCTCTAATCTGGTTTGGCAAGGGTAGCCCTTGTGTATGTCCATGAGGGCTCCCATTTTGCCCATTGAACACTGCCTTAGAGCCTGAGGTCAATATGTCTTGGTCTCCTTAACGTTTTCATGGATTTTGAGACAGTATTTCAGGGCTAAATGTGGACAAAGCAGACTTCATTTTGCATATATCCCTCATCCTCATAAGATGTACCCCTATACCCTGTCTCGAGGATGGCTATGTTGATTGTGTTTGGGAGCCACAAATTGAGCCACCCTCTGGCATCCTCACCAGTGCTGGCAGCTTATCTTACACAATAGGCTGTGCTCTAGAGCCTCCAACAGTTGTTGGTGGATCCTACGCTCTGAGACTCATGCATAATCTTACTACTCTGCAGGACACACTACAGCCTTAGGAGCTAGATGCAGAATTGCTGTGAATGACATTCCCAGAAAATGAGCATGTATACGTACAGATTGGGAGATGTGTGCAGCGCCCCCAGTCCACACATGGTGACTGCATCCTACATTGTTATTGGTCCATGCTTCTCTCCAAACCAAGATGGATTTTGTCCACAAATGTTTCGATGACGACTATGACACAACCACTTCTAGGTTTTTGTAGTGAAAGGCACAACAATCAGTACTGAGTAGCTGGGTCTGTGGAATAGTGTGTAGTCTGGGACAATATCCTCTGGGCTTCACTGTACACTGACTCATCACAATGTCATACTTTTGTTAGTACATTGGAGGTCTGTTGCCCTGCAGTGTTTCAGTGTGCAGTGTGCACCGAGACCGCCCTCATCGCCGCCACCGATGACATCCGAGCCCTGATGGACAAGGGAGAAACAGCGGCCCTCATCCTCCTAGACCTCTCCGCGGCTTTCGACACGGTCTGCCACCGCACCCTAGTACAGCGTCTCAACAACGCCGGAATCCAGGGGAAGGCACTGGAATGGATCATCTCCTTCCTCGACGGAAGAACACAGAGAGTTCGCCTACCACCGTACAAGTCAGAGGCCTCCGAAGTCATCTGCGGCGTCCCCCAAGGATCATCTCTGAGCCCCACCCTCTTCAACGTCTACATGAGCCCCCTCGCGGCCATCGTACGCAAACACAACCTCAGCATAATCTCCTACGCCGACGATACCCAGCTGATCCTCTCCCTGACCAACGACCCCGCCGCCGCCAGAGCCAACCTGCACGAAGGGATGAAAGAGGTAGCCGAGTGGATGACGACCAGCCGCCTGAAACTGAACTCGGACAAGACGGAGGTCCTCATCCTGGGCTCCTCGCCCTCCGCCTGGGACAACTCCTGGTGGCCCCCCGCCCTGGGCACCGCACCCAAACCGACAGACCATGCACGCAACCTGGGCTTCATCCTGGACGCCTCCCTCTCCATGACCAGGCAAGTCAACAACGTCTCCTCGGCGTGCTTCAACATCCTACGCATGCTACGGAAGATCTTCTGGTGGATCCCCACCGAGACCAGGAAGACCGTCACCCAGGCCCTCGTCACCAGCCGACTGGACTACGGCAACGCCCTCTACGCCGGTACCACCGCCAAGCTCCAGAAGAGACTCCAGCGGATCCAGAACGCGGCAGCCAGACTCATCCTCGACATCCCACGAACCAGCCACATCTCCGGGCACCTGAGAGACCTTCACTGGCTCCCCGTCAACAAAAGAATCACCTTCCGCCTCCTCACCCACGCACACAAAGCCCTACACGACCAAGGCCCGAGCTACCTCAACAGCCGAGTCAACTTCTACGCTCCCAAACGCCACCTCCGATCAGCCAACCACGCCCTCGCCGCCGTCCCCCGCATCCGAAGAGCGACTACAGGAGGAAGGTCCTTCTCCCACCTGGCCGCCAAGACCTGGAACTCCCTCCCGACCGACCTGCGCCTGACCCAAGACCACCTCTCCTTCAGGAAGAAGCTGAAGACCTGGCTGTTCGAGCAGTAGCGGCACCCCCCCCCCCCCCAGCGCCTTGAGACCCTACGGGTAGGTAGCGCGCTTTATAAGTGTCAATGATTGATTGATTGATTGATTGTGTTGTGGTGGACTCATGCAATCACTTTGTGATACATACATATGTGTGGTTGTGGAAATTCCTGTTCCACCGTCAAATGTGTGTTTCTCCTAGTGTTTAGCGGGCTAAGTGTACTTACCTGATGATGTAATTCCCTCATTTGTCAGAAACAACATGCTATGGATCCATGGTGGGATTGGGATCACAATAATGGCTGGGCACTCTGAGAGTAATTGTCACACATTCTGTAACCATCGCTTTCATTGTAGCCTCTGTGTTTTTACCTTTAAAGGGAGGTTTAAAAAAGGGACACTGCTGCTGATTAAGGGGGAGTCAAGGGGGGATGGGGTGGTTTAGACTTGCCAAATGAGACTTGCCGCCTGCAAGGAACCTACATGCAACGCAACCTCCCGTCACCTGCCATACCCTGAAAGTCATGGCGGGTGTGGGAGAGTGAGGCAGGGAGCCAGCCTCAAGTTGCAGCACAGCTGGTGAGCGGACAAAATACTGGCACCGCATTGCTGTAACCTGGTGGGGACTGGTGAAGTGAGTCAGTCTCTTGGTGTGGTTTACAAAGGCCCCCAGGTGACACTGGTGCACCGGCCTATCGACCAATGCCCAATTTCCCACATAGCCAATCCAGGCCTATACAGAACACT
Source organism: Lissotriton helveticus (assembly GCF_964261635.1). NCBI lineage: Eukaryota > Metazoa > Chordata > Amphibia > Caudata > Salamandridae > Lissotriton > Lissotriton helveticus. The sequence goes on from NC_136068.1 coordinate 1,797,359,839, forward strand.
TTCTGGTTGGACTCAACATCCATAGAATCCCCTCACACACATACAGTCCTTGAGCCACTGTGGGTGGCTGGTCTGTCATCTTTGCGCATCATCACCAGAGTATTTCACAGGTGTTTACGGGGCATTTACTAGAAAGTGAGATTTATTTGGTTTTCAACAGTCCCTAGAACTCCAACATCTCCACTCTGCCCATTCTTTAAAGTTTTCAGTTACTTTTGCTGCCACAGTGTGAGAATGTATTTCCTTCAAAGGGACCTTTGTCTTTGGTTTTGGGGAATTTTCTGCAGCTTGTACTCAAACTGTAGGTATTGAGCCACTTTGAATGATCACCAGTTACATTGTCAATTACACATTGCTGAGAATGTTAGCCTCCAACCCCCACATTGGCTCTACATTGCTGGGGGTACTTGCCCCCAATTTGGCTCTTCATTGCTGGGGGTATTTGCCCTTCAACCCCCAAATTGGCTCAACATTGCTGGGGGTATTAGCCCCCAACCCCCAAATTGGCTCAACATTGCTTGGGAGTATTAGTGCCCCAACTCCCAAATTGGCACAACTTTGCTGGGGGTATTAGCCATCAACCCCGAAATTGGTTCAACATTCCGTGGGGTATTTGTCCCCCAACTCACAAATTGGCTCTATATTGTTGGGAGTATTTGCCCCCCCACTCCCAAATTGACACTACATTGCTGGGGGTATCAGCCCCCAAGCCACAAATTAGGCTTTATATTGCTTGGCATGTTAGCCCCCAACACCCCAAATTGGCTTAACATTGATAGCAGTATTAGAGCCACTCCTAAAATTGCCTAGACATTGCTGGAAGTATTCACCCCCCACTCCCAATTTGACTGTAGTTGCGCCCCTGCTTTCTCTAGTGTTGCCCTTCGTGGAGTAGTTGCATTCTTCTGTAGGGGTAGGTGTCTAACTTACCATCTGCGACGATTGCGTCAGTTTGGGGTTGTAGTATTCATTGTAGACCTAGAGTAGAGGCAGGACATGCACAATGGGTTCCATATCTGCACAGTCTCGGTCACAGGAATCATGTTGTGGTGCAAATAGGACTTCAAATACTCCCCTTTCGACTGCTCTGATGCTTTGGTTGTGGCAACTGGTCCTGCACGTCGGAAGTACGCATCGTACTTAGCCGAGGAGAATCTGACCTCAGAAGTAGCTCCAAACGGCTCCATTGGACATTTTGGACGGCGTTTTATTGGGAATATCTATCTGCAATCAAGGTAACTAAGTCGGTTGCTAACTAATGGGTTTTAGGCATCGTAATCTGTCGGTGGGGAAAACCGAAGCGGAGTACAACTCGGTAGGAAGGTCTGACTCCAGAAGGCTTCTTGACGACATCGTAATCGACCCCTTAGTATAGAAAGAACTCTCTTCTATGGCTCCCTTGGAAAGACACTTGTCTATATTTTATATGAGATATGTTTATTCTACATATAAATAAATTGGCCTTAGAGAAAACTTTGAAACAAAGAAGTGAAAATATCTGTTTGAAAATCCCTATATAGTTTGAAGTACCAGGCATTCTGAGAAATTGCATTGCTAAGTTTGGAGAACCACATATTTTGTAATGAACTAACCAAGTAGAATAAAATAGGATGGTCACTTTATCCTCTGTTGTAGGGAAAATATAGACCCATTTTCTTTTGGGGAAAGAAATGGGATCATAGGTATTGCTGAATCTGGTTTCCACATGTGTACTTTTGTAACTGGTTACTAAATTGGTAACAATTGGCACAACATTCCTAGATCTACTGGATAAAACAACATTATGTTTCCCAAATGCCATCTTCAGAGTGTACTTTGCTTACTGAGGAAAAGACTAGACATAGCTCCCCATTTCCTTTGAAAAATTAAACCCTGAGCTGCTGAGCCGGTCACTGAGCTTGCAAATTCACATAATTTTTAATCCATCATAAGCAACAAGACTTTGTGTACATTCAGCAAAACAGGCACAATGGCATTACCTTTATTAAACAAAACAATTGAATCTGTCGGGATTTCAATTGCTTTCGAATACTTATAAAGCTTACTTGTAACACATACCAATGATTGAAAAAAAGAGTAACATAACACACACCAAGGTAGGAATTCAATAATATATTTAGAAAGAAGTATCAAATTATTCATGGCTGTCGCAATTTACAAATTCAATTGTAAAAGGATTTAGGTGACTGTGGTGAAAAAGTGACATGTGGTGATTTGTGATGTTGACAGTACAATATATACAAAACAAATAAACGTGCAATTAAGAAGGGGAAAAAACTTTTCTGTTTGTCCTTATGATTTTTGCACATATGCTTCAGGATCCATTGATAAGTTAAACCGTGATCATGAGCGTTGTGCAGACATATGTGGTGCATCGACGTTTGGACCCCGTGAGTTGCGCAAAAATGTAAAATGAGTCAAGGTGGGTCTTCTTCAGGACAGGAGGGGGGATAGGCAGTCAAAACGCAGATTCTCTAGTATGTTTGCAAGTGTGAAGGGCTTCTTATTCAGGGAGTGTTTTATGATTAAAACCTCTCAGTTCTCCACCAACTGGTAGGAGCCTCAATGGCTTCCTTTAGGCGACTTCCACCCGTCGGTTGGAGTCTGTATTAATGGCCATTCAAACGATTTACATGATCTGGCAAAATGCATCCGTCCGTCACTCGCTTAGTTCAAAGGGTCTGGCATTATCAGCAAAAGATAAAGCTGATTGAGCATCAAATTGTAACCAGCTCGGCTGGACCCCTGGGCTCCTGGAAATCCAGTCTCTCTGGTTTTCTCTCACCCTCGTTTTTCAGAATCAGTTGCAGATTTTCCTTTAGTTGGACTCTCAATCTCGTCCTTAGCTTTGGGATGTAGTTTGACAGGTTGTGTAACTAAGGTATCAATACCCATAGGTGTATAAAGCTCTGCTATTATTTTTGGTAATTCCTGTTCACATTCCTGAACAGGAATTGCTGCAATCTTCTGGCATCTAGCCGCAGCTGACGCTTTTTGCCAGGAATGTTGCTTAGGATGATTGTGGAAACTGCAAAAAAAACTTCCCATTTATGATTCGAGAACTGATTGCCTTCACAGTAACCTGTCCCTGTACTAGTGGCCCTACTGGTGCATGTATAGTTTTCATGGTTCATAGTATATATTTTTTATCAGTATCCCATATATGAAAACTGTATAAAGTAATACACCTAATAGGTCTGCAACCTATAGGGTCTCTGGATGCTATTATATCCAGCAAGCTCAATACTTAAGTGATAGCATGTATACCTTTATATTTGAGATGCTGTGTAACCACTTCACTGTAATTTACTCCTATCACAACATGACCCAACATTTTAATGGAACAGATTCAATAAAACATGAGAACCACATATGGGGAATAACTTTGAGAGTCAAGAATGACTAGCCTTTAGTAAATAGTGGTTTCCTTATTCTGTCTGCAGGAGATAACCATGATTACAAGGGACATCTTCATCTGTTTGTAATAATGGGAATTTTAAGTGTACTCATTCACAGACTACGCAAATGTCCCAAAAAAATGATAGCCTCACGTTTGGTGCCATGTTGCATATCCTAGGGTCTATCCTTCAAGTCTACAAGGTTTGGGTTCCTAGTCCGCGGCTGCAAGGCCTTAGTTCAGTACACCTTTACTGAGAAGGAAAGCCTTAACTGCAGCCGCACACAACCCACTTACCCCTCCTGCAAGGATGGTGTTTGTGTTTCCTGAGTTACTAACAGTTGCATAAAGCGTTCAAGGACTCAGTGGTAACCTCATTTTGTTATTAGAATGCCGCACTCAAGCATTTCACTAAGAAAGACCCTGTATGGTTAAAAGTGGTTATTTCAGCGGTTTTATTCTGTTGATTAGTACCTAAATAATAACCACACAGTATATAAGTAAAACAGTACGTGTGCATGCTACTAGTAGCAAAAATAAAATTAACATTTTTAACATTTAGAATGTTCTTAGCAGCCTACCACCCTAAAGCTACTTCTATGCGCTGCACTATGACAGCATGGAATAGCTAACTTGCATCTAGAGTTTCTTAGGGCCTGGAGAACTACATGTCTATTCAACCAGGAAGACAGTGTTTCTACAGAAGGGAAACACGCTATCAGCTGCACTACGCTCCCCTCCTCACTGGATCGACTTGTGGCATATGAGGGGATGTTTTTGGTTGTCCGTCAGGACCTCTTACGATGACCTGGTGTGAAGGTTCCCTAGATCAATGATCAATTCAAGGGGCTTAAATATGACAGTGACTAATTACTTTTAGCTTGCATTGTACAATCCAGAGGGATTTTCCAAACTATGAAAGGCAATCGGTGTAATCCAGTGAGATACATTTTGTCAACTCAGACTACATGTTTGCCTTTCATACCAATTGTTAAACCTTAAGATGTAAATTTTAAGGTGTCTGCAGCAGACTTGTGTCACCTGATGTTATAATAAATCAGTATTTAAATAAAAATAACTTTGTCACAGGTTCTACAAAAGATTAACAACATGCTAAATGTGAGCCAAAAGGCAGACAGGCTAACGTAGCATTTCAGAAATGGAATTTACTTAAAGCCCTTAAGGACCGACTTCATTTTATATAGGCCATGACTTCATCTTAGATAATGGAGGTCGCAATCTTCTCAATCTTAGACAATTGAAGTCGCCATCTTTCCTGATTCATGCAGTATCATTGTCATGTCTGCTATTTGACGCAGGCATTGCTTGACCTTATCTTTCTACGAATTGTGAAAGTGCCTAGTCATTCCACTAATGACATAGAACTAACACCTGATGCGACAATCTACTGGGGCAAGTGTCAACTTTTTACCATGTCACGGTTAAATACAAACAAATACAGAAATGTAGCCAAAATAGTGTAGTCTGAATTGATGTCCTAGTATCTTATATGTTTATAATGAAATATCTGGGATGCACAGCAATCTATATTAGACATTCCTAAACGTATGTCAGAAATTCAAATTTCCGATAAGATTTAATATATAAACACTGTCACTTGTCCGGAGAGGTCCTTCACCCAGATTATCAAGTAAGATTCTGCATGGATGTCTCAGCCTACTGCCAACATACTTTGCACTTTGCAGATGCTATATCTCACCTGGAGCAGAAATAACTGAGTCCCAGAGGAAGACCACTACTGCAGCATGTGCTTGCTCTTCGCAGGAAACACTGTCTTCATGCCTCCGCTGATAAAGACAGTCTTTGTTATCAACAAGTTATGCAGTACCCCTTCTTCCTAACTAACTGTATACTGCAAGTCACTCTGCCTTCGATGCTCTCTTAGTGTAGCACATAGAAGTAGATGTTAGGGGGTTAGGTTCTAGATGACATTTTAGCCATTTTAGAATTTCTTATTATTTGTAATATGCCTTCTTACTGTTTTTATAATATTTTGTGTAGCTGTTTTAGACCTACTGAGAAACAGGTTGTTCCTGTAGTAATACACACTTTCACTTAAAGGTGTGCATTTTTTTTCTTTTCTTTATTTTTGTAGAGCAGAGCAGGAAGGGAATACAAACATAATTGATTGTCAGGAGTAAAAATTTACAATATACAATAAAACACATTCTTATTCATTTGTCAGATGGAACCTATATAGATTAAATAGTCATACCTATTCTACAAAGTACTTAAAAAGACAAAAGGAGTCTGGCTGAACCATACAATGATTTAAAAATACAACATGATCTTACTACCTAGATTTTTTCTAAAGTGTTAAAGTGTAAAAACATATCTCCGAGTGAGCATGGTTACAAACATTATTTACATTATTACATAACCTCAAGATAGTCAATAATTGATGACCTTTGTTCGCTTCTACCCTTGATTCTAATGTGCTAGCAAGCAAACAATCAGATAGATCCCTAAATGAGTGGTGAAAACCTTATATCCATGCTCAAAACGAAGACATTAAAGTGCAAACGTGCCTTCCCTTAAATATAGAAACATAAAGTGCAGTGTTCTAAAGTGCTAAGTTTCTATCACAGTTTCTATCAAAGTGTGCATTTTTCTCGTGCAGTGTGTGTGTGATATAAATAATAAAATAGGTTTGTTACTGTTACCACAGTTTCCCTAATCAGTTCCTATGGATTGTTAGCAACCCAAAAAGCAATAACTCTGTGTCAATACCACATTGAGTACTTTTCTGCGGACTGTATGAACGTGTCTTTTACATTAATTGTTGGTGCATTGAACCCAGTTCCACTGTGTCACCCGTGGGTGGGGAAACACACCTTCTAGAACTATACCAGAGTCGTAGTTTACGCAACGGAGTCTGACTTGGGAGTTCATGATACACCAGATGAGCCTTCATGTATTGAAGGGTCCGTGACAAATATTAAATGAAAAATAATTAATTGGCATTACCATAACAGGCGCAGCTGTGAACAAGGTCGGGACTGGTAGCTGGCTGGACCATAGAACTGAATCTGCTGGTTTGTCATGTGGACCTGGAAACTACTTTGAGTCCTGCAATTGGACTTGAGGCTGAGCAAGGGTGGTGTCTAAACTTCAATTTTTCACCTAAAGCATCCTGAAAGCTGCCACTGAGAAAGTAGCCTAATCAGAGAGGCGCAAGGAGGTGATTATAGATGCTTGAATCCAATCTGTGTGCAGTTAAGTCTACAATTCTTATGGTAGCATTTTTAGCAGGATTCCTGAGTGAATAGGCCATGGTAATTAGAAAGGCTGTGACAAAACAAATGGTACCTACTTCTAGGAAGAGAAACAACAGAGAAGGAAGAAGGGCACATATCCCTTAGTGTTGTCATGTGTTCAGTGTGGCAAGCACTGTTATAAATGGTTTATATCAGCTTCTACTTTTGCCAGGAGAAAAGGCTGGATTAAAGGCTGATATGCATAAGTGCTGGAAAAGGGCTATCACCTCTAGTTTTCTTTTGCTAATGCTCTGGGACCGCACACTGCGTGACACTCTCTTCCTCAACTTCCACCTTCACAGTGTGAGTGGTGGACTGAAGCACATACGTGGAACAGTCAGGACAGGGCCTGATGAGACTGGAAATGCAGCAGAGGCTGCCCACAGGAGGAGATGCTGAGCTCAGCTCCCCAGTGCTACTCTTGTGTGTAACTGACGTGTACTGTGACCTTAAATGCTGACCTGCACCAGGAATGGAGCTATTCTACAATGCCATTTCCAAAAGAAGAAACTTACAGTTCACATTCTATCCTTGGACTGTGAGAATAGGATCACACATCAGGTTTTCTGACAATGGGAAAATAGTCTTGCAAATAGGTTTCTTACCTATCCTGTTGTATTCCGTTTTAGGAGCCTAGTGTAATTTTCCAGATTCATGTCCTAATATAGATATAACATATTGTATCCTTATATAGGCATAGAAATCATAACCATATTAAGGCATAAATCAAGTAGTCCTAATACGGCTTGGCTACTTCCACTAGTTCCGAAAATCTACAACGATTTCTTGGAATAATCCGTCTTCAGCAGTCAGGGACTTCCCCCTGCATGAATATTAATTTATCCAAGAAATCATGGAGTTTTCAGAGAATTAAGTCTCTAATGACAATATTATGTCCACTCTTAAGTCAAACTCGGCACCTTCAAGGTATAAATATTTCCGCACTTATCCAAACAAACACACGGTGGTTTGGAGCAGTTCGATTATCTTCTTGCCCGACGCACCCTGCTGCTGCAAGTGCCGAAGGAAGCCGACCCTCTGACTGACGCACTGAGAGAGGCTGTACTTTTCTCCTGCCGAGAAATGCAGCTCAAGTGTTTCCAGGCTACCCTTGCGGTTGCTGGGATATCGAGTCCTGAGAGAGAGATACCAGACCTCCTGCATTGTAAAAGCAAGGTACGGAGCTGATTAGACCCTAAGAGAATTCTTGGATTAGATTCTTGGCTAACAAATACTAAAACTAGGCTAAAACTTACTTACTCCCTCCCTTGTACTAAGCCTAGGTTAGGTACACTCGGGTAGGCGTATTTTAGAAGCACCAGTTGAGTACTTTTAGTCATTATTTACCACTTAATGTATTTTATGCATTTTAGATATCTTATGGCTTAAAAAACACATCATGCTTTTGCAATATTATTTTATAATACTCTTCGTATTGTACGCTTTGTACTTTACCGCAAGTATTACAATTGCAGCAGTTAATTTCTTATGCTTGAGAAAAAAGACTGCTCAATAAATATTTTATTGAAAACGCCCGTCTCTTTATTTCTCTACACCTCCGGTGAAACGAAGCATGCACGATTGACTGAGTGAAATAACTATCTATTGTTTCCGCGACTCTAGAGATATATTTCTTATTCTTGGGAAACAAAGTTGTCATGTTTTGAGCCGTTGTCGGAAACTAAATCCCTTCTTGTTTATTCGAGAACATTTCTAGTGACCTCTGAGCTAGCTGGCACACACACATTTAAGTTTAGTATATTTTGTAGAGACTTAGTAAACCTCAGTCCTACGTCTAAACTACAGGATATAGTGTAGTTCCTATATTCCCAATGCGCAGAGCCTATTGGGAATATAGGAACTACACTACATGGCGCCCAACGTTTGGTAAGGCGATAATTGAACGCTAGATACTAGAGTAACTCATTCGTGCTTTTCACACGGACCCCTTTTTCCCGTAAAAAGTCCAATAGACATCTGGAGTGGGTTGAAGGATAACATATCCGCTTTAAACTGAGTAGGGCGAAAAAATTCTATGTATTAATTTTCAGTTTGTTCAACGTTGAAGGATACAGTGTTCCAAAATATTGTGCACCTAATCTTTGTTTCCTTGAAACTTGCTCTGCACACTTACGGTCAACAAAAATGACAGATAGTGAAGAAGAGAGAGTTGCACTAGCAGCTCAGGCAGTTTTGGATGACACAAATCTCCAACAAAATGACCAGGATGCAATACTCATTCCGGCAAATATAAGGAAAATAGTTACTATAAAACTTATAGAAAATGGAATATCACCAAGAGGTAGTAAAGTAATATTTGTTATAGAGGCACATGAATATCGGCAGACAGAGGTATTCTATTCATGGATTCTGTTTCCTGCAGCAAATTCAGCTAACACATGAGTTCCACTTCTATAAATTAGAGGAACCAACAGCAGAATACTTTCCTTTTGAGGAAGTTGAAATTCCACTAACTTACCAAGAGCATCAGCTCTGGTTTAATGGCCCCCTCCAACATCAAAATCACATTACCAGGCTCGGTCCACTAGGTAGACCAGGAGCCAGATGGTCGGTATTAGCCAGCTATAGACCACATCCTGACATTGAAAGAATGACAGCTCCTGAACTGTTAGCTCAGCTAAAACAGCTGATTAAAATACACAACGATACAAAAGGGGATGATGGACGGAGCGTTTGAGCAAATCAAACACTCACCCCCAGTCAACTGATCTGGGTTTAATCCATCACCATTCTTTAGCTCACTCAGCCACCCCAGTTCAGACATGGCCATATGCAAATCAGTCTGACCCTGTGTCTCATGGGAACAGTCCAGCCCGAACTGCCAAGTCATGTCTTCCCTGGACCGGAAACAAGCATCCTGGGACAGGCACAGGGTCAGACTGATTTGCATATGGCCATGTCTGAACTGGGGTGTCAGAGTGGGCTAAAGAACGTGATGGATTAAACCCAGATCTGTTGTCTGGGTGTGAGTGTTTGATTGGTTCAAATGCTCCGTCCATCACCACCCCCTTTTGTACGGATTAAAATACACAGGCAGTTGGTTCAATATGTCATGCGGGCTTTAACAGTCCAACCAGCTGTAAGAATTTCAGAGCACATCCCTTATCAAGGGAACACAAACAAAATTACACCACAGACTATACAGTCAGTCATTGGTAAATTACCCGCAAAACGGGAACAAATTCAGTTCTGGTTAGCTCAAAAGATTACTCAAATAGAGGCAGTATTCCCTGGTAGTACACCTCATGAGAAACACAGGATTCTAACAATCTGTTTACAAATAGGGATTGCACCCCACGTAGAGGACTGCGACACATGGGGTACAGTCTTTGCTTCAATCTAAACAAAAATACATGGTGTCCCGCCTATGGCGGTAATACCAGATGTTCTGAGACAGATTCAAAATGAATACGGTCCAAAGCCGGCCTTAAATCTAGGTATGAAATTACTGAAAGATTTCAAACAGGTCTCGGCTATTCTTTTAGCCAACATAAAAGGTGAAGCAGCTTCAGTGGCAATCTGCCAAAAATTCAAAGAAACAGACATAACAGAGCAACCATTTGAACTTGCCAGAATTATTGAAAAATCATATGAAGAACTAGGTAGAGATAGTTTGGGTGGTAAACCGGTAAAGCCCCAACTAACTGACAATCCTGAAAAAGTTTTTATTAAAAATTATCTGACCACTACCAAAAAGAAGTGGTAACAGACACTTCCAAGAGAGAAGCGTTCTGAGTCCAGAGGAAGGTCTTCTCAACAGGAGCCCTCTGAAAAAAGATACAACCTTAGAAATAGGGATAATTTGAGAAAACCAGATAGATATTAAGATAATGATACACGTTCCTCTCATACCTTTCAGACTTCATCGCAGAAATCCCGAAAGAAGAGGACGATCAGAACAAAAAGAAGAACGAGTGAAGTCCAAGGACGAAAAACACGTTCCAAAAAAAAAGGAAGCTCAATTTACCAAAAAGAAGGTAGCAAGTCTAAAAATCAGACATGCTGTGAATCTTGAGGACACAACTCAAGAACAGGGAGTGGGCCCAAACAATGCTACAAGTGCAGCAGAGGTAACCATAGCTCCCAAGATCCTGAAGGATCATCTGGAGACAGTGGACTTGAATGAAAGCATCCAAGTTGAAACTGCAGATACCAGGGTTAGTGTACCACATAAGTTATATGAAGTAACACTCCGGATGGAGGGGGACAAACCAAGAAAATTAGAGCACTCTCTTGGGAGAAGCTCTCTAAGGGTTATGACATCCTACTAGCTGAACAAGACTGGCCACCTGAATTTGTCAGGAAGTGCCCATATGGTGACGATATAATTATGCCAGCCTTCTCAAATCACATTCCAATTCATAAAAAATACACATTTGCCAGGAAATGGGCTGTAGCCCAGGCCCCAGCATTATACAAAAATCATGTGGGTTATGATGAGGATTCCCCTAACCATAAAATCCAGTTAAAAAATCAACCTACTGCTCAGAGGCAGTATCCGGTAAAACAGGAAGCTAAAAAGCAAGTCAGGGAAATCTTAGATCAACTTGAATATCAAGGGTTGATTGAAACATGTACCTCATCAATGAACAATCCTTTGTTTCCTGTCTCCGAACCAGACAATTCATACCGTCTAGTTTAAGATTACATACATCTAAACTCTTGTTGCAAAACTCTTGCAGTACAAAATGCACCTAGTGCAGCACTGATGAATAACATCGTACGCAAAAAATATAAAACAACATTAGATATCTCAAATGGTTTCTTTTGTCAAAAGATTGCACCTGAAAGCAGATATTTGACCGCTTTCTCAATTATGGGGGCACAAAGTCACTTCTGTCGTCTCCCCCAGGGATTCAAGAATAGTCTGGGGTTATTTTCAGCCAGAGTAACTGAATTACTACAAATGTACGATGATGAGGCATTGTCCTATGTCGATGACCTCTATCTTACAGACGATGATTTGGACGTACACTTGAAAAGAGTGAACACCATCATATTGGGGTTCGCTTCTGAGGGGTATAAATTCAATTTCAAGAAATCACGAATTGCCCACCTCAACGTCCTATTTTTGGGATATGAGTTATCAAGTGAAGGCAAAAGTCTGTCAGCAAACTTATTAGAAAAATGTGCACTGCTCCAACCTCCTAAATCGCTGAAAAACTTACAGTCAATTCTAGGTTTCCTGAATTTTGGTAGAACTTATGTTCTAAATTACGCAGAAAGGGTTAAACCTCTCTACGAACTAATCAAACCTGATTTCAAACATACTAATTGGACACAAAAACACACAGAAATGTTACGTTCAGTACAAACAGACATGTTAGCTAAAACGCAGTTACACACGCGCGACAATGTGCGCAACCTAGTGATCCGAATCATCCTAGGAAGATGCGGATTCACATACCTAACCTTTAATGAAGGTTAGACAGTACCAATAGCATACAAGTCACACTTGTACACCCAAGCTGAAATTAAATTCACTTCTACTAAAAAAAACTCAGCGGTTCAGATTGCTGTAGCAAAGAAGAGAGCCCTAGCACAGGGTAAACGCATTAAAATCGTTACACCTTATTTCATTATTATTGGTGTATTTTGTATAGCGCACAGCTACACCAACGGGGTGTCCCGGCGCTTATGCTCAGGAACTAGGTCTTGGCAAAGGATGTTTAACAGAAGAGAAATGTTTTCAAAGCTTTGCGGAATGATAATTTATCCTGGATCATGCGGATGGAAATGGGAAGTTTATTCCACTGCGAGGAGGCACGCACCTGAAAGGTTTTTCCCCCAGAGCGAGCTTTTTTAAATCTGGGGGTGGAAAGCAGACATTTTGAATTAGATCGGAGACGTCTGGCATTACTGTATGGACGAAGACAGGATGAGAGATGAGCAGATCCCTTTCCCTTTATTGCTCGATGAGCTAGGGTTAATACTTTAAACTCTACCCTTTTGTGGACTGGCAGCCAGTGCAATCTCCTCCGATGTGGCGAAATGTGCTCTCGGAGGGATATACCTCAGACCAGCTGGACTGCAGCATTTTGGACTATCTGTAACCTGTGACATAAACCAGAGGCAAGTCCAAGGTAGAGACCATTAGCATAGTCTAAATGGGATGTTATTAATGCCTGCACAATGGTTTTCCTGGTATTTCTGGGGAGGTAATTGGTGATTTTAGAAAAGCAGGCGGCAGAGACAGCCTGAACTTGATTGGGAAAAGAAAGACTGGAGTCCCCTCTGACCCCAAGGTTTCTGACTGATTCCTTAGGTGAGGGGGCGCACTCAGGTCTACTGGCCACCAGAGGTTCGATTCCAAGGGGGAAGATTGATGGAATTATAGAACCTCAGTTTTTCCTGCATTCAGTCTGAGGAAGTTATTATCCATCCAACTGGCGATATTACGGAGGCAGTCTTTCAATGGGTCAAAGGTGGTCTGGATGGGATCATCATAAGAAAATAAATGCTGGATGTCATCAGCATATGAAGTGACCTTTATTCCAGTCTGGGAAATTAGCTTGACCAAGGGGGAAAAATAAACATTAAATAGGAGAGAGCTCACTGAGGAGCCTTGGGGGACGCCCCACTTGAGCGGGCGGCTAGTGGATGTGAAAGGTGGTGTAAACACTGATTGCGTTCGATTCGACAGAAAAGAAGACAACCAGTCCAAAGCCCTACCCTGAATGCCCTTTGACTGAAGATGATCCAACAGGACAGGGTGAGAGACGGTGTCGAATGCTGCGGAAAGATCCAGCAGCACCAACACCGCTCTTGAGCCCCTGTCCAGCGTCCATCGTACAGAGTCAGCCATGTCTATCAAGGCCGACTCGGTACTGTATCCCGGTCTGAATCCATGTTGAGAGTTGTGAAATAATCCACAGGTTTCTATATAGCCTGCTAATTGCTGATGTGCCAGTTTTTCTTGAATTTTGGCCGGGGCGGGAAGCAGAGAGATATGCCTATAGTTGGCTGGGATGTCTGGGTCGGCGCTGGCCACTTTAAGAATAGGAACACCTTTACCTGCATTAGAGGTAGTGACAAAGGCTAGCATTCCAAATGCTAAAGCTCTACATCCGAGATGGATACAAAGGGGTAACTCTCTTGCTGCAACAGACGTTGATTACGTTTTTGACCTGTATTTAAAAACACAAGAATTCCTACAATACGAATTAGAATGTCCTCTGCCGACTGAAATTCTGCCACTTGAACATTACGGCTGTATAATATATATACAGACGGATCAGCACAACCCGCAATTGGGGGAAATCAAGCTTACAGTGCTGCGTGCGCGATTGTTAAAGGTCTCTGGCGCGAAGGTAAATTTAGACCCATGGTGACAAAAAGTCAATCTCTCAGAGACTGTACAGCTCAGCGAGCTGAACTACAGGCATTCAAGATGGCACTTGAGAATACCGATCACGAATTCCCCACACTCATAGTGTGCGATTCGTATTACAGCGACCAGCCTTACAGCAAATACTTGCAGAACTGGGTTCAGAACGGCTTCAAAGTGAAGAGCTTGGTAATTTTTGTTCTCAGGGAATACTTACTAATATAACAAGAACTTGGCACAGAATCTGAAAATATGAAAAGACATCTTCAATAAACTTAACATAGTGAGGCCACGTCACCCAGAAGCCGTAGCAAGTGGATGAGGTAGTCTGAGGAACAAAGAGGACAGAGGCCTTTTATATGTTTTTAGCGTTACATGACTAAGTACAAAAAAAGAAAGGGGCAGTTCTAGCTTTTGCAAACATGCAAAAACCCAACATTCCTTCTTACACAAGCTGCAGAAACCCATAATAAAAACCCGGCACATCCCCAGCGTAAACAGGCCATAAAGAAGGGAGCAGAGACAGGTGTGAGTAAGATAAGACAGGGTGTGTGTGCGATGAAAAGGTTTATGGCATGTTGTGCCTTGATGCTATCTCGCTCGGCCACTGGGAAAGGAACTGGCCGGGCAGGTTCGGCCTGGGGCAATGGTTTCAGCTTGCCCAGGTCACAGAGAAGTCAATTAAGGTGTACGTGTCCTTTGGAATCGAATTTGGCTGTAGTTATAAGCCTATGTGAGGGCAACTCACAAAATGGCTGCTGTACACAAAATGGAAGCCAAGGGTTCAGGACGAAAATGACGATTTCGAGGTGAAATCGTTACTGGAATATGACGCAAATGCTTGTACATAGTGTACTAGCCATTCTCGGCCTTTTGATATAAAAATCGTCATGCTACGACAAAGTTTATTACACAAGTCCAGAATTTTCAGTACCACAGACGCTCCTTTTGCCCTTACATAGGGAATAACCTATACTCACGCTAGTCAGAGTCCAGGTCTATATTTATCAAATCATCAAGATGTTGCTGAAGCATAATCCTATTACTTAGCGACTCTCTCGGGACAGGTCTCCTTACACACGCAGTAGTACAAAGGCCATATATGGCAGGACCAAATAGGGAATGCCTCTATCTGTAGTATGTGGTATAAGACCACACACCCAACAATTAGTGATGTTCACTACTAACTGGTAGTGAAATGTAAATGTAAATGCAGAAACTGTACAAAAGGAATTATCAGGAAACTCTGACCTCCTAACTAGTCCATGTTCAGGTAAAATCTGGAAAGAATGCAAAGAAGTAGAAGTAGGAAGAGACATAGGTTGGGAGGTGGGTACAGATGTGAATTGGGCAGCAAAAACAATCCCACCCATAAAAGACAATGCCATGTTTAAAAAACACTAGAAAACACGTCATTAAGAACATATAGACAAAGTAGTGACCGCTATTACAAATGAAATCATAATTTTTCACAACCCTAAGCAAAAGGTAGATCCTAAAATTATCTAGTAACATTGTCGGTATTCCTATGCATTTTCTGCAATTTATTATATGTTCAAGTGAAACAGTGGTGACCCTCATTAATGCTCTGAGGTGAAAAGGGGATACTCTTCCACAGGAAATGGACTTTATTCTGCTTTTACTAAAACCAGTCTAGTTATGCAACAGGGAATTATACATAAAATGGGGGTCCATGGTACATTACTGCAATCTGAAAGTGCGAACCTGAACAATACACTAATAATAAATAAAAGTTGACTGGTGAAAAGAATACGGAAAAGAGAATAGGACACAGCTAAAATCCCCAATAACTAGGCCTGATGTGCTTGGGTGATAGTCAGGCATGTGACACAATACCAAGAGTATGGGTGATGCACAAAAAAAAATCACAATAGTCTACAAATTTAACTCTACCGTTGGCCACTACACCATATATGGTAATCTCAGCTAATGTTCCAGTTCCTTCTTCAGGAAAAAATGAAACCTGGTTTCTTTTATGGTCCAGAGCCATAGGAAGGCCACTTAGGAAGCAGAATAAAACCGACTAATGTGATATAGAAATTAGGTCACCATGTACAAGAGTCACAAATCTAGAATTTATCCTTACGTCCAATCAGGATATATAATTTTAGGGCTGCCTGTTCCTTACAGGAAAGGGCAGTATCGTGACTACAAATGACACAATTTGCTGTTTATTTTTCTTCAATACTTATAGCCAAATTTGACATACACTGGTGAAGTGTTGTCTGTCTGGTTCACAATATGTAAAAAAATCATATCTGTGAATTTAAGTATCAGCGAAAATTTTACCCAACTGTTGACAGCGACACGTATCGTCATACATGTCCCTCACAACAACACGGGTGAATTTGTAATAATTTCTTAAGCGGCAACATACAACATAAAACATGCAAAAACGCACAAAACGGACGTCAAGCCATCAGATATACTCGCTGTAAAACGATAGCATGAGCGGTGATGCATAATACCGTGTAAGGATACCCTCCTGTTTGACAGTAGATCACCAATAGTGGGTATCTGCTGTCAAATACAACTTTCGGACACACAGAACCAGCAAGAAAAATTGATGATAGAACAAAATACACAAACATGAAAAAAGCATGGACATTTCTTTTCAAAGGAGTTGCGCAAAAAAAAAAATCTCATTTCAACCAACCAAACTCACGTGTCTTGTTAGGCTTAAAAGCCCCCAGAGCAATCCATGAATGATCTGTGAGCAGAAGCGAAAAGGAAAAAAATACACAGCACACAAAAGAGAGACATATACAATATGTACAGGTAATACATATAATAAACAGACATCAATTGTAACTTTTAAGCAGAAGACGAAACATAATACACATTAACAAACACAAAAATAAATTTCCATTACTTAACTGTTACCATCTTGTCAGACACCTTGCAACATGAAGCCTTTTTAACTTTTAGAGGTAAAATCCTTTCCCTGACACCTAAAATTAGCCTTGTGCCACAATCTCCATGATAAAAAAAACTTCCTAATTGGCAAATCGTTCTTACTTATTCATGTAGGCTTCAAAATTTTAGTAAAAGGCTGCATCCTATTTTTTTGTCTAAGACTTAATGCAACACTTCGTTTTCTGTCAAATAAAAACGACTAGCAGACATTATTTTTTAGAGCAAAAATACAAATGTCATGATGTTGGGACTTTTAAAGAAACCTTTCAAGAAACCTTTTTTATATTTCCCTTTGGAATTAAGTCTTTAACTTTAAACCCGAAATTCCACCTTTCAGAGGCCTGTTTAGCAATGTTATTCTGCATTTCACAGAGACAAGGCTCGAATTTAAAAGGTCACAATGTCAACATGACAAAGACAGAAGGCCTACTACATTTACTGTGAAGGGTTCACACATACCAGTTTTTAGAACAAATGTTTGCTACCACCCTATACAATGGTACTCATTTTAGCAACCTAACATTGATGAACGTATGAAATGGGCCCCGCTAAATTTAGAACCTTCAACCCTGATATTAAACACAAACCTCTGCACCGGGCACATTGGCTCACCGAGCTATGAAAAACAACCTCAATAACAACCCACAAGTTTGTATTATGCACAAATGTATGCATTTACTGAAGCCAGAGACACTTTCAAGCTATGGTAAATGACAAGAATCTGTGTTAAAAAAACATTTAACTCAATTTTGACTTTTATCTTTGGGGCACTTAAAAATAAATATCCTATAATTGTTTTACATATTAATCATCCTCAGGATGTTCTTTACACGTTACGGATATTAGACATTAGTCATATCTCATGTAAATCCTTGGAAAAATGATTTTTTTACGCCTGCGCCATGTGAAAACCAACATGCAAATTACCTAATTACACCGTAACACATAACTTAAATAACATTTTAATACTGGGAGGTCATAGTATGAGTATTAAGCTTTATAAATATCAAAAAACGATTTTAAAAAGCACTTATTTTTTTCTCAAATAATTTTTCCTAATTAATAATTTTTCATTCAATGAAACCAATTATCTGTTTTTATGATAACTCCACATATAAAGGTAAGCTGCATCCCTTTCCTATCATTTTTAGATGCATTCATTTATGCGCCTACGCACAAAAAGCCTAACTTAAAACATGACATTTTTCGCGCCATTTTTAAAGGGCAATCAGTATTTTCAACAGAACCAAAAATATACTTTGAAAAAGATGTTTTAAGAGAGGAAAACCGTATTTGGAATGTCTTCCAGTGACGCAAAGTGATGACCCTTATTTTTGTAACCCTCTAAAACACTATTCTGAAATGAAAAAAAATCCAACTGTGCTAAGTCCTGGGCTAAATAAACATTCCAATGCTATTTATGGCCTTCGAAAAACAACATCTGCTGCCTTAAGGGCTGAAACACATGCGCGTGCAAAAAGATGCATTTAAATCTAGCAAAAATTCGCTTTAGCTGAAGTGTTTGCCTTTAAAAAAACGCTACAAATTTGTTTTGCTACCAAAGGAACAATTATTTTTTAGGCCCTTCATATTCCTAGTGAATGTGAATTTTAACTTATCTATTTTAAGCATTTAACAGTTTGCACATATGCGTTTTTGCTTAGTCTGTAAATTAAATAGCAACACATAGCGATTTTAGCATGTGACATAGTAAATTGCTGGAGTGTTATTTAATATCTACTTAATATTAATTAATCTGACATTTTACTTAACAGACTGAAAACATCAAGAAACCTACAAACACATTGAGCTCATTGCAGACATAAAGAGAAAAAGATTTAAACACTCAGGACACACAATACAGCGCTGTAAGCTATTACTGAAGTTACACTAATGAGAAAAACCACATAGACATTGAAACACACATTGAACCCACAAATCGACACTCAGGACGAAAACAAAGCCATTTCTAAATACAATCTGTGAGTCATATTTACAAGAAGCACGTCGCAATAGGGTTCCAAAAGACTGCAAAAAACATAGCCCAACAGACTGCTGTATGTGCACGAAGCCACAATACACTTAATTCACTAGCTTTGGCTGGCAGAACACAAAAAATCATTCTGCATATCTCCATTCAATAAAACTGTGCAGAACAAAGGATCCTTGTTTTGTATTATGTCATATTTTAATTCCCTGGGGATACAAAATCACCAAGGAAGAAATATGTTTTTAAATCTAAACCTATTTAGATATCCCCTTTAGGGGAAGCCAGCTAATCCAAACGTATACAAAGTTGGCCAACACAAATCTCCAAATTTGCTAAGATCAAGCATCTTATAGCTCACTAATCTAGCTTCAAACTTCAAGGGGCTATCTCTATCGATACACTCGTAAATTTACAAGACCCTCGGTTTTCGAAAATTGCAATCTTCAAATAAAACTAAGGACAAATCAAACTAAGAACCAATCAAAATCCAAAAATCAAAGAACAAAGGACTGGGAGCGACCCACTTATACTTAACTCTTACTTTTACTAATCAAAATATTATCCAGATTCTAACTGTCAAGTTCTACATGACCTAATGGTCTTTTTAAGAATACTCATGCAAAAAAAAAGGTTATCAGTCAGGAGTGACATCATGTGGAGGATCAAAAATCAGAAAGATCAGAAATATACTGGGCCGCAGAATCAAAGAATCTCCAGAATCCCCGTGCACAGAGTACCTTCTTAGTAGAATCTTGTTCTGTCCTCCTCAGTTTATTTCAGTCTCCTGGCACGATCACTCCCTCAGAAAGTCACTTCTCTGATGATCCCCGCGTTAGGGCGCCAACTGAATAACTTGGTAATTTTCGTTCTCAGGGAATACTTACTAATATAACAAGAACTTGGCACAGACTCTGAAAATATGAAAAGACATCTTTATTAAACTTAACATAGTGAGACCACGTCACCCAGAAGCCGTAGCAAGTGGATGAGGTAGTCTGAGGAACAAAGAGGACAGAGGCCTTTTATATGTTTTTAGCGTTACATGACTCAGTACAAAAAAAGAAAGAGGCAGTTCTAGCTTTTGCAAACATGCAAAAACCCAACATTCCTTCTTACACAAGCTGCAGAAACCCATAATAAAAACCCGGCACATCCCCATCGTAAACAGGCCATAAAGAAGGGAGCAGAGACAGGTGTGAGTAAGATAAGACAGGGTGTGTGTGCGATGAAAAGGTTTATGGCATGTTGTGCCTTGATGCTATCTCGCTCGGCCACTGGGAAAGGAACTGGCCGGGCAGGTTCGGCCTGGGGCAATGGTTTCAGCTTGCCCAGGTCACAGAGAAGTCAATTAAGGTGTACGTGTCCTTTGGAATCGAATTTGGCTGTAGTTATAAGCCTATGTGAGGGCAACTCACAAAATGGCTGCTGTACACAAAATGGAAGCCAAGGGTTCAGGACGAAAATGACGATTTTGAGGTGAAATCGTTACTGGAATATGACGAAAATGCTTGTACATAGTGTACTAGCCATTCTCGGTCTTTTGATATAAAAATCGTCATGCTACGACAAAGTTTATTACACGAGTCCAGAATTTTCAGTACCACAAAAGATGCAAAGTGTGGCATAATTAAGCATAAACTGCTATGGGAACAAGTAGTTCTTTTGCAAAAAGAACTACACAAGACTCACGTGATTCATACACTGAGTCATCAGCGGGATGGCCTTCACGTTGCAGGGAATTCATTGGCTGATGAGGCCGTGAAGGCATCTGTGCAAACGGCTTCCGTAGCTGCAATCACTCATTCAAAAACGAAAATAGACGGTGAAACAATGCTAGCATTGAATGCCTCAATAAAAAGGCAACTATGGAGCATTACCACTAAACTATCCACTCGGTAATTCATACATAATTGATGCAAACTCTGTTCCTTTTTCTCGAATCCCTGGAGTGGGGGATAGAGTATTCCCAAACAGGAACGAGAGATGTGCTTTGGTTCACGAAGCACATATGGGAGAGGGTCTGATACATCAAGGGATCTTAATGTCTCCAATAGAGTTAGAGAAGACATACTGGTGGCCAGGAATGAGCGTCCAAGTCTATGAATTTGGAATAAATTGTGAGGACTTTTACAAAAACCACAGCTTTGAACACCAACAGATTTCTGACTACAGTATGGCCAGCCCGGTACAGATACCATTGTTAGACAGCAATAGACTATCTACATGCAAACGTCAGTATAGACGAATGCGATCCCATAAATATTAAGACAAGATTCATTTGGATGTGGCCGCAGCGCTCGGCTAACGCCAGAACTGTTATAAAAGATTTGCGAGTCTTTATCGGCACATACGCAGTAGGCACGCCACATTCTGACCAGGGTCCTGCGTTTAGCTCTCTGGGTTAGAAGGAGGCCATGGCCAGCCTGGGCGTTGAATTGCAGTTTTCAAGTCCCTTCCATCCTGAGGGAAATGCAGTATTGGAAAGATAAAAACGTGACATAAAGCAATCTATAACAGCTAGGGTATTAGGTTCGAGTGACGGGTGGGTGAAACATTTAAATAGTGTCCAACGTAGGCTTAATAATTTGCCAAGAAATTCTCTGGGGGGAATCACTCCATATGAACTATTATTTAGTACTAGAATGCTAATCCAGGATTTAGATTGTCAAACTTCAGTGGTGGAACAGAAACCGTTTGATATCCAAGACCGTTTGGCTGTTTTACAGGACTTACAAGAAACAAGAAGTCTGAGTAACACAACACAAAGCCCAACGACCACTGAAGAAAACCACCTGTCCAAGCCAGACCTGTCTGGATCCCTAAGATTGGGGATCTAGTCAGGAAAAAGATTGCAGTGAAGAAGGAATTTGGGCCTTCTTATAGAAAAGCAGTACCTGTCTTGGCAATTCAGGAAACAAGATCAGTGATACTACCGCCACTTGCTGGAAAAAGGGAGAACAGAACAGTATCAATTGACCTGGTAAAACCACAATCATGTGGCCAATAATAAGTAGTAGGCCCAGTGGACTCCCGAGAAGTAGCAGGTGACCAAATCTAGCTACTATCCAAGAGGTTCAAACTGAAAGACTTATCAAATTTGATAAACCTCCAGTGAGAAAAGAAGGACTATGCAATAAAGCAGTGGAACTCGTCCCTCTTGAAGCCCAAATATCAGTTCCTCAAGAAAATCCTGTCTATAATGATGTAACTTCTGACTATACAAACATGTCAAAGCAGGAAGCAACTCCAGTTATTTCGACAAATCAGGATGCAATACCAACTATTGACAGAACTGCCTCTGGCTATTTTATCAACTTCGATAACTTTTCTGAGGATCTCAGTGAACCAGAAACAAAGCCAGCAAAACAGCACTTCAAAGAGAAAATGACAGAACTCTTTCATCAACTTGAGAAAACATATCTGGCTTAGCCATGGGTTGAATTTTGGATAGGGTTAGGAGTACTTATTCTACTACTATGGCTCATTCTTGTTTTCAGCTTGGGACAAATGATAGATGGAAAATACAGTACAATGGACACAGCAAGTAAGAACATCAACTTGCTACTACACCCTTACAAATCATCGTGAGCGAAGAAACGTGTCACAAGTGAACATCACAGCCATTCCTATACCTGGTGGTATAGCATGGGACACAACTAACTATGACATCTATGGCCCGGTGGAGCTGTTGAAGATTCCACACCAGTTTAAGGTTTCTTTAAGTGATTTTGTTTCATCAAGTACATTTTTTGATGATAGGGACTTTGAAACAGTTAATAATATGATGTCAGATTTAGAAATGTCGGCAAAATTTCAAAAACATGAACACTTAGAAGGTTCAAACAGTTATGAAGAACTATATAGTTATAATTATTATGGTCACCATTATTTGCATAAATCAGCAAACCCTAGGAATATTTTTCTTACAATCAATGAGAACATTGCCCAACGCCACCAAAAGGCAGCTCTAAAACATTTTATGAGAAATTTCAATACTTCTCAGGTTTTAATGTGACAAATCCTGAAACGTTGTATTTTAAATATTTAAATAAAACAGGAATTAAAAATATGTTGACAAATACAAAACAAATTTATTCTGCAAACTTTTATGCTCAGCTGTCTGCATTAGGATACAACTTTTGGAAAGACGACATTGAGACAAAAACAGTCTGGGGCACAAAAGACTGGCAGGTCCACGGTGTAGAAGCCTTGTTCAGTGCCTGCGTTATACCAGAACAGATTATATTTCTAAATGACAAAATTCAGCAAACATCATGTCTTGGCCTAGCTAAGATAAAAGAATTAAATAAACCGTCTATATCTAAAGCCACACCTGACAGTAATGACACTACAGAGGAGGAGGTAGATGTAAGACATATTTTACAGCACAACAGAACTAGTCCTGCTTGGAAAAAATGGTTAGTCTGGCCCATAAACACGAATATCTGTCAAGATAGATTAATGAACAAAACAAAAGGGTTCAAAATGAATAGGCCAGATCCAAGGTACTACCAGAGACAACATCGAGGGATAGTCACCACATACAGTGTAGGAAAACTATGCTTTGATTGGCTACACACTTCCACACTACCTGAAATTAAACAACACTTAACTTTACTTAAAGAAGGCGTTGAATTGCGAAACTTCTTACTCAGGCTTCGCAAACAACGACAAAAACGTTTCATATACGCCGGTATATATTCTGCTTACAATGAAGCTTGGAAAATAACGCAAATGGAAAATGCAAAAAAAATATGAGAAATTGATCGTATTAATTTGAAGAAAGCTCTCTCTGTAGTGGACAATGGATTAACGACTCTGTCCTCCAGAATTTATTCTTTGGACAGCATTGTATCATCTGCCATTGATATAATAGAACAAGATTTGCTAATGTTACAACATGGCCAGTCTCAATTGGTTCTATAATGTTACTAGGCTGGACGTTGCAAAATCTCTGTTCAGGCTATGTGCCATGGCATCTAATTAATACCATGTCATTGTTTACTGTATTTAACCTTACAGATAAACAAATCTCTCTTGCACAAAGAGGAGCAGACTATACGGTGCTGAGCACTGAAAAACTAGAAAGATTACCATTAACGGTTTCTGAGAAGCCTGTCGTTGAGTGGATAATACATGGCACCATCAAGATACCAGTGGCGATTTCAGTATTGTCTACAGCATATGCGGGCCTGTATGAAAGGTTGGGTAAAGGGTACATTACTTCGACCTGGTCTTTACCATACACGCACAAATGTTGGAGTGGGGAAAAGGAAGTATTTCCTAGTACACAAAATTGTAAAAATTCACTAAGCGGTACACTTTTATGTGAAGGTATTAACCTACATGGAGCCTGCGAGGGTTCTTTAAATAACCTTTCTTGCCACATGCACGGTAGTCCAGCGGCCGTGATAGAACCGATTTTTAAGCAGCTTTCCAATGGGAGTTACGTTATGCTCAACGATCACAGCTGTTGTGGCATGCTGCCAGGAAGAGCCTATCTGGTTAGAGTGTCGTCCAGGGTCACTTGTTGTATGCAAGTATTGTATCCAAAGAGTAATACAGAAAGGGAGACGGTGATATGGCCATCACTGAATATCTCTTCTATACAAATTGATACTTTAAGCAGAATGAATGTCATTCTTTTACAAAAAAAATGTGCCACTGACCTCGTCTAGAGACACGTATGATCTGCAGGTGGCAAGGACTTCAGCAGAGATACATTCATTATTATGAACAAACTGCCCAGTACATTTCGCAGAAATGTTAGGTCAAATCTTAAACATGTCTGATACCAGTGGCATCACACATATATTTAAGGCGATCTTTGCAGGGCTGTTAACACCATTCGAAGCAGTCCTCTGCATTTTTCCAAATTTCGTGCACTCTGTGTTCGGCGGTCTTCCTCTCATTTTGGGACTCATAGGAGGAATTCTATTTTTGTTTCTCCAGCTCCGATATGGCAAGTCCAGTCACCAATGATGCACAGACTCCAATGGATCGGGCTCTCCTGGCCATGCAGTATCGTGACCGGATTACACAGATCCTCGGCTTGGCTTATTTAAGAGATCTAAATACCACTTGGTTTCTTTCATTCAGACCGATGTGGCAAGATTGCATCTTACCTGTTCTGCGATGCCTGCTTTGCAGAGAAGAATGCGTGTTAGACATCTGTCTTACACTCCCATCAGCACTGCCAACGGATGTTGACACCTTGCTGGGTCCTGTAATGACTCACACATCGTGTTGCCCCCAACGGCTGCCTATTCTGATGACGACATTCATTGAGATCTCACCAGCAAGTCCAGCTATTGGTGAGGTACGTGGAACGACAGGCACACAGGTACCAACTACATCGAACATTGCTAATGCGATTGATGCTGACGGTGATGTTTCATATCTATGCACATTTGATCTACTCGATGATGTAGTTCAACTTTCACCAACTTTGGTAGACGGTTTCTTTGCCAGCCTAGATGATTTGATGTTTTCTCCCGACACCGAGAATAACTTTTGAAAGTGCATGAACTCTGAAATTCGGCCTTCGGTTTTTCAAAAAAAAACCTCTAAATTAGGAACTGTATGTTTCGGCAATATACATTTGAACTTTTTCTTTTTACAGAATAGACCTAAAAACTTGGCACAAAGTAATCTGCTTAAGGTAGAACTATTCTTAGAGAACAAGAGTTTCATTTGATTCTTCCTAAAAATAGATTGGATTTATTGTATAAATGTATAAGATAACAGTTTATGTATTATGCAATGAAATGGTCTCGATCTTCTCTTCTGTATACTTGAGAGCCATTTCTTAAGCACTGTCATTGCATGTTTTATTTAGATAGCATTATTTAATGGCAAGCTATTGCTGGTGTAATGCGTGCAGGGCGAATACTCATGTATGTGTATAGACCATTTTTGATGCATTTCATGTATTTTGGGTGGGCTTATGACACACATGCTTTAGTTATGTTTTTTATGTATTATTTTAGTAATATTAGACATAATACGTGGAGTGGGTGTTGTATTCCGTTTTAGGACCCTAGAGTAATTTTCCCGATTCATGTCCTTATATAAATATAACATATTCTATCCTTATATCGGCATAGAAATCATAACCATATTAAGACATAAATCAAGTAATCCTAATACGGCTTGGCTACTTCCAACAGGTCCGAAAATCTACAACGATTTCTTGGAATAACCCGCCTCCAGCAGTCAGGGACTTCCCCCTGCATGAATAAATATTTATCTAACAAATCATGGAGTTTTCAGAGAATTTAGTCTCTAATGACGTTATTATGTCCACTCTTACGTCAAACTCGGCACCTTCAAGGTATAAATATTTCCGCACTTATCCAATCAAACACACGGTGGTTTGGAGCAGTTCGACTATCTATTTTCCCGACGCACCCTGCTGCTGCAAGTGCCAAAGGAAGCCGACCCCCTGACTGACGCACTGAGAGAGGCTGTACTTTTCTCCTGCCGAGAAATCCAGCTCCAGTGTTTTCAGGCTACCCTTGCGGGTTGCTGGGAAATCGAGTCCTGAGAGAGAGATACCAGACCTCCTGTATTCTAAAACCAAGGTACGGAGCTGATTAGACCCTAAGAGAATTCTTGGATAAGATTCTTGACAAACAAATACTAAAACTAGGATACAACTTACTTACTCCCTCCCTTGTACTAAGCCTAGGTTAGGTACACTGGGGTAGGCGTATTTTAGAAGCACCAGTTGAGTACTTTTAGTCATTATTTATCACTGTATGTATTTTATGCATTTTAGATATCTTATGGCTTAAAAACCATATCATGATTTTTTATTATTATTTTATAATACTCTTTGTACTGTACGCTTTGTACTTTACCGCAAGTATTACAATTGCAGCAGGTCATTTCTTATGCTTGAGAAAGAAGACTGTTCAATAAATATTTTATTGAAAACGCCCGTCTCTCTATTGCTCTGCACCTCTGGTGAAACGAAGCATGCACGATTGACTGAGTGAAATAACTATCTATTGTTTCGACGACTCTAGAGATATATTTCTTATTCTTGGGAAATAAAGATATCATGTTTTGAGCGGTTGTCAGAAACTAAATCCCTTCTTGTTTATTCGAGAACGTTTCTAGTGACCTCTGAGCTAGCTGGCACACACACAATTAAGTTTAGTATGTTCTGTAGAGACTTAGTAGACCTCAGTCCTACGTCTAAACTCCAGGATACACTATTCCAATGCTCAGAGCTTATTGGGAATATAGGAACTACACAACAATCCTTATGTTAGCACCTCACTTGCATAGGGCCAAAGATGGAGATTGGTGCATGCGATAAGGAAAGTCACTAGGTGCCAACGCCCAATATTTATCACCTGATCCTCCAAATGCTCTCTTTAGCAATCACCACAGCCTTACCCCTTATGTAATTTAAGTGGTTCAGGAGAAACCTTTTACCAATGATAGCATATGTTATGTTATGTTATGTTAAGGGTTTTTTGTAAAGCGCACGTACGCCCGTGGGCTTCATGGCGCTGTTGAAGGAAGGAACATAACATAACAAATCTACTGCGGATATGCTTGCTTATATAGCCAGGTCTTAAGAGAGAGCCTGAAAGTCAAAAGATCTGGGCTTTGCCTGAGAGTCAGCGGAAGAGAGTTCCACAAAACAGCAGCTAAGTGGTGAAAACAGCTACCACCCTGGCGTTTCCTGTTGTAAGAAGGAACAATCAAGAGGTCTTTATTGGAGGAGCGAAGATTCAAAATGGGCTTGTATCTGGTGACCAGCTGAGTGATGAACTGTGGCCCTGTCTCCTGTAAGCTCCTCAATATAATGCAGTTGGTCTTAAACATTATTCTTTGGGGGACAGGCAGCCAGTGTAGTTGTTAAAGGCCTGGCCTGATGGATTGCCACTTAGGCTGTTTAAGAAGCAGCCTAGCTGCCTGATTCTGCACTAACTGCAGTCGTTTAAGGAGACCGAGAGGAAGGCCCAGATAGATGCTGTTGGAAAAGTCCAGCCTAGAGAGAACCAAGGCGATGGTGACTTGAATAAGAGCTGAGAAAGTTAAGAACTGCGCTATTTTTTTAATCTTTCTTATCTGATAAAAGCTGGAAGAGACAGCCGCGCCAACTTGGCCCCTCAGTTATAGGTCCGAGGTCAAAATGACTCCGAGACTTTTCACCGAAGAGGCGATGGGCGGCGGAGGTCCAAGACTAATAGGCCAAAAATGTGGGCCCCAACTGATACTACTGGTCCCGGGGACAATTAGCTCGGTTTTCCCCGGGTTGAGCTTAAGATGGTTAAGGCTCATCCAGCGTTGTATCAGTTGCATTGTTGCTTGGAATTCGATGACAGAATCGGGTGCATTCAGGGGAAAGATAAGCTGCAAATCATCAGCGTGGTTGTAAACTGTAACTTTAAATTGCTTTAGGAGATGCAGAAGGGGGCGCATGTAAAGATTAAAAAGCAAAGGGGAAAGTGAGGACCCCTGTGGGACCCCGCATGTGGAACCAGTTCTAGAGGCGGTAAAAGAGCCCAGTCTAACCGACTGAGTGCGGTCCGAGATGAAAGAGGTTATCCACTCAAGAGCTGTGCCCCTAAGGCCGGCCTGCTCGACACGGTTGATTAAGATGGAAAAATCAACCGTGTCGAACGCGGCCGACAAGTCAAGTAAGACCAGGGCCTGGTGGATGCCCTTGTCTGCATTAGATCTTAATGCATTTTGGACGGCTAGGATGACCGTTTCCGTCGAATGACAGGGACGGAAACCTGCTTGGTTGGGTTCAAGATAGCCGCTGTCCTCTATAAATTTAGAGAGATAGGTAGAGGTATATGCCTCCAGTAATTTTGACAAGTATGGGAGCAAGGAAATAGGCCTATAGTTGACCAGGACTTGTGGGTCTGCACCCGGCTTCTTCAGCAGAGGGATGAGTAGAGCCTGTTTAAATCGAGATGGTACCCTGCCGCTGATAAGAGAAGCATTTAGTGCGGGAAGAATACTCTGAGGTATGGCTAGGCCTATGTCCTTATATATGTGTGGGGGGCAAACATCATCAGGAGAACCTGATTTAACTCGGTTAAAGAGTTTGGACAGCATGTTAGCGTCAATCGGTGGAAAAGTCTCGAGCGTAGAAAGGTTAAAAAAGGAATCATCCAAAGGAAGTGGGACTGGAGAGTTGATTATGCATTGTTTTATGTCCAAAATTTTATTGATAAAGAAAGAATTTAAAGAGTCGCACCATGCTTGGGTAGGGACCACCGGGGGGACCGTTCTGTCGCTGTCGCAGAGCTCATTCACCATCTTAAAGATGTCTTTGGATTTATTTTGTGAGTGTGTGATGAGCTCAGAAAAGTAAGTTGTTTTCTGTGCCAGGATGGATTTCTGGTAGACCTTGCGAGCAGCACAGTAGGTCACCCTGTCCTGTTGGGAATAGTTGGTCCTCCAGGTCCTTTCTTTCTTACGGACTTCTAATTTTTGCACCTGAAGTTGTGGGGTAAACCATCTGTGAGTATTACTAGCGCGAGACCGAGGGGGCTTGACCCAGGGGGCATGGATGTCTGCAGCCCCTGTGATCCAATGTGAGATAGATTCCTCCATGGCATCCGGATGTTCTGAAACCGGAGGTAAAGTTGCAAGTAGCGAGTCTAGAAACTCCGGGGAGCTAATGCTTTTCCATTTTCTTATTTTCCCCATTTTCTGAGGCTTCTGGGCCTTATTACTACTGACCGTCAAGGCAAACTGTATTAGGTGGTGATCCGACCAGATACAAGGCTCCACAACCAGATTAGATAGAGTAAGGTTGTAGGACCAGATCTGGTCGAGGCTATGGCCTTTACGGTGAGTGGGGGAGTGGATATGCTGCTGTAGATTAAGGTCAACAAGAAGATCTTTTAATTCCCCTGCCTGAGCATCCAAGTCCATAGCGTCAAACCAAAGATTAAAATCCCCTACTAGAAGGGTTTTGGAATAGGTAGTTACTAATGGGGCAAGTTGTTCCGCTAAGGCAGAGGGAAACATGGGCATGGAAGAGGGGGGACGGTAAATCAGAACAGTAAGGATGGCTCCGCAGTCCGTATCAATTTTAAAGACAATGTTTTCAACGCCAGGTAGGATAAGTTAAGGCAGCAACAGAGGTGTAAAAGATTTTTTTAAAATAACTGCGACTCCGCCGCCTTTTTTTCCTGGCGGACGGTTGACTGAGTGAATGTGATAGTCGCCGGGGAGTGTGGCCAGGATGTCGGGAAGAGAGTCCTGGGTTAGCCAGGTTTCTGCCAGTAATAATAGATCGGGTTTTTGTTCTGTCAGTAATAAAAATAGATCTATTTGGTGTTGTACCATTGAACGTGTGTTTAAAAACAAGCAGTGAAAGGTTTTTTCGATAGTGGAAGTCACAATTTTATGAACTTGTGGGGCAGTATCCGGGAGTGGCTCAAGGTCCACAGGAGTACACTTAGCAATGCCATAAGAAATAGTACGTTTAAACACATGTGCAGCTATGGTGGGGCATTGATAGTCAAGAGGTCTTAGGGCCATAAGTTGTAGGCCTGAGTAAAAGTATCTTTGGGCATGGTGACTGGCCCCTGGCTCCGGACGCTCGCGGACGATCGCAGACGAGCTTACCTTATGCGCACCTTCGGCGCGCAATCGTCGCGCCCGCTGCGCTCCCGGAAGCACATGGCCCAATAAGCACTGCCTCTGTGGGGAGACTAGACCGCTAATTCCGGTCTATCCACTCCCAAGATGGCGCCTCCCCTCCACGCTAACGGCACCAGCCGCGGTGGTAGGGCGAAGTTACAGGTAATGTGAAGCGGTAATTGCAGTTAGTATAAGTGCAAAATAAGGAATAAGTAAAAACTAGTAGTACACTTTAAAATTTTACAAATGCGCAGCCAACATTGCAATCATGCCAGCCGCGATATAAGTGCAGGATAATAAGCACGATATCAACAGAGTGATTTTAGATGCAGCGTTCCGACCAACAGACCCCCAGGCACTGCCACTACCTGGAAAGCCTCGTCCGGCCCTGGGCTGAGAGTCCTAATAAGCACTGCCTCTGTGGGGAGACTAGACCGCTAATTCCGGTCTATCCACTCCCAAGATGGCGCCTCCCCTCCACGCTAACGGCACCAGCCGCGGTGGTAGGGCGAGGTTACAGGTAATGTGAAGCGGTAATTGCAATTAGTATAAGTGCAAAATAAGGAATAAGTAAAAACTAGTAGTACACTTTAAAATTTTACAAATGCGCAGCCAACATTGCAATCATGCCAGCGCCGATATAAGTGCAGGATAATAAGCACGATATCAACAGAGTGATTTTAGATGCAGCGTTCCGACCAACAGACCCCCAGGCACTGCCACTACCTGGAAAGCCTCGTCCGGCCCTGGGCTGAGAGTCCTAATAAGCACTGCCTCTGTGGGGAGACTAGACCGCTAATTCCAGTCTATCCACTCTCAAGATGGTGCCTCCCCTCCATGCTAACGGCACCAGCCGCGGTGGTAGGGCGAGGTTACAGGTAATGTGAAGCGGTAATTGCAATTAGTATAAGTGCAAAATAAGGAATAAGTAAAAACTAGTAGTACACTTTAACATTTTACAAATGCGCAGCCAACATTGCAATCATGCCAGCGCCGATATAAGTGCAGGATAATAAGCACGATATCAACAGAGTGAGTTTAGATGCAGCGTTCCGACCAACAGACCCCCAGGCACTGCCACTACCTGGAAAGCCTCGTCCGGCCCTGGGCTGAGAGTCCTAATAAGCACTGCCTCTGTGGGGAGACTAGACCGCTAATTCCGGTCTATACACTCCCAAGATGGCGCCTCCCCTCCACGCTAATGGCACCAGCCGCGGTGGTAGGGCGAGGTTACAGGTAATGTGAAGCGGTAATTGCAATTAGTATAAGTGCAAAATAAGGAATAAGTAAAAACTAGTAGTACACTTTAAAATTTTACAAATGCGCAGCCAACATTGCAATCATGCCAGCGCCGATATAAGTGCAGGATAATAAGCACGATATCAACAGAGTGATTTTAGATGCAGCGTTCCGACCAACAGACCCCCAGGCACTGCCACTACCTGGAAAGCCTCGTCCGGCCCTGGGCTGAGAGTCCTAATAAGCACTGCCTCTGTGGGGAGACTAGACCGCTAATTCCGGCCTATCCACTCCCAAGATGGCGCCTCCCCACCACGCTAACGGCACCAGCCGTGGTGGTAGGGCGAGGTTACAGGTAATGTGAAGCGGTAATTGCAATTAGTATAAGTGCAAAATAAGGAATAAGTAAAAACTAGTAGTACACTTTAAAATTTTACAAATGCGCAGCCAACATTGCAATCATGCCAGCGCCGATATAAGTGCAGGATAATAAGCACGATATCAACAGAGTGATTTTAGATGCAGCGTTCCGACCAACAGACCCCCAGGCACTGCCACTACCTGGAAAGCCTCCACAGGGCACATTTCACTGGAGTATTTTTCACCAAGCATAAGGTTATATGAACTACATGTGGCAATAGCCAATGATAATGCACATGACCTAAAGCATGTAACACTCTACCTCTCCACCTCCATCAGACACCTTCACTCGCCATGTTTATGAGGGGAGTCAACACCTGGCTCTTCGTCGAAGCACCGTAACATCTTAGAGCCGCACATCTGCCTCCGCCTCGCGTGTCTTGGAACCTTTTCGGGTGAGCAGTTGCACTTTACAAACCCTTGATTGATTGATTGATTGATTGAAAGCCTGCCTGGTGAAACATAAGCTATCTTAGCAAGAAGAGAAGGAAGGGAACATATTTTACAAAACGAATCCTACAAATATAGGATATAGGTCTGACAAACTAAATTTGCTCAAGAGAAGCAAGTTTTGAACTTCACCATCCAGTGGCAAAAAGGAGGCTATTGAAGACTGGAGCGCGTAGAGGCAATAATGGGGTGTGCTGTATATTAGCAATGCATCCATGAAAATGCTCTGTATTTAACAGCTTTATAGATAGGTTAGCGTGGCGTGGCTGGGCAGCTGATGGAATAGGATGCACCTCGCGGTGTCTTCTCTTCCCCGCGGCCGGCCTATACTTATCTGATAACCATTAAGGCAATGGGGTAACCCAAAAAGTTCTGGACCTGGGTATCATACGTTATAAGAAAACAATGGTCCAAATCCTCTATGGTTTCAAGGACTGAATTAATCAGCAATCAATCATTAATTCCACATATTTGGAGCATATACATTAATCTGCTCTATACATTTTTGCAAACATTCAACGTAAACATAAGGGCACAAAATAAACAACAGTCTTATCTAGATAATTGTTTTTAATCCATTATCTTTTGGTCAAAACTCCATCCCAATATTTATACCTGTAACACATTACAGATACCAGTGGTTGCCCCATGTGGAGCGTGCAACATAGCGAAAGGGTGCAAGAAATTAGTAAGTGTTTAAGGAAACAGAGAATGATAGAAGTGATAACACAAAATGTTCAAAACACTTTTTTAGCACAGAGACAGATCTACAAGTCGTCCGACCTATGGAAACCTGACCACTAAAATTTTTGAGATACTCCTTATTTTTCTGTTTCAGAAATGAATTTATCATAGATTGTGCACATCTATATAACGAGCATCAGGGTCCAGGTATTTTTTGGAACAGCGTCGACGTTTCACACGGTAAGGGTTCAGAAATACTACTTTACCTCGACCTTGGCCTTATATGTAGACAGAGCGGCCGCCTGACTGCTTTCAATTTTTCTTCGATTTTTTACCTTTCAATTTAAAAATCGGCGAAACTTGCAATTTTGATTAAAAAGGGCATAAACTCAGAGATATTTAGCTCTGGCAACAATCTAAATGTATACCTACTCCTCTTCCATAGGGTCACCTTTAAAACCCTTGGTTGTCCCATCCTTTGTCCTGATGAAGACTCGCATGGCCCAGGCGTAATTAACCGTGAGGCCCCAAGACGAGTCAAAACGTCGACGCTGTTCCAAAAAAGACCTGATGCTCGTTATATAGATGTGCACAATCTATGATAAATTCATTTCTGAAACAGAAAAATAAGGAGTATCTCAAAAATTTTAGTGGTCAAGTTTCCATAGGTCGGACGACTTGTAGATCCGTCTCTGTGCTAAAAAAGTGTTTTGAACATTTTGTGTTATCACTTCTATCATTCTCTGTTTCCTTAAACACTTACTAATTTCTTGCACCCTTTCGCTATGTTGCACGCTCCACTTGGGGCAACCACTGGTATCTGTAATGTGTTACAGGTATAAATATTGGTATGGAGTTTTGACCAAAAGATAATGGATTAAAAACAATTATCTAGATAAGACTGTTGTTTATTTTGTGCCCTTATGTTTATATTGAATGTTTACAAAAATGTATAGAGCAGATTAATGTATATGCTCCAAATATGTGGAATTAATGATTGATTGCTGATTAATTCAGTCCTTGAAACCATAGAGGTTTTGGACCATTGTTTTCTTATAACGTATACTTATCTGATGGCATCGGGACCTGGGAGTAGATAGCGGACCAAGTGCTGACCAGCTGCTTGTTGCCTGCTGCGCCTTGTGAGTACCAAGGGCCCCTGGGGGTGAATCACCTAAATGTAGCATCAAGGCCTGGGAGCATGAAACAGCTGGGTTCGCCATCTTGAAACCAGGAGAAGGCGGAGGCGACAAGTTCCCGAGAGACGGGAGCTGATCTTGGAAGTGCATCGGACCCTCCACCCAGAGCGTAGATGTCTGTCCGGGCTTGGATAGGGCCTGTACTGCTGCTGCCATCCTGAGATGCAGATGCGGCCCGCGCGGCAGAGAGTGAGACTGCCATCTTGGGGGCCTATTGCTTGACAGTAACCTTGACTGCCTGGCTCCACGGGGGCTGGGAGTCTCATTCCCCTGGCCATGGCAGGCTATTGCGGGCTGGGTCGGGCCCAGGAGGCGCCACTATGGCCTGAATCAGACCTTACATCAGATCCCCTGTTGCTCGCCTACGTGCACCCTGGGGGTGGTCCATACTCGGCTTCCCCTCTGTGTCCTGGCCTGGCTGCATGGTGCGGCAGGGGAGCAGCAGTGAGCCTGCAGGCCTCCTGAGTGTGCCTGTGTCAGGGTCTGTGGATGGCCTACATACCCCACCCCTGAGGCTGATACTGGGACCAAGGGGGTTCGGCATAACGACAAGAGACTCTATTGGCATTTCAAGTCTGTCGCTGTTTGCAGCATGGGAATGCCGGTGCCTGGGGGGTATCAGCTGTACATTATCGGGCGATGGGTGTTCCCCCGGCCACCCACTGAGTGACTGAGGGTGCTGAGGTCTGCTACTTGGGCCAATATGCCACTCTCGATGATCAGGCGTACACTGGGCTGCCACCCATTGGAGAGACTGTCTTGGCTTCTTCTTTGTCTCTACCCCTGTGGCACAACTGGTAATTCTCTGCCTTGTCTTGCTGTTGGGCCCTCCTGGATGGACTTGGCAGTCAGCCGCGGCGAGCACTTTGTGGAGGATTCTTTGCAGTTTGGCTGCTGGTGGGGGCTACCTGGAGTGGGGTGGGGTTGATTAGCCATGCTGTCAGGTGGCGAATGCACACCCCCACTGCCTAGATGCAGATGGAGGACCACTGCTTGACCCCTGAACCGTAGTGGAGAGACAGGTCTTCTCGGAGCCCACACACACGTACCGAAAAGACCAACCTGGAGCCTGTCTCCCACTTTCATCCCTCATCTGGCCAGTGGTTCTAGCTGCTCAGCTTCCCCTTTCGAGGAGCCCTTGGCATACTAGTCTATCCTTTGGCCAGACCTGGACCACCCGGTGAGACCTCTCACCTACCTTCCACCCACCTTGATACCTGGAGTGTCGCTGGGACTCACTCCTGGACTGCTTTTGGGTGCTCCAAGACATCTCGCTCCTGAGGAGAGTGACCTCTGGAAAGTGGTGGCCCCCCTACTCCTTGGCTCCAAGAGACATTGGATCTGTCGCCTCCTGGCACTCTGGTGGTGGAATGGTGACACCTGCCCTGGCCCCTGCCACCCATTGCTGGTGTCTCTGTGTGGGAGGGGATACCCCATAGGAACATGCCCCGCACC
Source organism: Lissotriton helveticus (assembly GCF_964261635.1). Taxonomy (NCBI): domain Eukaryota; kingdom Metazoa; phylum Chordata; class Amphibia; order Caudata; family Salamandridae; genus Lissotriton; species Lissotriton helveticus. Next base: position 1,797,395,861 of record NC_136068.1, read on the forward strand.
AAGGCCAGAAAGGAGACATCTGCTGCTTCCTCCTGAGCCGCTACTGTTCCATCCTTGTGGATGATATCGGGCCCCACTACCTGAGCTCCGCTGTACCCCCTACTGGCCTCCTCCCTGGGGACCCAGGTTTGAATTCTCTCACACAGGCCTTCATGACTAACTTTCTACAGGAAAGAAAGATGGAGATTGTCTTACTTAAGTCAGACTTTCAAGCCTGCCTTCATGACCTCAAGCATGATGTGGTGGAAAAATCAGGGGCAGGGTTTAGGATCTCAAATGTACACTGGACTCACAGACGGAGGACCAGAAGGACCGTTAGCGCAGGATGAATGCCTTGGAGGGGAACATATAGAGCAAATCAAGCAGGAAGACCTGGAAAACAGGAGCAGGAGGAACAACTTTAATATCGGGGGATTCCAAGGGGTGCGGAGGGGTCAGACATTATGACGTGCACGGTGGACCTCCTACAGGCAATATGGGGAGATGTGCCGCCTAGCCACCAGCCCTAGACAGGGCCCACAGGGTTGCAGCTCCACGGGGCAAACCGGACCTCATGCAGGACATTCTCACCCAGGTGAACTTCTTCATGGAGAAGGAGGCAATCTGTGCTGCCAGGGACAAGGCAGAGCTGACCTACAACGGGCATCGTATTTAGATCTCAATGCAGTAAACAAAAGCAGTAAACAAAATGAAATCACCCTCCCACAGACAGCTAAAAGCGGTCAGGCTTGCTCTTCAATGGGACAAATGTTCCCACATGTAGGCCAAACCACCCTAGTGCTTGAAAAATAAGCTAATATGCGTAGATGTATAAAAATGTGCTGATTAATACAACATATTTTCAATACATATAATATCCTTTAAATAAATACAATATAGTCTAAAGCTAATACTGAATCAATAATATGAAAAGAAAACAAAAGAAACAAGAATTCTTAACCTTTACTCAAACAACATTAATACCTCCTCAGTCATTCCTACTGGTGTATTTAATCTTTCATAACCGCGCGCTGCTGGCCAGGCAAGCTGGGTAATATCACTCCTTAGCGCAGAGCACTCTTGTGACTTTACTTTTTTTTAGAAATACTTTTAACCTTTTTCTAAAATATCTTGTGTGTACCTGCTAATTTGCATTTCTTGTCAGACACTGCTCCCCGGTCCACCGCGGATTATCCCGTTTGTAGTGGAAGGAGTACCGGGAACTTTCACTTCCCTCTTCTGGGTTGCAGACCAGAGTGAGAGGAGCTCTAGTAAACATTTAAACCCATGCTCATTCTCCCACGCAGCGCGGACGCGTGCGGCTGGCCAGGCAAGCTGGGTGATATCGCTCCACAGGCAGAGCAATCTCGAGACTTTACTTTTTCAGAAATACTTTTAACCTTTTTAAAAAATATCTCATGTGTACCTGCTAATTTGAACTTCTTGTCCAGGACTGCTTCACGGTCCTCCGCAGGTTATCCCGTTTGTAGTGGAGGGAGTACCGGCAACTTTCACTTCCCTCTTCCGGATTGCAGACCGAAGTGGGAGGAGCTCATGCCCATTCTCCAGTGCAGCGGGCGCACCGGCGGCGCGCCAAAGGCATGTCGGTCTTCTCCCATCTGCACCCGGCCTGGACCAGGGGCCACGACCCCTGCTCACTTTCAGATAAAGTCTATAACTTACAGCGCCCAGTAACTTTTCTCACTGAGAAAAGAACCAAATAAACCATGCCGGCACTCTTTAACTTCTATCAAGGGCGACTTCCACTGCCACTACTGCGGTTTCTTGCTGCAGCCATACGCTAAAAATGGCCACCTCTTCAGACACATCATCGCCACTAAAATGTTTCTTTTAAACTGCAGATCGCTTTCAAAACATTCAACAGAATTGTCAATATTATTGCAATATTTAAAACCTGATGCACTGTTTTTGACGGAAACGGGCTCCACAATGATGCTGACCCTATTCTTATCCAAACTCTCCCACCCGACTATCTGATGCACAGGGTAGATCAAAAAAGTGGTAGAGGTGGAGGAATAGCTGTTGTCAATAATAAAGTCAATTGCCGTATCACAGCAGACCCTTTGCCGGACTGCGAAAGTCTCATTTTTGCGATTGACGTCTCACCGACTAGCACCTTGTCAAGCCTCCTAATCTACCCCCTCCAGGCGCTCCTAAAGATTTACTTGATGCCCTCCCTACCACCGTCGCTAATCTAGCCTTTGATCCTTCCAATTTCACGGTGCTTGGAGACCTTAATCTCCATCTTGATGATCCATTTATTAAAACGGCCAATGAACTGTCCGAGAACCTCCTGGCATTTCAGTTTAGTGAGAAAGTGAGAAAACCCACTCATACTAAAGGCCATTTAGTGGACCCTGTTTTCAGCAACTGTAACAAACTCAGCGCAGGAATTCCTGTCCCACTCATTTTTTGATCCTGTTAATCTGGGAAATGCCCGGACCATCTCCTCCCCCTAGTAAAATCTCCGTTCAGGAACGGAACTGGCCCAAACATCCCATGGATCAGTGGAAACATGCCCTGGAAGTCAGTAGACCAGCCAATGACCCTAATCTCCACCAGGCCATCAAGAAGTTTAACCAATGGATTCAGGCTCATTGGACGCAGTTCTTCTAAAAACGCAGAAAAATTAATTAAGCAGGCAGAATGTTGCACCGTGGTTCTTCCCTGAGTTGAGAGATGTGAAACAATCCTTCAGAAGGCTTGAAAGGAAATGGAGAAGAGACTATTCAGACCTCACTAAATCAGAATACAGGGAGGCAATTAGTTCCTATAAACTTGAAATAAAAATTGCCCAAGCTGTCTTTTATGAAGGAAAGATTAACCTAGCCGGTAAGTCTCCCAAAGAAATTTTCAGTTTTGCCAAAATCCTCAACGAAATGCCCCAGAAACAGCCCTCGCCGGATGGTGCTCTCTAACGTTGTAATAGCCTGGCTGAATTCTTTTCTCAGAAAGTCCAAAACATGTATTTATAATTTCCAACCTCACAGAACCCTCCTGCTGGGCTATCTATGACAGATCCACAACCTGAAACACAAATTTTCTTGAACAATTCCCTCCCCTTGATCTTGCACTGCTAAGTCCAATTATGACCAAACTCAAATCTGGCTCCCCGACAGACCCTGCCCCCCGCAGATCCTTACTTTAGCCACCAATATCGTTTGGCCGGTTATTCTTGACCTTGTGAATGCCTCCATCTCATCGGGCATAGTTCCCCCAGCCTGGAAATGTGCCCTGGTCAAAGTCCTCCCAAAGAAACCTAATTTAAATAAGGATGATCTTTACAACTACCGGCCCAGTTCTCTGCTCCCCTGGGTGAGCAAGATTCTCCAGAAACACATTAATATTACCTTTAAGGACTTCCTTGAATCAAACAATCTACTCCATTCCTCCCAGACCAGCTTTCACCCCCAATTTGGGACTGAAACCGCCCTTCTCGCAGCAACTGAAGAGGCCAGGAGGATCTTGGATGGCGGAGGTAATGCTTCGATTATCCTCCTCAACCTCGGTGCCGCTTTTGACACTGTAAATTATATAACACCCTCATCCTCTAACTCAAAAACCTCAGAGTATCCGGCACTGCTCAGACCTGGGTGCAATCCTTTTTGAACGAGCAATCATTTAAGGTCTTCGAAGGTGATGTTGTCTCCAATCAATAGCCCCTTAGTTGTGGGGTGCCTCAGGGCTCCTCCTTGAGCCCTACACTGTTCATCAAGTATATGAGGCCACTGGCAGAGATTGTCGATCCATTTGGCATAAAAATTATCACCTATGCAGATGACACTCAGCTCGTGGTGGCACTAAACCACCACGAGCAGTCAGCTAGCACCCTAGGCTGCTGCCTAGAGGAGGTTGCCAGATGGATGGAGCTCTCTTGCCTTAAACTTAATGGGGATAAGATGAAGCTCATGCTCCTGGGAAATTCCTCCTCATTCAACTCTGCCTTGCTTTGGCCCAACTGCCTTGGACCCACACCAGCCCCAAAAGACCAGATTAAAAGCCTGGGCATATGGCTTAATTGTTCCCTTACATTCAATCATCAGGCAGCGAAACTTTCAGCCACATGCTTTGCCTACTTAGGATGCTGCGAAAAATACTTCCACTCCTCCCTTTTCAAGCCAGAAGAATCATGGTCCAGGCTCTCATCCGCTCCCGCCTGGACTATGTGAATGCTCTCTATCTGGGTGCCCCACAATATACCATCAGGATACTCCAGATTATCCAAAATTGTGCCGCCCATCTCCTCTTGCAGATCCCCCGCCAACAGTCTGCAAAACTAGCCTTGAAGATCCTGCACTGGCTGCCGATTAGGGAAAGGATCCAGTTTAAAGCCATGTGTCTGGCCCGCAAAACTTTCTGGGAGAATGGTCCTGCCGTCTTCCAATCCCTGATCACCCCCATACCAACCTAGGAGGAACTCCTGATCAACTACTGCCTCGCTTCTCCTACCACCTAAAATAAGAAGAGCCAGATGCAGCGGACGGTCCTTCACCTATAACTCAGCCACCCTCTGGAACATTATCCCACTTTCTCTTCGCCAGGAGCCCAATCTGCTGGCTTTCCGAAGAATTCTGAAAACATGGCTCTTTAGGAACCGCATCTAATCCCTCTTGCTGACCACTGGTTGTTGCCATCTGTAGCACTGGGAGGTCTCAGGGTAGCCATCAAGCTTTATAAATTTAATTTCATTTATTCATTCATTCATAACCAACTATCATCACTTACATCCTTCAAAATATTCTTTTAAGTGTCCACAGTGTAAATACAAAGAAACAAGTAACATACAGCCGGAGCAGCATTAGGATAGTAAATCCAAGTATTATAGTGTAGTGAAGACTATGTACATCAGCATAAATTCTCCAATACATTCAAAATATTCATATTAATGCAGGCGCCTTAATAAGTCACTAAAATGTCCATAATTATAACCATTTGGCAAAGGTTTATTAGTACATCATTGGCATCCTGATGCTCCTGTTGTGATCTGCGCCGACACGTGTTTCAGTTACTCCCTCAAGAGGGGTTACACCTTCATCAGGGTGCTCAGATAAGATGATCCAAAAAAACAATGGTGGAATAAGGTGGGGGGCAAAGCTGAAAGCACGTATATATAAGCTCAAGAGGGAACCGCAAAAATATCAATGGGCATGGGGAAGGCACACCCCTTTGGTTCGTCTGGGTGAAGGCACCCACCCTCTGAGGACTAACAGTTGCTTTCCTAGTCCGCAGGGGCGATGTTAGCAACAGGCCTGGTAGATGCATTGCGCTATAAGTCCCCTGATGCACAGGACTACCCTTTCTTTTCCCATGTCCCCCACTTGTATTCACGCTTTGACTATATTCTCCTATTCCATTCACTTGTCCGATACCTTGAAGCGGTGAGCATTTCCGATATCCTTATCTCGAACTATGCACACCTTGAGATGACCCTGTCGGGTGCTGGGGCGGCACGCCATTTTGCACAGCACTGGCGGCTCCCCCCCACATTCTAAACGACCGTGCAAATATAATAGAAATCCAGCAAGAGATCCAAACTTATTTGTAGACAAATGATCTCCCTGACACTGATGGGTATGCCTTATGGGATGCCTTTAAAGGTGACCATCTGCTGCACTATCACCTCAATCGTAATCGCCAGTACCTGGGAGGCCCAGCTTGTAGAAACCAGGCTATCTAGGGAGATCTGGGCCCTGGAATGCTTGGATCATGCGTACCTTTGCAAAGGCAAAAGAAACAGCTGGTCTTGCTACGCGGCCAGTTTCAGGCGTTGAGGGTAAACAAAGCGGAGAGCTCACTCCTTACATTGGACCAAAAATACTATGAAGGAGGGAACAAGGTCGACTCCCTTCTGGTCCGCCGAATTTGTAGCCAAATCTCTTGCACCCAGATCTCTAAGGTAAAAAATGAGAATGGTATGTTAATAGCCTCCAAAATGACAAACAGCGGGCATTCCATGGATTCTATTCTGCCCTATATAGCTAAGAGGATACCTCCCAAGGAAAGGTGAGCTTCTTTCTTGCTTCGTGTCCATTGCTGCCTCTGGACCGGGCCCACACTTCCAGTCTCGAGGAACTGTTTACACTGAAAGACCTTCCGGTGGGCAGAGCCCCAGGCCCAGATGGTCTTATGGTGTCTTTCTACTGCTTGTTTCTGCCCCAAATACAAAACCACCCCCTTAACCTCTAAAAATCCTTCTCCGATACCACTAGCCTGATGCCTACAATGACCATGGCTGAGATAGTTCTAATACCCAAGCCGGGGAAGGACCCGTTGATCTGCGCATCATACAGCCCTATCTCCCTCCTTAATATGATGGCCAAAATATACACCAAGCTGGAGCCATATCTACAGGGTTTAGTCGACCCAGACCATGTCAGGTTCATTCGGCAGCACCAGGTGGCATAGAACATCTGACGTCTGGCCCACTTGGTGGAGAAGGTCCAGCAACGGGACATCCTGACATGCCTCCTTTCCTTGGATGCTGAGAAAGCTTTTGATAGGGTGAAATGGGCCTTTCTCAGAGCGGTCCTGCTGAAAATTAAGCTTTGACCTATCATGATATCCCGGATAATGGCAGCCTATTTTGCTACTACAGTGCAGATCCAGGTCAACAGTCTTCTCTCCCCCCTAGTGCACATCTGTGGAGGCACCTGACAGGATGTCCACTATCCCCGCTACTCTTTGCCCTAGCAGTGGAACCTCTGGCGATAGCCATTTGTTGGGAGCCCAACATTAAAGGCATCCCTTTTGGAGGCGTCGTGCCCAAAGTCGCGTTATTTGTGGATGATCAACCCCAGTGATTCATTTACTGCCCTGCTCTTGCTCCTTCTTACATTCAAACAAATCTCCGGCCTCAAGATCAACACAAACAAATGGCAAGCACTGAATTTAACACTTCTGCCACAGGAGGCCCTCCAGTTGCAGTCACTCACCCCCGTTCCAATGGGCAATCCACTTGATCCGATATCTGGGCATTAACGTGACTCCTATGCTAGGCAATTTGACCCAAACTAACTGGCCGAAAATGTCGGCGCTCTGTTTTAGAGAACCTGAGACGATGCAGAACCTCCCCTATGTCGTGTCTTAGCACAGTAAAGATGTCACTACCGACGAAAGTGCTTTCTCTTTTTCAAACACTTTCTATGCCCATTCACCAAACAGCTATCACAGGCCTCCAGAGTGAAGTGAACACCTTTATCTGGGGAAAAAGGTCATCCACGGTTCTCCAACAAGATACTCATGCTACTACGAGATTGCGGGGACTTGCCTGCCCCAATCTACTTGTTTACTACTGGGTGGCACACCTTTGCCATATCTCGGAATGGGTGGTTTGTGAAAGCGAAAAACATTGGTTTCATATGGACAGGGCGGTGGCATGCAGACTTCTTTGGGATCTGGCCTGGTTGCCGAAAAGGCTAAGACAATGCAGTGCTTACATTGCCACCCACACAAAAATGGTTCTGGACGGATGTACATCAGTACAACGCGATATTTTAGATCGCGGTACTTTACAATGCTGCCATTACAACGCAAGTCGTTACAACGACTTGCGTTGGTGTGCGTGGATTGAGGATTATTATAATTTTATATTCCAACACCAGCCCACGTAACAGTATGGAAGGTGTTGGAATATAAAATTACAATATTCCTTATCCAACAGCGCCATCCAGCGCAAGTCGTAGTAACGACTTGCGTTGTAATGGCATAGTTGTAAAGGTAGTGCGGTGTAAACACCGCGGTGTAAACGATGTTTCCCGTTCTGGACATATGGGACAAGCTTGATGTTGCCAGGGGCCTCACCTCTTTATCTCCCCCCAACAGCCCGTTGCTTCAGAATACTGATTTCCCTCTGGCATTGCAACCCCACTCCTTCTTAGACCGGGGGAATGGGGAATGTCGCATAATCAGCGATCTTTTTGAGGGAGAAACCTTTAAGACTTTCAGCCAATGCACATGAGACTTCCACCTCCCCGCCACAATAGGGCTACAATTTCTCCAGCTGAGACATTGGCTGTACAAACCCAATAATACACAAGGGGCCATCTTACAGTTCACCTCCTTTGATACACTTGCGCGTTTCTTTGATGGCTTGCGAGGGCTTATTTCGTGTACGTATCAGGCCTTACAACACTCCAACCGTGTGCCCCTCCATCCTTACCAGTGGCATTCAGACATTCCAGACACCATCACCAGGGAGCAGGTGATGGTGGGAACAGCTCTGCTGCAAAATCCCTAGGATCTATCGAAGCATTTCTCAGCGTGAAACTGCCTATAAAATTATGACCTGCTGGGACTATAGGCTTGTCTGGTTGCAGATAATGTTTCCTACATCCTCACCTTTGTGATGGCGATGCAGCTCTGCTACAGGCTCCTTCCTCCATATTTGGTGGTCCTGTCCACTCGGTACTCTTTTTTGGACGGAGGTACTGAGTAGCATCAAAAACATAATGGGGTTTCCCATATCAAGTATGCCACAGGTATCCATTCTAGTGACCCGGCCTCAATCTCTCAAAGCTATGACACACATTAACTGGTGCCTGATCCTACAAATGCTGGGGGCAGCAAAACAAACTTGAATTGCAGTGGAAAAAGCCCCCAACCCTACCTACCTCACTATGGTTCACCCATCTTTGGTACATTATGGCAATGGAGCTCCTAACCTGTTGTATCATGCACTCTGAAATCAAATTTACACATGTACGAAACCACTACTTGACCACCTTTCCAAACTAGAAAACTGCCACGTTATCCCCCGGCCTCCGAGCTCGCTAGCTATTTGAAGATATCCTTCTGCCACGAGTGTTTGATTCCTCATAATGCACCGGCCCTCCCTAACATAGAAAAAAGGATCCTCTGTCTTTAAGTGATGACCTCCTTGGCCCCTCCCCTTATTTTCCCTGTTTCCCCCTTTTCTTCTCCCTCGTTTTCTTTATTATTCTGTTCTATGTGGCACAATCAGAATCCGATCTCTAGATTGCAGCCCCCTCTTTAGCCAAGGTGGTGCGACCACAATATATGCTGTATACTGTGCAACGCTTTGATTTATATTCAGTTAGTCAATTACTTTATTCGATACTTATAATGTAAGATCATAAAAGTGCAGATGAATACTATTGAAAAACAAAAAAATACAGATAAATACAATTAAAAATCATCAATCAATCAGTACAAAAAGAGAAGGCTATACATATCAGCATGGAAGTAGAAGTAACAAAGTAAAAGCAATGATATTTAGGAAGTATTTAAAAATTCATTCAGTGGTGTTGTGCTGCCGCCTGATCTTCCACGATTGACTTAAAAAGAACGCCACTGATAAGCAAACCAAGGGGTTAGGCAGGGATTGTAAAAAGAACATTGCTACACGACATTGTTTGAAACGAAATTTGCACATCAGGGGGAGAATACATCTTTTACGAGGGTCCCTATAAAATTTGCAGAAGAAAAAGAATATGTAAATTTGATTGTGCAGAAGAACTGTCACTGGGACAGAAGGGCAAGTCATTTATAGGGATGTATGACGTTACGACGCATACTTTTACAACGCCTACCTTTACAACGCAATTTTTACAACGCAGGATCCTTTACAACGAATGTCTTTACAACGCATGATATTACATCGCAGATGCCTTTACAACGCATGCCATTACAACGTAAGTATAGGTAAGTATATAATATTATTAAAAAATGTAATTAATTAAAATTATTTTAATTTAATTTAATTTAATTTTTATTTTACTTTAATTTTCTTATTTTTTAAAATATATATATATATATATTTTTTTTTATGTAGGTGTTTTAAAATAATATTCTAACTCCATAGGGGAGTAATATTAGGGTAAGTGCTGGATAGTGTAGGGGTTACAATTACTATTCTAACTCCAGGGGGGTGTAATAGTAGGGTAAGTGCTGGATAGTGTAGGGGTAAAAATTACTATTCCAGGGGGGTGTAATAGTAGGGTAAGTGCTGGATAGTGTTGGGGTAAAAATTACTATTCTAACTCCGGGGGGTGTAATAGTAGGGTAAGTGCTAGATAGTGTAGGGGTTAAAATTAATATTCTAACTCCAGGGGGGGTGATAGTAGGGTAAGTTCTGGATAGTGTAGGGGTAAAATTACTATTCTAACTCCAGGGGGGTGTAATAGTAGGGTTAGTGCTTGATAGTGTAGGGGTTAAAATTACTATTCTAACTCCAGGGGGGTGTAATAGTAGGGTAAGTGCTGGATAGTGTAAGGGTAAAAATTACTATTCTAACTCCAGGGGGGTGTAATAGCAGGGTAAGTGCTGGATAGTGTAGGGGTAAACATTACTATTCTAACTCCAGGGGGTGAAATAGTAGGGTAAGTGGTGGATAGTGTAGGGGTAAAATTTTAAATTAATAATAAAAATAATTTAATTTTTTTAATAAATGATAAAAAAATGTAATATATTAAATAATTAATATTTAATAATTTTTTTTTATATAAAATGTGTATTATATTTATATACTTACCTATACTTACGTTGTAATGGCATGCGTTGTAAAGGCATCTGCGATGTAATATCATGCGTTGTAAGGACATTCGTTGTAAAGGATCCTGCGTTGTAAAAAATGCGTTGTAAAGGTAGTTCGTGGTAAAAGTTGCGTTGAAACTGTTGTTTCCCCATTTATAGAATAGATACCTGTAGGGTGTGCCGACATGCACAGTATAAGATTCAGGCGGAATCTCATTAGAAAGAATCTATGACACGCGTTTGACACAGTAAATAGGTAGGACTTTATCTTTCTCCCTTCCTGGGACTTCGGACCTTCGAGATACAGTTTTACCAATGCCTTTGTACAGTGATGACCTCCTTGGGCCCCTCCCCTTCTTTTCCCTCTTTCCCCCTTTTCTTCTCCCTAGTTTTCTTTATTATTCTGTTCTATGTGACACAATCAGAATCCTATCTCTAGATTGCAGCCCCCTTTTTAGCCAAGGTGGTGCGACCACAATATATCCTGTATACTGTGTAACGCTTTGATTTATATTCATAACGCTTTGTAGCATGGAGGACTCGTATGAGTCCAAGGGAAATTATTATATGTCTATAAGCACTGCGCTGTGATAAGACCACTCACTGTGATAAGACCACTCTGGGGCATTTTGGGCAGCTAGAGGCATGTTGATAGGATCCGCCAAGTTATTAACTTACTGCACAATTAATAAAAATGTATGTGTGATAAAAGTGCTCAAAGTCATTTGATGATAATAAAACAGATTTCAACACAAAAGCAGATTACCGTCCTGAGAGCAAGGGAGAAGGGTACCGATAGGTTAAGAAAGAATGGAAAAGAGTCCGAAAAAAAGAGTAAGAAGGCTCCTTTGTTATGTAATTATAAAACAAATGGGATGGAATATTGCGAGTTGGAGACAAAGATAAACAGGTTACTTTCAGGTGGATACTCTGTCTAGCTGCAGGTGCCTCATCTCTTGAATATTGCGAGATGGAGACAAAGATAAACAAGTTACTTTCAGGTGGATACTCTGTCTAGCTGCAGGTGCCTCATCTCCAGAATCGCTTAGATGTGCCAAACTAGATCTAGAGAATAATAATAGCTAAAAACAGGACTAGGAACATCTTTCTTGGGAACAAGTAAGCAGTGGAAGTAGAAACCCTGCTTGAGCTTGTTCTCTGTGACCAATTCCATGTCTCCTTTGCTCCACAAAGTGATAACGTCCTACTACAAAATGTGGCAAGGTGGTCTGATGTGACCAAGTTAAAAGGGAGGGAGTTTGAGGAAGAAAGTCCTGGAAGGGAAGGACTCAGCCTTGCTCAATAATCTGAAGGATCACACTTTCCGTTGTGATGGACTGCTAGTGTTTCAAGTGAAAAGCCATCCGCCCCTAAAAGACCTACATGTTCTCCCCTGGATGAATTAGAGCAACGTTATAGAGGGGCTTGGAAGAAGAGGAGGAAGACCGTGGCTCTAGCTGATGACACCTCAGGAACAATCTCAACCCCTGTAGTTGCAAAAGAGCTTGTTCTGCTGCTGAACAGATTGTGAGGGTTGGGGAGGGTTGGTGAGGGTAAGGGGGTAAAAAGGCAGTCCCTTGGAATAGCTCAAGCAATACTGCTGATGAGGATGGTGATGGAAAGGATGTACATGGGTAATCAGTCCCATGGATTAGGTGCAACAGGGCTGAAAAGATAAACTCTGCCAACGGCCATATCTTCACAGCTGCAAACAAACAAATGTATGTCTAAAACAGCTACACAGAATATTATAAAAACAATAAGAAGGCATGTTATAATTAATGAGAGAAAATGAGCATTTCTAACATGGTTAAAATGTAATCTAAAACCTAACATCTACACATCTACTTCTATGTGCTACACTAAGAGAGCATGGAAGGCAGAGCAACTTGGAGTGCAGAGTTTCCTAAGGAGAAGGGGTACTGCATTACTTTTTGATAGCAAAGGCTGTGTTTATCAGCAGGGGTGTGGAGACAGTGTTTCCTGCAGAGGGCAAGCACACTCTGGAGTAGCAGTCTCCTTCCAGGACTCATCTTTATCTACTTCAGGCGAGATGTAGCATCTGCGAAGTGTGTTGTCAGTAGGGCAGACATCCCTGGCAGAATCTTGCACAATAATCACTGTAGGAAGGTGGCTACCTGACTATGGTTACCCCAGATTTTTTGCCTGTGTTTAGCTGGTTTTTTTGACTTAGTTGACCTGGTTCCCTGCTAATCAGGGCCCCAGGCCATCTGCTCTCTCTGTAAAATGGATTCCATGTACCCTAGGTACATACCACAATTGGAAATGGACTCCTTGTCAGCCCCTGTATAATGCACTATAGGTGCCCAGGGCATAGGGGCCACCAAGGCCTACCAGGGGCTGCAGCATATCTTTTGCCACCCCTGGCTGGTTCTTAAATTGACACAACTGGCTGATCACTCAGCTGGGGTAAGGTGGTGTAAGCACCCCTTGCTTAGATATAGTATACCTATATCTAAACCTATATCTGGACACATGTAAACCTGTGAGCCACTCCTATGGAAGGCCTCATCAATCCTGGAGGCAGAGTGCGTGGTTTTATGTGAGATGGAGCTCTAGCATGAGCTGAGCCTGTCTGCAGCTGTCGGGAACAACTCCCTAAGCTGTTTCAGGATAATGCCATACCATATACTCTTAAGTGCCTTATAATCCTCGCGGTTATATAGCAACTCTGGTTTGGCTTTATCAAAACATGTCGTGTAAGGTGTCATACGATTTGGAATACTATCCCCTCGCCAGTTCTGGCGACGGGGATAGCATTCCACCCCTCTAGAGGGGTAAGACATGTTCCTTTACTGTAATGCGGTTAATTTCTCCAAAGACCTTAGATCCACAAAATGGATGCCTCTGCCACAGACAAATGTCTGGACCCCTGCAGCTGACCGAAACTCAGCCAAAGGGGTCCTGGACAAAGGGTTTCCTGTCACAGGAGGGTGTCACCACCCTCCAGACAGGAGATAGTGGATTGTAGCAGGGAGGTCTGAAAGAAACCAGACACTGCCTGGGGCGCACAAGGCTGCCCCTTGCATAATCCGGCCTAACCGGTTCTGGGGCACTCCAGCCCTCGTGCCAGGGCGGCCTGGATCAAAGGAAAGGGGTGTATCCACCCCCTTCCTGGGTCCCACCCATAGGGGGGGACCTAGCAGGTAATCACGCCCCCCCGATTGGAATAAGAGTGGGAGCAGTGCCAATGCACATCAGATTTCCTGGAAGAAACATTAGAAACGAAACTCTGGACCCTTGGACCTCCATCTCAACGTGGAAGCCCGAAGAATCTCCCTTGTGGTCAAGGAGTGACCACCCTGCAGCAGCAGGCACCATCCAGCCCTCGACGTCTACTTAGTTGCAGTTCCCGCCGGAACTCGAGCGACTGAGATCGACGAGATCAAGCTTGCCTGCCTTCCAACAGCCCGATCCACAGTCCCTGCAGAGCTGAGACCCGTGGAGGCGACCGGAAGCGTGGGACACGCCATCTTGAATTGACCCCGAGACGCTGACCGTGCAGCCCACGAGTGACCCTCGAAGCTGTGCACCGGGGTTTGAGAAGCCCCCACCCTGAGCTACTCCTGAGCCGAAGTTCAGCCCTCCACACTCGACGAGTGCTGCGTGGGGCCCTTCTGCTCCATTTGGCTCAACGCGTTGGCCCGGTCACTTGCCCGCTGGCTAGTGGTCCCTGTGCCGACGAAACTACAAAGAAGACTCGTGAATCTGGTTGCTCCAGATCCACACCAGCTCCCCTGAAAAGGAGCCCCGACTCTGACCTTCCTGGTCTGAGTGAGAAGCAATCTTCCGATCCTGCGTGGATTGCTCTTGCCAAGTGTTGTTTGCTCCAAACTTGAAGCCGACTGCACCGACGGTGAGAGCCTGCGTGGGACAGATCGTGACCTGCTCCTGGACATCGCAGATGCCCCAGAGCCCACGTGACAGCGGAGAGAAGCTCCTCAACGACCACCTGATTGCGCCCGACATTGCCTGGTTCCGTCCTGGTTCCACCCTGGTCACTGCTGAGTGACCCAGACTCTGTCCCCTCTGCTTTCAGGTACCCTTCGACTTGAGTCCACCCTTGGACTCCACCGGACACTTCACCTTCAACCCGCCTGCAGCCCTTTCAGCTTCAAGCACCAAGAGCCTGCGTGTCAAAACCCGACGCCACTTCGACCCTGTGCACCCACTTCCTGTGGGTGAGGTAACTTTGCTCCGCCGGTGTTCCCACACTGGTGCACATCTCTAGGGTCTGTGTGTTAAGTTTTGTTCCTCTAGGTCCAGCGGAAGTGTCCTTAAACTTTAACTTTATGACTTTTACGCACCATTGGTTAACATTGGTGCATGCGTGCGCTTTCCGCACATCTCCCGAATCCCGAGGGCCATTCCCGACTTCAGCATTGCTTGTCCTGACTGCTCCCAGCGATTCCCTAGGCCCTAGGCCTAACCACTGCTCGAGTGGCATCTCTTATACCACTTGTTTAGTATATGGTTTGAGTGGCCACCCGCCCTCATCCATAATTGTGCAACTTGTATGTTTAAACAGTGCTTTTGATTTAACGCTTGTGCCCCTTTATTCATAAAGAATACTGGGGATTGTTTTTAGTAATAAACACATATATTTTTATAATATATACTTGTGTGGTGTCCTTTCATTTGATATTACAGGATTGTATGTGGTAAAACAGCTCGCTTAACACGACCTCTTAAGTTAAGCCTTTAGGCTGCTTAGTCCATGCTACCCCTAGGATAGCTTGTCTAATAAGGTTGACTTACAACCAGACACCATAAGGGATTGTTTGGTCTGATAAGAGGTGGTTCCAGAATTGGAAACATCACCTATCAGGCCAACTTCTCACATTGGTGAGCAGCGGTGCGGATTTGAGCTTGCTGTTGTTTTACCATTGCAATCTTTGTATCAAATTGAAAGATCACATCAAGTACCTCTAGGTACATATAAATCAAAAGCTTAACATATTAAGTTCTACTGAACTTAGTAGTTGTAGATAAAAGGGATTAGCACACCCTGACTACAACTCACTAGCAAGGTACAGTAGGAAAACACTTAGTGTAGGTAAGTGCACCACTTACACCTCACTAGCAGCCATGTCTGACACAGGAAAAGCCTCAGGGTCTACTCCTGTGACAGTTGACCCTACCCAGGCAACTTTTGGATATGACAAACTAACCCGAAGAGACTTGATTGCCTTGTGCAAAGCAAGAGGGTTAAAAAGGGGCAGAAGCCCCACCTGCCAAATCCTGGTAGAAATCCTAGAGCAGGATGACTTAGAAAGGGCAAAGGTAGCTTCCCTAGAAACAGGAAATGGAGGGAACCCCCCTGTAACTGACCCCCCTCAGGAGGAAGATGAAGAAGAAGAAGAGGAGGAAGAGGACTCAGAAGTTGAGGACTTAGAAGATCAGGATCAGAGGGGTAGCCAGGTTCCAGTTGCCAGGCTTAGCCAGGCCAACTTGGACCTACTGGGGAATGGAGAGGGCCAGCACCTCCCCAGAACCCACAATGGGATTCTCCCAGGCAACAGAAGAGTGAGATCTCCCTCAGGGGACTCTCATATTTCTAGTGCCTCCAGAGAATCAGAGAGAGGCATGACTGCTTCTCAGAAAGCTGAGCATAGGGTTAGAATGAGGGCTGTCAAACTCCAAATAGAGAGAGAGGAGGTAGCCCTGAATCAAGCTAGACTTACCTTAGCTCAAGCTAAACTTGCCTTGGCAAGAGAGCAAAAATTGTGTGGCTTAGATGCCACTGGTGGCAGCAATATTCCTAAAGAGAAACCCAGGTCCTATGATAGTAGAAACCTGACAAAGATTGTGCCCCCCTACAAGGAAGGGGATGACATCCACAAGTGGATAACTGCTCTTGAGAGAGCCTGCATGGTACAGCAGGTTCCTGAGGAACAGTGGGCAGCAATCTTATGGTACTCCTTTTCAGAGAAAGGGAGAGATAAGCTCCTCACTGTTAGACATGAGGATGCAAACAATTACAAAGTCCTGAAGAGTGTTCTGATAGATGGGTTTGGCTTAACCACTGAACAGTACAGGTTGAAGTTCAGAGACACCCAGAAGACACAGACTCAGGACTGGACTGATTTTGTTGATTGTGCAACTAAGGCTCTGGAGGGTTGGCTACATGGCAGCAAAGTACATGACTTTACAGGATTGTATAATTTGATTATGAGGGAGCAGATCCTAAGTAATTGTCAGAACCAGCTCTTACACCAGCACCTGGTGGACTCTGATCTGACCTCTCCCCAAGAATTGGGAAAGAAGGCAGACAAGTGGGTCAGAACCAGGATTAGGCCTAAGAATCAGGACAGTAACCAGAAGAAGGAGTCTACCAAGCCTCAAGATAAGGGTGGGGATAAAAATAAAGAAAAGACTTCCCAAGGGCCCCAAAACTCCAAGAATGGGGGTGGGTCCCAAGACACTTCTTCAACTGAGAAAAAGCCTTATTGTTATGCCTGTAAACAGGTTGGGCATTACAAAACAGACAACTGTTGTCCCAAGAATAACAATAAAGAAAATATACCTCCAAAGCCAGCTTCAACACCTCCTGTTACTGTCAGCAGTAATCCCCCAGGAAGTGGAAGCACACCCAGGAATCTGGGTGGGTTTACTGTTGGAGCTCAGGTGGACCCTGGCCTATCCAGGTCCCCATCACCCAATGATCTTGTTTATGAGACTGGCATGGGGTTTGCCAACTTCTCTGCTTGCCCAAATACTTTGAGCAAGTATAGACAAGAACCCATCATCAATGGTTTGAAAGTTGAAGCTTTTAGAGACACAGGGGCTAGCATCACCATGGTGGCTGATGGCATAGTCCCCTCTAAGCAACTTTTACCTGGTGCCACATACCAGGTTACAAACATTGATGGAATCCAAACAAATCATCCCATGGCAGTAGTAAGTCTCAGCTGGGGAGGTGTCATTGGCCCAAAGAGAGTGGCAGTGTCATCAAACTTGCCTGTAGACTGCCTACTTGGTAATGATTTGGAAATCTCAGCCTGGGCTGAGGTTGAACAGGAAATCCATTCTAGAATGGTAAATTCCAATGGAAAGGTTAGTGGGGCTGTAATGGCTACAGCCCCAATCCACGATGTCCTTCCTGAAAAGGTTGGTAGGGCTGAGGAACTCTCTGCCCCATCTTTAGCAAAAGCTCTTCCTGAACAGAATAGCAAAGCTGTTATGATAACAGCAGAAACCCAAACTGAGTCTCCTCCTGAAAAGGTTGGTGGGGCTGTGATGGCCACAGCCCAAACTCAAACTGATATGTGTGTTGTGAAACCTGAAATGATGGATAACTCCACACAAACTGAGAGCATGGAGGAGGAAGAGAAATCTCCCCCTCACCAGACTTTAGGACAGGATCAGCCTCCTCAGGGAACTGATCTTACCCCTGATGAAGGAACTGCCCCAGAGGTGGTTGGGCCTAGCCTGACAGAACCCCTGATGTCAGTGGACCCTTCTCAGGTGGGACCCAGTCTGGAGCAGGTAACCTGCCCCTCTCTACCTTGCCTTAGCCAGCCCAGGGCTGCAGAGGACAAGAAGGACAGTGAGACCCAGAGGGCCCCCTGTCAGATAAAGCACCCCCATCAACAGATTAGGGGCACCAAAACTAGTAGCCCTAGTAAGGTGAAAACTTTAAAAACTCCTGAGGGAGCCCCCTTAAGAACAGTTAGGGACCTCCCACAGATGGATTCTGTTGGGCACAGCCAAACCTGGGACCCAAGGGGCCCAAACCTGAACTGTCCCCCCAGCAAGCCAAACAGAGGGACCCAGCCTCCAGCTTTAGGTAGCCAGAGGTTGACCCTGAGAGCACAGTGCAACTCAGTTAAAGAAAGAAAGGCACACATGGTGGAAGATAATTGGAGGAAGCCAAGCCCTAACTTAGTAGGGCCTCACTTCAATACTCCATATCCAAACCAGCCTTTAACTTTGCATAAACACACCCAAGGTAGTGATTCCCTATGGTGGAGACCCTCTAATACCCCAAGGGTGAGGGACTGCTTAGTGGACCATGAGACAGGGGGTACCCATGCTAGTGCAGGTACTTCCTTGTATGGCCACTCAGGCAATATAGGCTTACCTGGCCAAGGATAGCCTTATCTCCTTTCGTTTGGGGGGGAGTTATGTAGGAAGGTGGCTACCTGACTATGGTTACCCCAGATTTTTTGCCTGTGTTTAGCTGGTTTTTTGACTTAGTTGACCTGGTTCCCTGCTAATCAGGGCCCCAGGCCATCTGCTCTCTCTGTAAAATGGATTCCATGTACCCTAGGTACATACCACAATTGGAAATGGACTCCTTGTCAGCCCCTGTATAATGCACTATAGGTGCCCAGGGCATAGGGGCCACCAAGGCCTACCAGGGGCTGCAGCATATCTTTTGCCACCCCTGGCTGGTTCTTAAATTGACACAACTGGCTGATCACTCAGCTGGGGTAAGGTGGTGTAAGCACCCCTTGCTTAGATATAGTATACCTATATCTAAACCTATATCTGGACACATGTAAACCTGTGAGCCATTCCTATGGAAGGCCTCATCAATCCTGGAGGCAGAGTGCGTGGTTTTATGTGAGATGGAGCTCTAGCATGAGCTGAGCCTGTCTGCAGCTGTCGGGAACAACTCCCTAAGCTGTTTCAGGATAATGCCATACCATATACTCTTAAGTGCCTTATAATCCTCGCGGTTATATAGCAACTCTGGTTTGGCTTTATCAAAACATGTCGTGTAAGGTGTCATACGATTTGGAATACTATCCCCTCGCCAGTTCTGGCGATGGGGATAGCATTCCACCCCTCTAGAGGGGTAAGACATGTTCCTTTACTGTAATACGGTTAATTTCTCCAAAGACCTTAGATCCACAAAATGGATGCCTCTGCCACAGACAAATGTCTGGACCCCTGCAGCTGACCGAAACTCAGCCAAAGGGGTCCTGGACAAAGGGTTTCCTGTCACAGGAGGGTGTCACCACCCTCCAGACAGGAGATAGTGGATTGTAGCAGGGAGGTCTGAAAGAAACCAGACACTGCCTGGGGCGCACAAGGCTGCCCCTTGCATAATCCGGTCAAACCGGTTCTGGGGCACTCCAGCCCTCGTGCCAGGGTGGCCTGGATCAAAGGAAAGGGGTGTATCCACCCCCTTCCTGGGTCCCACCCATAGGGGGGGACCTAGCAGGTAATCACGCCCCCCAGATTGGAATAAGGGTGGGAGCAGTGCCAATGCACATCAGATTTCCTGGAAGAAACATTAGAAACGAAACTCTGGACCCTTGGACCTCCATCTCAACGTGGAAGCCCGAAGAATCTCCCTTGTGGTCAAGGAGTGACCACCCTGCAGCAGCAGGCACCATCCAGCCCTCGACGTCTACTTAGTTGCAGTTCCCGCCGGAACTCGAGCGACTGAGATCGACGAGATCAAGCTTGCCTGCCTTCCAACAGCCCGATCCACAGTCCCTGCAGAGCTGAGACCCGTGGAGGTGACCGGAAGCGTGGGGCATGTCATCTTGAATTGACCCCGAGACGCTGACCGTGCAGCCCACGAGTGACCCTCGAAGCTGTGCACCGGGGTTTGAGAAGCCCCTACCCTGAGCTACTCCTGAGCCGAAGTTCAGCCCTCCACACTCGACGAGTGCTGCGTGGGGCCCTTCTGCTCCATTTGGCTCAACGCGTTGGCCCGGTCACTTGCCCGCTGGCTAGTGGTCCCTGTGCCGACGAAACTACAAAGAAGACTCATGAATCTGGTTGCTCCAGATCCACACCAGCTCCCCTGAAAAGGAGCCCCGACTCTGACCTTCCTGGTCCGAGTGAGAAGCAATCTTCCGATCCCGCGTGGATTGCTCTTGCCAAGTGTTGTTTGCTCCAAACTTGAAGCCGACTGCACCGACGGTGAGAGCCTGCGTGGGACAGATCGTGACCTGCTCCTGGACGTCGCAGATGCCCCAGAGCCCACGTGACAGCGGAGAGAAGCTCCTCGACGACCACCTGATTGCGCCCGACATTGCCTGGTTCCGTCCTGGTTCCACCCTGGTCACTGCTGAGTGACCCAGACTCTGTCCCCTCTGCTTTCAGGTACCCTTCGACTTGAGTCCACCCTTGGACTCCACCGGACACTTCATCTTCAACCCGCCTGCAGCCCTTTCAGCTTCAAGCACCAAGAGCCTGCGTGTCAAAACCCGACGCCACTTCGACCCTGTGCACCCACTTCCTGTGGGTGAGGTAACTTTGCTCCGCCGGTGTTCCCACACTGGTGCACATCTCTAGGGTCTGTGTGTTAAGTTTTGTTCCTCTAGGTCCAGCGGAAGTGTCCTTAAACTTTAACTTTATGACTTTTACGCACCATTGGTTAACATTGGTGCATGCGTGCGCTTTCCGCACATCTCCCGAATCCCGAGGGCCATTCCCGACTTCAGCATTGCTTGTCCTGACTGCTCCCAGCGATTCCCTAGGCCCTAGGCCTAACCACTGCTCGAGTGGCATCTCTTATACCACTTGTTTAGTATATGGTTTGAGTGGCCACCCGCCCTCATCCATAATTGTGCAACTTGTATGTTTAAACAGTGCTTTTGATTTAACGCTTGTGCCCCTTTATTCATAAAGAATACTGGGGATTGTTTTTAGTAATAAACACATATATTTTTATAATATATACTTGTGTGGTGTCCTTTCATTTGATATTACAGGATTGTATGTTGTAAAACTGCTCGCTTAACACTACCTCTTAAGTTAATCCTTTAGGCTGCTTAGTCCATGCTACCCCTAGGATAGCTTGTCTAATAAGGTTGACTTACAACCAGACACCATAAGGGATTGTTTGGTCTGATAAGAGGTGGTTCCAGAATTGGAAACATCACCTATCAGGCCAACTTCTCACAATCACCACACACAGCAACACAATACAATGACATTATTAATGACATTATTAATTATGCATGCACTCTACACTGCACTCTATTAATATTTCCTCCACATCCGCTGTTCAAGAATACAACACAGCATTAAATCACAAACATAGGGACAGAGCAGTACTCCGAGGAAGACATAAACAGTGGAGCGACAAACAAGCAACGCATCGGAAGCAGAGGATTCCAAATACATTGACAACACAGCCAGCCAATAGGAAATGAGAATGTGGCTGGCAAAGTATAAAATACATTGAAGCCTGCAACGGTGAACAAAAAGCTGTCTGTGACAAAATCTTCATAAAATGGGGTCTGCTGGGCAGGTTTTTCCATATATTTCTACTGAGTATCGCTCCCAAACCAGGGAAGGATACTCAGCAAGTCTGTTGCAGTAGAACTATGGAGGTGGTGTTTTTCCATATGCAAACAAGCGACCACTCATAAGTCTTCTTCTGTGCTTTCTATATCACTAAAAGGTTCAGCTCTCTCCACTGAATGTGACTTGACATCAGTTTTCAAACAATTTATTTAAGTACAGAAATGGACAGAACTAAAGTAATTCACAGTACTAATGCCCGCTGTAGCAAAACAAAACCTATGCAACTGGGTACAAATGGAAAAATTGAAAAGTACTTTACAAAGGTGAGACACTAAAATTCAAAAATAGGGGACCATATCAGTTGTATACAATCCAATTTAAAAGATAAAATTGCATTAGGCCTGAGACTTATATGAGGGTGTGCACAAGAAGGTGAGTGGAGGTTCAAGGATGCATGGCCGAGGTATAATGTTTGACAACCCCCGGCACAACATAGGGTATATTTCTGAGGCTCATTTATGTACTAAAACAATGACACTACAGCACTCTTCTGGATGGTGTAATTCTCGCTGCTTCGTTCAGTTCTCTTGATAGAACGGATTTTAGTCAATCACTGTCACTCTACCACAGCAACGCCCGTTACAAGAAGTTAATGGATAGCCAAAAACACGTTTTTCTTTACTATCCGATTATCTTGTGCATCTTGAAGTCAGATTTTAAGGAGGCTGTTTTTTTGGCATACAGGTCAGTGTGTTCTTGACTCCAGTTGGATCTTTTATGGCAGTCATGGTCTGACTGACGGTGGTCAGGACAGACTACCACATTCCGACTGCATGGATACATATTTGCGTGGCGGCCCTAGTGGCAGGGATTTGGCGGCCTCCGGCTCTGTTCTATTTCCAAACACCCTGACCCCCTTCCTGAGCTCGGGGGACTCTGCCCCGCCCTGACCCCCCCTTCAGGGGCCGCCTACCTACGCTCCCTGCCCAGGACCGCCATGAGCCTAGAGCCGCCCCTGATCACAGTATGGCAGAGTTGCAGGAACAACATAAGCTAGGTATGCTCCTTCCTTTCTCTGAGCAATACCAGTGGTTAATTTACTCTGCTTAGAGTTGGTGGAAGGGCTGTTCTTCCAACAGTGGCGCCTTAGCTGGATCTACCTATATGAAACCTCTGACATTGCGGGCCCCTCTGCAAATGGGCTGCCTGGTCACAGTTATCGGTGTCTCCCCTATAAATGGACGTGCAGCTGTCACACGTTTTACATGCCCATATCTGTCATGAGAAGTCTGGTAGAATTTTTAACTTGTATATAAACTTGTCCCACAAGCAGGGAGAAATCACATTGCATGTCAGGGCCATTTACTTTTTGTACTAAGGAAAGACACTCCCACTTCAGGAGTTTATTTTCTCAATACAAAAATGTTTGCAGAGTGGACGCTGAACATGGCACCTACAGCGCAAACCTTCACTGCTGTCTACTGCAGCAGTGACTCTCTTCACTGCCCAGGGATACCATGCCAGACAGGCAGGCAGGGAACTCTAACAAGGGCGGACGGTCCTCCGCCATGGTCACGAAAGCCACAGTCTCCACCACCCTAGTGGGCCGTCAGGCCTTTGGCCCAAATGCATGCTGCTGGATATGGAATCACTTGGCCACTTGCACACTATGTGATCCTGAGCTGTGATGACCAACAAACTGCATCACTATGTAAACTTTCTTCAATTTATCTGAAGTTTTTTATTTGGCACAACTATGCCTTGCCAGAGATACTGGAACAACTATGTTTCCCCCACAGGAACTACTGCTGAAGAAAAATGAATAGGCCTGATTCACAAAGGTAACCTGAGATGAAAGTCTAATTTTATGACTTTCAGTGTTCACACAGGGCATTTACGAGTAGTAAAGTTAGACTTTAGTCTCAGTTTACCTTACGTTTGGATCTTAAGTCTAACTGAGTGCAAATTTAAGTTACACTGAGACAAAAGTCTTACTTTACTACTCGTAAATGCCCTTTGTGAATTCCAAAAGTCGTAAAGTTAGACTTTTGTCGTAGTGTAACTTTGGTTTTGGTCTTAATTCTAACTGAGGCCAAAACTTAAGTTAAACTGAGTGAAACTGAGACAAAAGTCTAGGGGCCTCATTTATGAGAAGTGACGCATTGCTGCGTGAAAGCAGCGATGCATCACTTCTCAGTGCGCCCTTCTTGCAACATGATTGATGCGTCATATTTACAATATGACGCATCATGTCGCAAGGAGCTACAGATACGTCAGTATTTCTGACGTATCTGTAAGGCTCAAAAGTGCTGCATTGATAGAGTGTGTCACAAAAGTGTCCAGCAATGTGGCCTGCGTCAGTCTTACGCCTGCTGTGAGGCAGGCGTAAGATATTGACGCATTTGTATCCTAGAAGTGGCGCAGTGAAATCTTATAGATTTTCCTGAGTCACTTTTATGACCCTTTCTTGCCCCGGAACGCTACCCTACATACATCATACCTGGAGCAGGTATAATGTGGCGCAGGGGTTTACAAAGTGACGCATCTACTTAGCCCCGAGACGCCCCTGGGCATTTGCGCGCTTTATAAGTTTCATAAATAAATAGATGCGTCACTTTGTAAATATGGTGCAACAAGGCACATTTTTTAGGACGCTGATGCGTCACAAAAAGTGATGCACCAGTGGCGTAAAAGTGACGGACTGCCTCATAAATAAGGCCCTAAATTTAGTTAAACCTAGTAGGAAATCTTCAACAGAATGAGCGTGATAAATGTGTGGCTAAGGCAGTAGACCAAGTGGAGGGCATAGGATTTAGCGAGTAATATCTCTGTAACAACACTCAAGTGGGGCTGTTTAGTAGGAGTGTGTAGACCATTAATGCTGCACTCCATGGAAATGGTACTGGGTATTGAGAGTTCGGCCATTTTGTCTATTGTCAACGTTTTAGAAGAAGGAGAGCTACATTGGAATACGTTTATGGACCTAGGGATAGAGCTGACTGAGGTGACCTCTATCACTATCACTGGATTATAATGAAGGAGTTTTAACAGGAAGAGTCTGAAGACTATGATGAACAGCTGCGGATGCAAATGGTTCTGACCATGATGAGTTTGTTGCAAGATTCAACTTAGGAAGTTTCAGAGTGGGTATGAGTATTGTGAGGATAATGCTCCATGTGAATGATGCTGAGAATAGGGGGGTCCTGGCACCATCGCAAGAGTGTAGTGGCGGAGTGTCAGCAGGAGGAGGGAGAGGACTATGAAACAGCAGCTGTTTTCAAGATGGTTGGCTTTATCACTGCAGGACCTCCTGATCTCCCTGGTTGCGTCACTGTTAGACACTGTGTAGACGTCATTATGACACATTTCTGGACTCCCACAGCCGCGATAGGCGATTGGAGGCTGTGGTTTATCTGCAAATAAAAAAATGCATGTTATATTTTTAGTTATATTCTGTATGCTGCCTAAGTAGCCTACAAATTGCAAAGTCTATTTAAATAGTTGGTGGCAAAAATAATGTTAAAATTCACGTTTCTGTTTGTCAAGAAGCTCAATATTTAAAACTCATTTTGTTTTACCGATATTAATATTCTAGATACAAACAATTTCAAATATGCATATTCGTAAAAATATTTTAAAAAGAGAACAAGACGCAGAGGGCTCTTTGGAACTAGTAAAGTAGAGCTATGTAGATATGAGTAGATTGGAAGCAGTTTGTACACTGATATTGCTGGTAACATTAAATGTATCTTAGAAATAAAATGACTGACGGAGTTTTACTCTTGAGTTATTAACTTGAGTTCACTTCTATACTGTGTTTGCGGTACAGTTATCTGCCAAAAATGAAGGTGCTTTTTAATATCCATCTGGCCTCAAGTAACAATTCATTGTAATCCCCAACAAGAACCCGGTGAACGCATAGTCGTAAAGGCTGCGATGACACTCCAGATGCTATATCTCCCTTCGTCATGATGCCTCTAATTCTTTGTTTTTTATTATTAAAGGAGTATCAAGCCAGATCCAATACATATAAAGCAAGCATCATTACATGTAAAAGTTTACATACACATCTCAGTTCATCTAAACATTGGAAACTGAGTCATTTGCCCAAAAGGAACTTCATTGATTGTTGCATTCGCATTCTAAAGTAGTACCTTAATATAGTTACCCTATCAAACACATCTTCAAAGGCAACTGACACCTCCAAAGTCCATTCTCGCAATCCATTCGACTACTGGTGCCAAAACCCGAGCCCCATGCTTTCTTGGTTTCCCCCCTTTGCATAGAACATGTTTTCCACATGGTGCATGGAAAGGCCAAGGCAATACATATGCGAGCCGCTGCCGTAGCCACAACATATTGTTTTCCCTTGTCTTTTAATGATCTCTTGGCGGTGCCGAACAACATCAGCTGTGGCGTCAGCAAAACGTTATATTAAACAACGATCCCAGGCAGAGCCGCACTAGGAACAGAAACCAGCCCTGGCAATTCCACTTGACTGGCCCCGGTGGTGCTGGGGTGCTACTGAGAGAAGTGCCTTCCATGGGGGCAGAGGTTTGGGGGGGCTAGTGTCAAGCACCGCTGCTGCTTTTGTAACAGGGGGCGATGCTGCAGCATTGCTGCAAAACTGCCCTAAGTAGCAAAACTGGCCCACACCCTACTGGCCTATCGGGACAACGCCTGGTACCCGCTAAGGCCAGTCCGGCCCTGATCCCAGGTACTGGTGGATTACATCCTTGAAGGCATCCAACTTTACCCAATTACAAAGCATATGTAATAAGTCAACATGGTGACTACAGTGACAAAGGCAGCTAGGTTCTGGTCCTTTCCCTAGAGATTTTAGTTGGTCTGTAACAGAAGCTAAATAGAGTTTTGTAAAGTTGGGCCATCAATTCTGCAGCAAATAGCACCTCCTGGCCCTTCTACAACGATTTCCAAAGGCCACTATTCGCCCATTACAGTTTACTACTTGCCTATCGGGAAAACTTTATAAATGTGCCTTATCTTTGACTTCCCAGGCAGTCCAGCTGATCCAGTAACAGTACCCGCTCTATAGTCATTTTATCTCTGCCTATTTTCAATACAAAATCCCTTACATGGAAATTCTTAAAGAAGTCTCATTTTGTCAGCCCAAATTTACCTTGCCATTCCTCATATTAATACAGTTGATCTAGCTTAAAGAGATCCCCTAGTCACTCTTGTCCTACTTTTTTCCCAGGTGGAGCAGGTACTGGTGGATTACATCCTTGAAGGCATCCAACTTTACCCAATTACAAAGCATATGTAATAAGTCAACATCGTGACTACAGTGACAAAGGCAGCTAGGTTCTGGTCTTTTCCCTAGAGATTTTAGTTGGTCTATAACAGAAGCTAAATAGAGTTTTGTAATGTAGGGCCATCGATAACCACATCAGGAAGCTTCTGTGTGTGCTGCATACTAATCATACTATGTTATGCACACTGTATATGCACCTGGCTAGTAGCTACATGATATGTGCTAAACAGTCACCAACCTACCTGGTTGTGATCAGTTTAGTCTCCACCTGGCTCGTGTATTGTCAAGGTTAGATGGTGTTATAAGGTGGGGTGCAGTGTCTGCCAGTGCCTTGGCCTCTTAACGCTGACAGCTGCCAGTTATGTTAGTTTTCAAAGTGGTCTCTTGTGAGTGTGCCACATTATGTTCACTAGACAAGCCCTGGACATTAACGTGCATTAATGCATGCATTCTACATTCACCAGAGTGTGCACTTGTTGCCACTACATATTCACAAGTGGCTAGTTACCTTCCTTTGTGTATGCTGTACTTTCACGAGTGCATAGCACTAGCACACTGTACTTTCACCAGACAGCACCAGGTATTTGCCACTAGCTACAATTTCTGTCTGTGCATAAGCTGAAAATTCACCAGGGTATACGGTAGGCAGAGATATTCACTATGCAATGTGTGCAGTGATTCACCAGTCCATACGGGGTGTATTGTACAGTCAGCACTAGATTGTATGCTTGCCTTCATTTATGCTGTACATTTACCAGACTTCAGCCTGTACGTTCCCTAAGTGAGTGTTTGCATTGTTTGTTCACCAAACTATAGCTCACTCTCTGTACGTTTCACAATCTATATTATATTGTAATAGCAAATCTAATTGCATTTATATAGCGTTTGCTACCCTTGATGAGGCGCGGAACAACTTAATGGCAAGTAGTACACTACTCTGAATCCAAGGTCAGTGGTTAATCAAGTGGTATTGTTGGTTATTGGGACTAGCAAAGTTCTCTCACAAAAAATATGGAGTACATTCAACATGGTGTCAGACCAGAGTGTACACTACTTAGCTGGCATTGCACATTTATCAGGCTATATTGAGCATTCACTAAGCTGTAGTCTGTGCACTGCACACACACCAGATTATAGTACCTCACATTAGTAGTTAGGCATCTGTTTCTGTGTGTAAAGAACATTACCAGATTATTTATGCTATGTGCATGTTACATTCAGAAAACGCTGTAGTGTGTTCCACTTTACATTCCCCAAGTTTATGGACAGGGCCACTGGAATTATGTGGCAATGGTAGACCAAATTATGCAGCATGGTTGGCTAAATTATGAGGTAAAAAAGGTAAATTGTGCTGCATAATGCATCTTATTCTGTGGCAGTATTACTTTGCTAGTTTGTCGTTTCAAATCTTGTTGATGCTGTCTGAGGAAAAAGTTTAACCTCATTCATGCCCGTTTAACACCTGGACAAAGCAAGCAGGACTGAAACGTTACCAGTTTCTTTTTCAGCAATCTTTGGTCCATTCCAGCTAGAAATTAAATAAAAGATTGAAATCTGCTAATTATGCATCAATTAGTAAATTATGCGGACAGTGAACTAAATACATAATTTTGCAGAAAATGCTGCAGCTGCAGATTCACATGATTACAGTCGTTCTAACTATGGAGAATGGAGCGTACTGTCACCATTTACAATATAGACCACGCATTGAATTGTGCTTTGAAGCTACAGTAAAAAACGGGGATTCTCTAAAATGCTAATCCTTTCATCACCTGTGGAAGAATGAGATCTTAATCTGTGACAGGGTACCCCCCTGTCCCCCAGTAGCTGCAGAGTAGAAGCAGGCCCTACCCACTTGAGGATGCTGCACACCTCACTTTGGGGGCAGCCTCCCAGCCTTTGTGAATGCTCTGTGCATACAGATCCCCCTGCCCACAATTACATGACATAACGTATATTGAGCATCGTAAACTGCAGGAGAGGGGAGTGAGTGCATGACGGAGTTGGAGGTATTTGTAGAATTGTGTTTAGTGTAATGTGTATTCCGCCTGTAGTTGCTGGAAGGATTTCAGTGTAGTACCCCACATCACATCATCTAGGCTCGATATCCCCACTAGATCCCATACCCGGAACCCCCCCAAGGCGGCCACTGGGCGGTGGTATGTACCTTGCCATAGTGGGGTTGCTCGAGTGAGCTTCCCGCTTCAACGCTTTAGCCCGCCACAGCTGTATCACGACTTTACCTACTGCAGGCATGCAATGCAGGCAAGTGGCACTATACAGGAGATGAAGGTGGTCTGTTCCATTGCTGCATGCTCAATTGCATATGCCGGGTCCATGGGGGAGTATTACCACCATTTCTTTACCACGAGTATGTGGGATGCCACATTATATGAATAGATGTCTGCTGCTGCAATCCTCCCACAGTATGTGGATTGCAAACATGTGCGTAGGGCAACCCTAACCGCCCCACCGTTCCAAAGAAATTTGTTTTGTATGGGGTTGACCTATGTGAACCTGGAACGTGGAATATGATAAGGGAACTTTTTGGAGGCGACAAAAAATCCGGGGCAGCAATACCATCTTGAAGATGGGCGAGCGCCCATATAAGGACAATGGAAGGGAGGACCATATTGCTGTTTCACTATTTAGGCTTGCAAGCAGTGGAGGGATATTATGCGCCCATTAGACTTTAGGGCATGGCGAAACGAAAATAGTGAGGTACTTAAAGCTGTCTGTCGCATGGGATAGCTGCGAAGCCCACGCATCGTGTCCTTGATGACCGCACACTGGAAACAGCACTGATTTTGCGGGGTTCGTCTGTAAACCAGTATTTTTCTCGAACACTCTGAGGATTTCCACAATGCGGGGCCCGGAAAACCAGGGATCTGTCAAAAAAAAGAGGAATTTGTCTGCATATAGCGCGATACGGTCCGATCTCGATGGGGACCATTCAAAGCCGCGGTACACCGGGTCACTTCTAACCCACGCTGCTGAAGAACCGGGCCTTATAGGCCTGGCGGTGCAGGGCACACCTTAAATCTCCGGGTTCACCTGCCTTGTCGGACAGAGACACTAGACACTCTGTTAGGCGTAGAAAACCAGGTTTATTAGCTGCAGCTAAGCACAGTTGTCCCAGAAGTACAGAGTATGTTCTTGGGAGACTGCCACTTTACTTTGTAGTGCACAATCTTTTATAGCACACATATTTACAACGTATACTTCCAATACATACAAGGCTAGCCAATAGGAAAAGTTGGAAAACAAGCTATCAAGTGTCCCAAATACGCCCTTCTTTCAGACCCTGTGTGTTACCCTTCCCCACAAGTTAATCAGTGCTAGTGCCTACAATCCAATTCGCAGGTAGCCGGACGTATTCGTGTGCCTCAAAGGATAGTTGTGTAACAGAGAATACATGGAGAGAATAGCGAAGGCCAGTCGGATAAGATAAAGTAAGGAAAGAATTGGGAGAGCCAAACAGTCAGTCGAGACAGGGATCAATCAGCCTAGACACATATTAGTGGACTCGGCCAGATCCTGACATCGGTTTCATAAACAATAGGCAGGGGGTTACTTTTTAACAGAAGAGACACGTAGCAGCTGGAGAAGGCAAAAACACTCCGTTCGCCGTGCCGCCTGAGTGAGGGCAACACAAAATGGCGACGGGACACAAAATGGCGGCCGAATACGGAACGAAGTAAAAAACCGAACACCCTCAGCCCTCCTTTTGCCATTACTCAGGCAAAACACAAAGGACTCAAGTTAGTATGAGTCGATGTCAATGGCCATGAGGCCGTCGAGCTGTTGCTGCAACATCATCTTAATGTTCTCTGTTTTCTGTGACACAGGTCTTGGGACACACATGGTGGCACAAAGACCGCAGATAGCAGGGCCACACTGTAAACAAAGACAACAAGAGAAAATGATGGCCAAAAACATTCCAAGGAAGGTTAATACCTTCCATCCTCATGTGGACAGTAGAAATCCAAAAACAATCTCATAACAGACCAATCTCCTGTGTCCTCGTGAATCGACTCGGAAATTACATGCAATTTAGAGATGTCTTGGTATACCGTAGGGGCATTATCAGGAATATAAATGCAGCAACTAGACCCAATCAATTTACCGACTCCTCCGCGATCCGCAAGAACAATGTCTAGAACCATCTGGTTCTGCAAAGTCATAAGGCGGTCCGCCTGAAGTTCGGCTGTTAGGTTACTCAAGGCTCCAGAAGTCACATTTATGGTAGCCTCAACAACACGAACTAACTGTCTAATGTTTCTGCTATTGGCCATTGGGCCCCAGAAAGGAAGGAACCCTTTGAAAAAGTCCCCTCCCTCTTGTCCTGCTGTGTCTTTGGAATCGATAATCCCTCTGCCATATCTATTTCTGTGATAACCTGAAGGAGCAGTGTATGTCGGAGGGAGAAGAAAACCCACATAACACGTTCCAGAAAAGTTGGTGGGGAGCCACGAGTAGGCTCTGTCGTGGCAGACAAAGTATGTGCCCTGAGATGGTACTAATGGTGAAGAAATTTGGGATGAATAGATGTATGTACGGGAACAAACACTCTTTTCCTGTTGGTTTTTAGTATTTTGACCATTTATCTGTAAACACAAATTGCCTCGATGAGGTATGGTTCAAATTGGTGGGGATCTCCCTCGTCTAGCCTTATCTGTGAGGCTAGTAACGTAATGAGTCACGTTCCAACAATCATACGCTCGTTTCTCATCAACAGGGATCTTACCACTTTCAGCAACTCTAGCCATAGCCACTATTCCCTTTATCAAATAACTATGACTAAAATCTGCTCCACCACCATATGGACCAACGAGAGGATTTCAAAGTTGATTCTGGTATGCATTGGAAAACATGGCCAAATAGGCCCAAACAGAACCTTCATAAGAGAACGGAAGGACAAAATATGGCATCCATTTCTCTGTGTTATGGGGCATGAGTCCACAAACCCAACAGTCAGTAGTATTGACTGCCAGTTGATGCTGATGCAACAGCTGGATGAATGAATTGTTAAAGTATTGCATTCTCCTAATTTGTTCGTGCCCTGGGAGTGTATGGAACTGAGGCGGGGAGGCTGTAGTGGAAAAAGGCAAAGAAACAGAAGTAGGAACAGGTGCTTGCTGCATTGTGTGAACAACCCAACCCACACAAGCCAATAAAATACATGAACATACTAAAATGCACAAGACTACGCCACATGGACTAAACAACAATTTCTTATATTTACTTTTCATTTCTTGCTTTTTATCATTCTTTTTCAATTCAATATCCATCCTCTAAAGCGTTGCTCACGGTAATCTTCCTAGATCACTTAGTTGTGATTATTAGCCGTCCTATGACACTGCAAGTCCTGCAGACCTACTGCCACTACTCAGGTCACAGCCTAAGACTCCTACCGTGACCCTGCAATTTGTTGGATGGTAAAAGAAATGTCTCTTAAAAGTGTAACCAGAAAAAGAAAAGAGAAAAAAAAAGGTTTAATTGTTCTTAATCAGTCTAGGTCTCAGGTTGTACCGGGTCTTCTTAGGTACCGCTTGTTCTCAAAACAAAGTCTCTGAGTTTGTTTTGTTCAATCGCAGATGTGATGGTACAGCTTCTTGCAACACATCATTGTCTTCTTTCTCAGACCTCGTCCGATCCTGTACTTCTGAAAGGTACCAACTGAGGGACCCTTTCACCCTCACTATCACCTACACCCTTGCGGACCCACTGGTCAAAAGGCAAAGGCAAAGGTACCCTTTTGCAGTGCACGCCATGGATCCAGTCCTTCTTTCCGATGACCTTTACTGCTGTACGTGTCATCAGAAGAACTTGCAGAGGCGGCCCCCAACGAGGTTCCAGATTCTTCTTTCGCTGAAAATTCTTCAGACAAACCTAGGCTCCGGGTTGGATGGAGTGACCTGGGTTTGCGGAGGCCACCGGCAAAGCGTTTTGAACCTGCTGGTGAAGAACGCGCAATTTAGTGGTGAGGTCATGCAAGTAGTCAATCAACCTAGGATACGGAATATCGGAGTACTTTTTAGGTCCAGGGACTCCCCAGACATTAGCTGGGCGCCCAAAAACAACCTCGTATGGGCTGAGTCCCAAGCGAGAGTGTACAGCTGTTCTCGTAGATAGGAGTGCCAAAGGTAAAGCATCGGGCCAAGCAAGACTCGTGCTGGCCTGAATCTTTGCCAGCTTGAGCTTGAGAGTGCCATTATAGCACTCTACCAAGCCTGTTGAATGAGGGTGGTTTGCCGCATGGAATTTCTGCCTAATACCAAGACCCGCACACACCTTCGGCATAATTTGGCCTACAAATTTACTTCCATTGTCAGTCCAGACAATTCGCGGCAAGCCAAACCTCGGGAAGAATTCCTTCAAGATGGCTTTGGCAGTGGACAAAGCAGTATTATCCTTTAGGGGCTAGGCCTCTATCCATCTGGAAAAAGCACATACCACCACCAGGACATACTTAAGATTGTTACAACGTTCCATATGAATGTAATCGATTTCTAATACCTCAAAAGGATGCGTAGGGGGAGCAAAATTACCTGCCGGAGTCGGGGTTCCCTTCCCTGGATTATGCATCAAACAAACGATACAATGTTTCACCACATTTTCCTTACATTTAGGGATACCTTCATTCTGCCATACTGGAGCCAGAAGTTTGCATATCCCTTTCACACTAATGTGGGCTGGACCATGTGCCATAGTAACTACAGGCAATACATAGGCGCCTGGTAACAGCCAACGCTGGTGTTCTGACAATTCCGTCCAACACCCTGTCGTGTCCAACATTTCAGTACTTTCTCTCCACTTACTCAATTCCTTCTCCGTAGCCTCTTCTTGAATCATTCTCACACTTTCTATTGTGTCCTCACACATTCCTCCTTCTCTGACCCATCTTGCAGGGCCTGCAACATACATGCGACTTGTAGCATCTCTCGCTGTTCCTTTCGCTACCTCGTCTGCAAAAGCATTCCCGCGACCCACATCATCAGTGATCCTTTTATGTGCACTACACTTCACAATTGCTATCTGGGTAGGCAAAGCAAGTGATTCGAGAAGGTCAGTTACCAACTAACCATGCTGTATCTTAATCCCATGCGAAGTAAAGGATCCTCTTTCCTTCCACAGACGGGCAAAACTATGAGCCACGCCAAAGGCGTACTGGCTATCGGTGTAAACATTCACTCTCTTTCCCTTAGCCAACACACACGCTCTCGTCAGGGCAATCAGTTCAGCTGCTTTGGCTGAATTCTGACAATGCGTGCTGTCTCCACTACTGTATACAAGGTGGTAACAGCATAGGCTGAAGTCGTCTCACCATTGGGAAGTTTCAAACAAGACCCATCCACCCATAGGATCCCATCCGAGTCCACGAGTGGTGTATCTTTTAAGTCTATTCTGTACGGAGAAAACAATCATGTTGTTGTTGGATGTCTTTCTCTTCTGGAATGGGTAACAGTGTTGCTGGATTAAAAGTATTACATCGCTTGATGTGTATATGACTAGCCAAGAGCGTCAGCTCGTACCCAGACAAGCGGGCACTCGTGAGATGTTGTGTTTTTGTTCTGTTCAAAAGAGTATCCACTGCATGGGGCACCATAACAACGAGAGTATTATCCAGTACCAATCCAGCAGATTGACGAATGGAGATCGCTGCTGCTGCTGTAGCTTTGAGGCAACGAGGCAATGCCTTGGCTACTGGATCCAATGTAGCCAAAAAATAGGCACATGGCCGCTGTTTGTCTCCAAATTGTTGCGTTAAAACCGACAACGCACAACCTTCTCTTTCATGAACATAGAGTGTGAAAGGTTTACTGTAATCCAGAGTACCTAACACAGGGGCAGAACACAAGGCAGTACGTAAGTTAGAAAAACTCTTCTGACATTCGTCAGTCCAAGGAAGAGGTTGCGGTGTATCTTTCAAAGTAAGTGCCAGCAGAGGTTTAGCCAACAAAGAAACATTTGGAATCCACTGTCTACAATAAGAGGTAATGCCCAGAAAGGCACGCACCTCCCTTTGTGTGAATGGTACAGACATTTGTGCGATTGCTTGAATACGTTCAGGGGTCAATCGCCTTCCCTCCTTCGACAAGAGATGACCTAAATAGGTAACCTCTTGGTGGCAATATTGTAGTTTAGAGGGAGACACCTTGTGATGCAGGTCAGACAAGTGACGCAACAGCGAAACAGTCACACTTTTACAAACATCCTCTGAATCAGCAGCAACCTACAAATCATCCACATACTGAATAAGAGTGGCACCTGGTGGCAAAGTGAAAGCATCAAGCTGAGATTTCAAAGCCTGACTATAAATGGAGGTACTCTCACAATAGCCTTGGGGTGCACGTTTGAATCGGAAACTTCGGCCTCCGAGAGAGAAGCCAAAAATATCCCTACTCTCCTCAGCACTAGGAATGCTGCAGAAAGCGTTTTTGAGATCAATAACCGAGAACCAGGCAGCTGAAGCAGGTATCATTGTGAGCAAGGCAGTGATATCTGGGACTACAGGAAACTGGGGTATAACAATCTTGTTAACCTCCCGAAGATCAATCACAAAACGATATACAGGGGGCTGAGAAGAATCAGTGCGTTTAAGAACAGGTAGAACAGGGCTATTGCAAACATTTACTCTTGTTTCTTCGGCCACACCCTTCTGAACTAAATCATAGATGATAGCCAACAGAGCTCTTTCGCCATCGCTGGAAATTTTATACTGAGGAATGCGTGGTAATTTGACATCAGGCTTGACAGTAACCACGTAAGGTGGAATTTGGAGCAAACCAACATCATTCGGACTTGTAGCCCAAAGCGTAGCAGGAAGGGAATGCAATTCGGGTGGGAGTTGGTCCTTAGACAAATACATAGGAGAAACCAATTTCTCACCTAAAGTAAGATGTACACCAGAGGGGGAACAGTACAATGTTGCATGAAGACGTTTCAATAAGTCCACACCTAGCAAATTGTCGCCGCAACCAGTTGTTAAAATTAGTGGGGCCTCCAAATCATAAGGACCAATTGAGATAGGCAGAGGGCAAGAAACCGGGTTACGAACTGGGGCGTCAGAGAATCCTACAGAAACGTTTGTTAAGCCAGACAAAGGGGCCCCAGGGAGTTTGGAGTGAATGATACAACTTCTCATTGCACCAGTATCCAAAAGAAATGGTTCTGAAACACCCAATGCAACAACTTCAACATAAGGCCCAATCTGATCCACTGGACCTGATACGACTACCTTGCTTTGTCCATGGCTGTCCTAACTAGTATGAAAATCCTGAATCTCATTTTCAACACAATAGTCATCATTGTAATATTGTGCAAACTGAGTATTCTGCTGGTCAAAATAATTCATAGAATTATGAGGGGGAAAGGAACGCTGTGTCTGAGACAACTCACCTTGCCCTCCACCCCTGGGTGCTGACTGAAAACGACC
The DNA here is from genome assembly GCF_964261635.1 of Lissotriton helveticus. Classification (NCBI taxonomy): domain Eukaryota; kingdom Metazoa; phylum Chordata; class Amphibia; order Caudata; family Salamandridae; genus Lissotriton; species Lissotriton helveticus. Next base: position 1,797,432,301 of record NC_136068.1, read on the forward strand.
ACGGCCTCGCGGCCCTGGCAATCCACCATTATGTTGCAATAAAACCAGACAGCTATTCTTAAAATGACCTTCCTCTTTACAATAGGCACATTGATTAGGACCTAGCAAAGGTTCAGGTTTCTGTAACAACCTCTGAAACTGGGGAGGCTGTTGAAATTGGCGCTGAGCAGAACGAGGGGGATAAGCCTGTTGCAAAAGAACCTTCATTTTTAATTCTTTAGTCTTTTTCTCAAGTCTATCCTTTTCCTCCTTATCCCTATTCTCGTAATACTGAGCAGTGGCTAATATCTGGGCAGATGAAGAAACAGCCCACGAACTATCGGAGTCTTTCAATTTATGCGATAATTCTGGAAGTAAATTAAATACAAATTTATCCACGAATAATCGCTGTGCACCCTCAGTACTCATATCCTGACCACTGTGGTCGATGAACGTCTCCTCGAAACGGGTAAAGAAATCGGAGACACTTTAATCTTTCTTCTGTTTACACGCAGCTAACTTATCCCAGTTAACACGTAAGGCAGGTGTTAGACCTGTCTGGTTTTTTTGCGTAGTCCCTCCAATCTATTATTTATTTTGTCCCCTTTTTGCCCTCATACCCTTGATAATTTTTGTCCACTAACTTTTTATAGGTGTTGGTCAAGGGGATAGGTGTTCTTTTTCCCCCTCATAGTTTTTCACCTCAGGCCCAGAGGCCTGTTCTGACAGGAAAAGTTGGAACCGCACAAAATGGTGGCTACCAACTGCCTTAACTGCCAAACCCAGAACTTGCCCATAGACCAGTATAGGGCGTTCCAGAACCTTCTGGTCCATTCTGGACCACTGAGGGTCAGCCTATTTAAGGCGGAATGCGGGGCAGCCATTTTGTCTACCTGAGAGAGTCAGCTGGAGGACAGGCTATCTTGGAAGGTGGGGGGAGGCTAGTGAAAGGGTTGATCTCCTGGACTGGGAAGCAGCCTAATTAATCCACTTCTCTACTCCTCCTTTGGGATCCTTGTCTTGTCCCCGCTGTGGTTGTTTAAGGGAGACCCTGGGCGCCTGTCTAATTCCTGAAAGAATAGGGAGGTGGACAGGAGAAGGAGACTACAGCACTGTGGGGTGCAGTCCTCTGCCCAGTGAAAAGACTTCTGCTGTGATTCCCTCAAACGGAGGAGGGCTAATCCTTGTGGCCCCCCAGCCTTTTATTCAGTCCTCCATAAAAACCTGCCCTGGTTACAGCGACTGTCCCCTAGCTCAATCACCCCACAGAGTGTCATCTCTCACCTGCTGTGGAGTGAAGCCAACGCCTGGTGAGCTGCCCTGGTTCAGTGGTTGAGCGCCAACTGTGAGGAGCAGCGGGCGCTGAGGGAGCATTGGCCAGGAGAGAACGGGCTGTTCTGCCCCTGTGACAGCGAGGGGGGATCAGCGCCGAGTTGTGGCTGAAGAGGCGATCTGAAGGTGAGGGGTGCCGGATTCCATGAAGCGGCGCTGATATCGCCGTCTGCAGGACCCCGGGGGCACCGGCCGCGTCATTGTGTTTAAGCCCAAGGTTTGAAGTCAGTAAGTGCTACCGCGCATGTCCCAGGCGTTCCCACTCCCTTTGGGCAGGAGGGGCCTAGGACCGAGCAGGCCCGGAAGGAGCAGCGTCTTGCCAGCGGAGCCAGCGCGGAGGAAGGCGGGAGCGGAGGCGGGTCTGGAAGCGAGGCGGTGTAGTGTGAACACCTCGCGCATGCCCAGAAGTGTGCGCATCCCAGCCCCGAGTGAAGAAGAGCGTCGGGATCCCTTCGGCGGTTGGACGCGTGTGTAGAGACACCTCTTCCCTGCTCGAGCGCCTCCTGAGAGAGCTGGCGTGAGCGGGAAGGGTGGATGAGCTGAGGAGCTGAGGAGTCTTGCCAGCGCTGGACTCCCAGGAACTGCCGAGTGACTTCCCCTGTGTCTGGTGCTGATAAGCTTCACCGGACGAGTCATCTATAAGTAAGGAGATAAACTGAAAAGGGAAGGTGGCGCTTGAGCCTGCCAGTTGTGGAATTACACTTTGGTGATTTCTCCGTCCACTGTGGTGAATGAGGAGGGGGAGTAGACTTAAAAATCAACCTATCAAGAGTGTGCTGGAAATACTAAAGTTACAAGGAAAGTTACAAGTTCCTCTTAGAGCTTACTGGTGACAGCGTAGAGCTTGGGCATTTTCTTTGCTCTTCACTGTGTATGCCTCACTTTGTGGAAGAGGGACAGATAAGGGAGGTAAAGGTTTAGGCATTGAGGTAAAAACAAAACCAGTGATGTTGGAAACGTATGTAATGAAAGATACTATTGATGTTGATTTCTAATGCCAGTTGACACTGCTAAAAAGATTGCTAATAATTCCATGACATCTGCATTTGCTTATACTGAGTCGTAGTTTTCTCTCCCAAGACTTAAGCGGATTGTTATTTCACCTGATTGATTGTAAAGTACTGAACTGTGGGTTTTAAAGTATAAGAGAACAGAGTATATTATTTTTATAAACAGGTACTTATTTTCATAACAAATTGGTGTAGTGTCCTTTTTAAGTGTTATTGCGTGGATTTACTGCTGGGTGGTCTGCAACCTTCACACTTGTGCCTCTAGAATTGCATGTCTTACCCCTAGGCCAGGCTACCCTAGGTGACCTGACATCCCAGGTTCCAACATTTGGTGCCTAGCGGTGGGATTCTGACTTGGTTGCAGCTACTCATTAGTAATTCAACGCAATACACTGACCTACACTAGGAGTTTTCTCCTTGCGGCCCTCCTAATTTGAATTTTGTTTTTTCCAAATTTATTTCTGGTGGTGGGTGGAGGTTAACCTCAGGTCACACTTCTTGGTTCTCTCCTGAGTGTTTATTTTATTCCATAATAAAGATGGAATTGAATTTTAAAGAGCTAGAATCCTATACTGTGACCCAACTCAAAGAATGGTGTCAGCAACAAGGGGTATTCTTTAACAAAGGTGCCAGGAAAGGCGAGTTGCTGACAAGCATAAGGGCATGGGTGGAAGCTCATTTAGTGGAAGAACCAGATACCGAAGAGAGTGACGGGGACACTGTCCTTGAGATTGCAATGTTGAACCAAGCTGGAAGGGGGAATCTGCTGACAGGTCCCAGGACACCTTCGAGGGCGGGCAGCAGCGTCTCAGAGAGGGGTTTAACTGACGCCGAGCTGGAAGATAGGAGGGAGGAGAGGAGAATGAAGTTGGAATTAGCTAGGATGGATATGGAAAGGGAGGTCAGGAGGTTAGCCCATGAACGAACCATAAAGGAGCTAGACCTACAAGCCTTAATACGAAGGTCTCCTAATCCAGATAATGGTGGCAGCGAAAATAAGATGAATACCAGGGAACCCAGACCCTATTTACCCAAAGATGTCATCGCCAGTTACACCACAGGTGATGACATTGCCAAATGGTTGGCCGCCTACGAAGTTTCTTTAAGGGCTCACGGGATCTTAGAAACTCACTGGGGGGGTGGGCTGTATAAATACATGCCACCTGCTGGCAGAGACACCTTGTTGGCTCTGGAGCAGGATGAACAAACCCACTACCCTACAATGAAGGTGGCACTGGTGAAGAAGTTTGGACTTACCCCTGAAAGGTACAGACAGAAATTCAGGGGAAGTCACAAACTGAGTACCCAGAATTGGGTAGACTTCTTAGACTACGCCAAGAAAGCTTTGGAGGGTTGGGTCAAGGGCAGCGAGGTGAAAGATTATGAGGGGCTGTACAATCTTTTTTTGAAAGAACACCTCCTCGAGAAATGTTTTCCCGAGTTGCGCCAACACCTGGTGGACAGCAAGCTGACCAATCCCCGGAAGCTTGCAGAGGAGGCGGACACTTGGGCAAGTACCCGGGTGTCCTCAAAGGGGACTGGAGGGGATTCTCAAAAAGCCGGACAGGGCGCCCCCCAGAAGAAGGAGGGGGGAAATAAAAAGAAGGAGTTCTCCAAAGGTCCCCAAAATAATTTCCAAGGAAAGGGAGCAGGTTTCACCCCTAAGGCAAACCCGCCCAGAAACCCTAATCCTGGCCAAAGCCAGCAGCCAAGGGTTCTCCACTGTTTTGAGTGTGGTGGTGTTGGACATTATAAGGGAGATGTCAGATGCCCAAAGAGACCACCCCCTCCCACCGGAGGAAAGTCACCGGGAGTAGCTAGTGTAGCGCTCGGGGAGGAGTTGCCCTTAGATAAGGGGGTGAGTGGGCGGGTGTCACCTTAGTGTCCCTGGGAGAGCGGGAGATGGTTCCAAAGATCCAGGTGCCCCCAAATACTACAAAGTATGGGCAATGGGTCACCATCAATGGCCAGAGAGGGGAGGCTTTGAGAGATACAGGAGCCAGTATGACTATGGTGAGGAGTCAACTGGTGTCTCCAGAGCAGGTGGTTCCCAATGTACTCCACCCCGCCGCGATGGCTGACGGCAGAATGGGCCACTATCCAGTGGCTGAGGTTCCCTTTGAGTGGGAGGGGGTTGCAGGTTCACTTCGAGTTGCCGTAAGCCCTGCCGTGCCAGTCGATTGTTTGTTGGGGAATGACATGGAGCACAACACTTGGAGAGAGGTGGAATACCGGACGCATTCTGCGATGCTGGGTACACCTGACTGGGCCTGTGTAAGCACACGGTCTGCGACTGCCCGGAGAGGGAGTTCCCCTGGGTTGGAGCCTGGAACAATGGCCCAACCCGCTGCCAAAAAGGGACAGACCAGGAGACAGGAAGAGCCTGCTTCGGCTTCCACGCCCCATGTGACAGATCGGCCACCTGCGGTGGTGGGCCAGGAGTCCATGGAGGGGGAAGTAGACTCTCTGGAGGATTTACCCATCCCTGCTGAGTGGCATGTGGAGGGAGGACCTACCAGAGAGGAATTCTGTAAGGGGCAGAGGGAGTGCCCTACCCTTGAGGGACTGAGGCGTCAGGCTGAAGCCCAGGCAGCAGGTGATGCTACGGGACACCACCATATTTACTGGGAGGATGGACTCCTCTACAGTGAACCCAAGGTACCCCTACCTGGCTCATCAAGGGCCTTGGTGGTCCCGCAGCAATACCGAGCCTTTCTGCTGGAATTGGCTCATGCAATACCCTTGGCAGGACACTTAGGCCAGGACAAGACCTTTGCTCGGCTTGTCCTCCACTTTTACTGGCCTCAGATGAAAGTGGCGTCCAACGCTTACTGTCGGACCTGTGTATCCTGCCAGGCCAGTGGGAAAACAGGAGTGAAGCTGAAAGCTCCCCTGGAACCACTTCCAGTCGTTAGCACCCCCTTTGAAAGGGTGGGCATCGACATTGTAGGGCCATTGGATCCACCAACAACAGCTGGTCACAGGTTTATCCTGGTTCTGGTGGATCATGCCACACGTTATCCAGAGGCCATTCCTCTGAGGACTGTTACTGCACCTGTGGTGGCTAGGGCCCTGATGGGAATCTTTACCCGAGTAGGATTCCCCAAGGAAGTTGTGTCTGACAGGGGGACCAACTTTCTGTCAGCTTACATGCGGGCGATGTGGAAGGAGTGTGGAGTGACTTACCGGTTCACCACTCCTTATCACCCCCAGTCGAATGGATTGGTCGAGAGGTTCAATAAGACCCTGAAGGGCATGATAAGAAGTCTGCCTGAGAGCCTACGGAGGAAATGGGACGTCCTCCTGCCTTGCTTGCTGTTCTCCTACAGAGAGGTGCCGCAGAAGGGAGTGGGCTTCAGCCCTTTTGAACTGTTGTACGGGCACCCTGTGCGTGGACCTCTCAGCCTGGTGAAGGATGGATGGGAAAAGTCTCCCAGGAAGCCTCCTCAGGATGTGGTGAGCTACATGCTGGCCTTTAGGAGCCAGATGGCAAAGTTGTGGAAGCAGGCTTCTGATAACTTGGAGGCCAGCCAGGCAGTAATGAAGGAATGGTACGACCAAAATGCTCACCCGGTGGAGTTGGAGCCTGGCCAGAAAGTGTGGGTGATGGAACCTGGAGAGCTTAGTGCCCTCCAAGATCGCTGGTCAGGCCCATTTGAGGTGTTGGAAAAGAAGGGTAAGGCCACTTACTTGGTGGATCTCAAGACCCCGCGCCAGCCTCTACGGGTGCTGCATGCCAATCGCCTCAAACCCCACCATGAGAGGCCAGAGGTCATCCTGATGATGGTGACGGATGGTGCCGAGGAAGCAGAAAGCGAGCCTCTCCCTGATCTCTTTTCATCCCAGGAGAAGGATGGGTCGGTGGAGGGAGTGATTCTCTCCCCATCCCTAACTCCTGAGCAACGAGAGGATTGCCGCCAGGTATTGGAGCAGTACTCTTCGTTGTTCTCCCTTGTCCCGGGAAGAACCCACCTGTGTACCCATGATGTGGACACCGGAGACAGCCCCCCCAGTGAAGTCAAAGACCTACAGGCTGTCAGACAAGGTGAAGGCTAGCATCCATGGAGAGGTTGCCAAGATGCTAGGGCTAGGAGTGATAGAACCTTCCAACAGCCCTTGGTCCAGTCCGGTGGTGCTAGTGCCAAAAGCCGCCCCACCAGGCACCACACCAGAACTGAGGTTCTGTGCGGATTACCGAGGACTGAACTCAGTTACAAAGACTGATGCTCATCCGATCCCTAGGGCGGATGAGTTAATTGACCGGCTAGGAGCTGCCCAATATCTGAGTACCTTTGACCTCACTTCAGGGTACTGGCAGATCTCCTTGACAGATGGAGCAAGGGAAAGAACGCCCCAGCCACATTTCAGCAGCTGGTGAACCAGGTCCTCTCTGGATTGGAGAGTTTCTCTGCTGCTTACTTGGATGACATTGCTGTCTTCAGTAGCAGTTGGGAGGACCATTTGCAACATTTGCAAGCAGTTCTCCAGGCCCTGAAACAAGCTGGATTGACCATCAAAGCCAGTAAATGCCAGATTGGGCAAGGGTCGGTTGTGTACCTTGGACACTTGGTGGGTAGGGGGTCAGTGCAGCCCCTGCAGGCAAAGATTGAGGCAATCATGGCCTGGGAACCCCCCAAGACACAGACTGAGGTCCGAGCTTTCCTGGGCCTCACAGGCTACTACCGTCGCTTTGTGAAGGGGTATGGCACTATAGTAGCGCCCCTCACGGAGCTCACCTCCAAGAAACAACCTCGACGGGTAGTTTGGACGAAGGCTTGTCAGCAAGCCTTTGAAAAGTTGAAGCAGGCAATGTGTGTAGCACCGGTCCTGAGGGCCCCAGACTTCTCCAAGGAGTTCATTGTCCAAACAGATGCATCAGAACATGGCATTGGGGCAGTGTTATCGCAACTAAATGAAGAGGGCCTGGATCAGCCTGTAGTCTTCCTATCCAGGAGACTGCTTCCCCGGGAACAGAAGTGGAGTGCATTGAGAGGGAAGCTTTTGCGGTGGTGTGGGCTCTGAAGAAGCTGCGGCCATACCTCTTTGGTTCGCACTTCCTGGTTCAGACTGACCACCGACCCCTTCGTTGGCTGATGCAAATGAAGGGGGAAAATCCCAAGCTGTTGAGGTGGTCCATCTCCCTACAGGGAATGGACTTCCGGGTGGAACATCGGCCTGGAGTGGACCACGCCAATGCAGACGGTCTCTCCAGGTATTTCCGCCTTAGTGATGAGGACTCCCAAGGGGTTGGGTAGTTCTCCCCACTGTCAGCTGGGGGGGACGCGTGTTAGACCTGTCTGTTTTTTTTGCGTAGTCCCTCCAATCTATTATTTATTTTGTCCCCTTTTTGCCCTCATACCCTTGATAATTTTTGTCCACTAACTTTTTATAGGTGTTGGTCAAGGGGATAGGTGTTCTTTTTCCCCCTCATAGTTTTTCACCTCAGGCCCAGAGGCCTGTTCTGACAGGAAAAGTTGGAACCACACAAAATGGTGGCTACCAACTGCCTTAACTGCCAAACTCAGAACTTGCCCATAGACCAGTATAGGGCGTTCCAGAACCTTCTGGTCCATTCTGGACCACTGAGGGTCAGCCTATATAAGGCGGAATGCGGGGCAGCCATTTTGTCTACCTGAGAGAGTCAGCTGGAGGACAGGCTATCTTGGAAGGTGGGGGGAGGCTAGTGAAAGGGTTGATCTCCTGGACTGGGAAGCAGCCTAATTAATCCACTTCTCTACTCCTCCTTTGGGATCCTTGTCTTGTCCCCGCTGTGGTTGTTTAAGGGAGACCCTGGGCGCCTGTCTAATTCCTGAAAGAATAGGGAGGTGGACAGGAGAAGGAGACTACAGCACTGTGGGGTGCAGTCCTCTGCCCAGTGAAAAGACTTCTGCTGTGATTCCCTCAAACGGAGGAGGGCTAATCCTTGTGGCCCCCCAGCCTTTTATTCAGTCCTCCATAAAAACCTGCCCTGGTTACAGCGACTGTCCCCTAGCTCAATCACCCCACAGAGTGTCATCTCTCACCTGCTGTGGAGTGAAGCCAATGCCTGGTGAGCTGCCCTGGTTCAGTGGTTGAGCGCCAACTGTGAGGAGCAGCGGGCGCTGAGGGAGCATTGGCCAGGAGAGATCGGGCTGTTCTGCCCCTGTGACAGCGAGGGGGGATCAGCGCCGAGTTGTGGCTGAAGAGGCGATCTGAAGGTGAGGGGTGCCGGATTCCATGAAGCGGCGCTGATATCGCCGTCTGCAGGACCCCGGGGGCACCGGCCACGTCATTGTGTTTAAGCCCAAGGTTTGAAGTCAGTAAGCGCTACCGCGCATGCCCCAGGCGTTCCCACTCCCTTTGGGCAGGAGGGGCCTAGGACCGAGCAGGCCCGGAAGGAGCAGCGTCTTGCCAGCGGAGCCAGCGCGGAGGAAGGCGGGAGCGGAGGTGGGTCTGGAAGCGAGGCGGTGTAGTGTGAACACCTCGCGCATGCCCAGAAGTGTGCGCATCCCAGCCCCGAGTGAAGAAGAGCGTCGGGATCCCTTCGGCGGTTGGACGCGTGTGTAGAGACACCTCTTCCCTGCTCGAGCGCCTCCTGAGAGAGCTGGCGTGAGCGGGAAGGGTGGATGAGCTGAGGAGCTGAGGAGTCTTGCCAGCGCTGGACTCCCAGGAACTGCCGAGTGACTTCCCCTGTGTCTGGTGCTGATAAGCTTCACCGGACGAGTCATCTATAAGTAAGGAGATAAACTGAAGGGGGAAGGCGGCGCTTGAGCCTGCCAGTTGTGGAATTACACTTTGGTGATTTCTCCGTCCACTGTGGTGAATGAGGAGGGGGAGTAGACTTAAAAATCAACCTATCAAGAGTGTGCTGGAAATACTAAAGTTACAAGGAAAGTTACAAGTTCCTCTTAGAGCTTACTGGTGACAGCGTAGAGCTTGGGCATTTTCTTTGCTCTTCACTGTGTATGCCTCACTTTGTGGAAGAGGGACAGATAAGGGAGGTAAAGGTTTAGGCATTGAGGTAAAAACAAAACCAGTGATGTTGGAAACGTATGTAATGAAAGATACTATTGATGTTGATTTCTAATGCCAGTTGACACTGCTAAAAAGATTGCTATTAATTCCATGACATCTGCATTTGCTTATACTGAGTCGTAGTTTTCTCTCCCAAGACTTAAGCGGATTGTTATTTCACCTGATTGATTGTAAAGTACTGAACTGTGGGTTCTAAAGTATAAGAGAACAGAGTATATTGTTTTTATAAACAGGTACTTATTTTCATAACAAATTGGTTTAGTGTCCTTTTTAAGTGTTATTGCGTGGATTTACTGCTGGGTGGTCTGCAACCTTCACACTTGTGCCTCTAGAATTGCATGTCTTACCCCTAGGCCAGGCTACCCTAGGTGACCTGACATCCCAGGTTCCAACAGCAGGCATCAGCGTTTTCATTAAAGTGATGATCCTACCAGGCAATTCTGCAATCAAAGCATAGGGTTTAGCACCTCCTACTTGTGCTGCATCCGCGGCAGTTATAGCAGCCCAATTACCACCTAAAGCTTGGTCTTGGTCCTCCCTACGAATCCAAGCCCATAACACTTGTGGGACTACATTTCCCATCAGCATAGCAATATTGGCCAAATTCATGATACACGCGTCAACAGTCTGGGACAGCTCTTTATAATACCCAGTGGGATTTTTACGAGGGTCCGGTAAAGACTGTTTAAGCGCCAAAACTTCAGATCGTTTCCAGGGAACATGTACCCATATACGCTGGAAATGAGCAGGGACAGGCAGAACATTGCCTGCCTGTGGAACCGCATCTCTCCATACTGGAGGAACTTCTCTCATAGGATAATGTTTCACTTTCTGTCTAACTGCAGGATCAGGGTCAAGAAAAGCCTGGGAAGAAAATAAAGACCTAAAAGTGATAAGTGTTCTTACAGCGTCCTCAACCTCAGAACCCACAATAAATCCTTTATCAAATTTAACCTGTACATATAACAGACCCTGGGGAGCTAAACCCAAATCTGTATCCTCCCATCCTTTGACAAGAGTATCACACATAATATTAAAAACATATCTCTGCCTGGGCGCATCCCACTGGTGAAAGGTGCTCATGATATCGTACACGCTATACTGTGGACCACTCATGATCCATTTGTGAGCAAGACGGTCCAACACAATTCGCTCGTCAGGACCTGGGAGTTGACTACAGGATTGTCTTCAAGAAAGAGCAGGAGTCAGGTAAAAGGCCCAAAGAGGGGGGAGAAAAGGCCAGAAACAGTATCGACCAATCGTTTACTAGCTGTGGGAGAATCTGACAGTAGAACGGGAGACAAGGCGTTAAGCGAAGCAGGAGAGGAGCTGACAGTTACACGAGGAACCGGGGGTAAAGGAGACTGAGGTACAGGAGTCCGAGGGATAGGAGTCGGTGGCAAAGGAGGCGGGGGTGGCAATACTGGAAGGGGCAATTGTGGAAGAGCCGGGACCAATAGCGGAACGACAGGTGGCTGGACAAGTGGTAACAATGGGGGTGCATTAGCACCTTGTACATAGGGCGGAGGCAATCTCAACAAATGGGACAGTAAGGGATCTTCATCAAGATCCTTACTCTGTGGAGAAGTAGGCAACACAGGGTAACATCTATCTATTGCCATATGATGCTGTCTTTCTGAGACTTCCATCGCTTGATCAATCTTACTATCTTTAAACTGCTGGGCAGCCTGTATAATCGTCATACCTTTCTCTTTCTTATCTCTTTTTGCCTGCTTAATTTCTCTCTGTTTGGCTTCCTTACGCCAGAGGCGGAAAGAGTCAAACATTGCCGGCTGGGCTTTTCTTTTGAACAAAATCGTTTCTAGATTATCTAATATGTCAGGCTCAAAGCTACCATTTTGTGGCCACTGCAGAACACCATCTTTCTTTGTGGATCGGATCCATGCCTCGTTAAAGGCAATGGGGCCAACACCATGTTTCGAATAGAGCTCATAAGTGGGAGTTCCAACCGGAGGAATTGGACAAGAGTCCTCCAGTGGGAATCCCTATTACAATCAAGACAACAAAACTTCCTAAAGTTGCTAAGACCAGGCATCCTTAAGTCATGTGGAGCATATCTTAATAGTCGGGACACCGAAGATACCAGGGAGGCATGCGCCAGCAAAAGGGGGGCTTGCGCGAGCTCGTGTGGAATTAAAGGGTGACTGGGGAGCAATCAGAGAGCCCCCGGGGATGGTGAGTTACCTGTGAGTATTGATGAAGGAATAGGCAAGGGGCAGATAATTAATTTAATCGAGATTTTGACCCATGGACTGCAGGCAGGTATGTGTAGCCATACTCTGTGGGGTGATATTCCCGCCAAATGTCTGCCCAACCCAGGGTGGATACCAGTAAGCTCAATTTAGTAGGACACAGTGATGGTTGGTGATCAACACTGCGTTGTTGGTCTAGTGGCCCCATTGTGTCATTCCAGTCACCCCAAGAAGGGTCAAACCCTCAGGAAAATCCCCCAGACTTCAGTGATCTTGTCTATAAACATCGGTCCCAGCAGGGGGCATATATACTGCCTATAGTAATCTGTTGACCATGCAGCATACCTGTGGCAAATAGTAATCTGCACCTGGAATCTGTCCTGTGAGCAATGTGTTGGAACTGGACCCTGCAGTTTATTAGAATAGCCACCCCGTGAGAACCCCTGGTGAACTCCGCATGATAAATGTGATGGAAACCAAATAGAGCTAGACATGGAGCCTTGGTGCCTCGGAGGTGGGTTTCCTGCAAGAGTAGAATATCAGGTGGGGGAGTGACTAGCAGTCAACGAAGATGGCTGCAGCCTAGGACATCTCAGCGATCGACGGCGGTTCTCCCTACCAATCCTGTAATTAATCCAATCGCCTGCCGCAATCTGAGTACAGGAGGTGGCACCGGAACATCCAGAGCACGATAGCTAAAAGTTTAAGCTCTGTACAAACACCTGCTGAGGGCGAAACTGACCTGAATCCCTGCAACTGTGGAAGGTAACGAGAAAGCATAGATCGCTCCGGTGGCCGCCTTGAGCCAGGCTGCACGACGCGGCGTGCAGATCACCGAAGGGGCTGCCCAGACCAGGAACGACTCCCGGGCACCGCCCTCGCTGGATGGTCCGGAGAAAGAGGCAAATAACTGACAGCCCCTCTGGAGCCCAAGCCGAGAGCGCACTCTACTGGTAACGTTGTGTGAAAATACGGACATAGACGGGGACCAGAGGCGGCGTAGGCGGTATACAGAAAGCCCGCGTCCCGTGGCACTACCCTGGACGGCCCGCAACACACATCCAAAGAGTGCCCTAAGTATGAAATATCACACATTGATGTGCGGGCCTATTTGCCCTGAAGTAACGACGCCCATACTGAGGTGGGTAAAATCAACGCAACGTGACCCCGCATTCCCTGGGCCATTAACGCTCCTGCACCCATAGGCCATTAGCGGACAGCCCTACATTCAGAATCGACATATAGGATACTGGCAGCCGCTACACCTAAGGGAGGCAAATTAGTGAATCGAAGAACTGAAGCAGGCCAGGGAGTTAAGGCGACACCAAAAGCGCCTACTAGACTGGCAAGGTGCAGTATAATACGCAGGAGACTCCAGGCAGAGGCAGCGAGAGAGAACTGACACCTAAGCAGGGTTTAGAAATCTCACCCGTGGCAAAACCTGCTTTTGGAGAGGCCGAAGTGGGAACAGAAAAACCAAAAGGCCACGCATGAACAATACTCCCACAGGCAGGCAGCGGCGACTACTGTTCTCCCCCCAGGGAACTAGGTGACAACGCCCAATGTGATAGACATTATGGGAGGATTAGGCCAACGCACGGTGCAAAGCAACAGGCTGGACAGATTACCTATCACAAAGAACATCCGGCCACACCAGAGACACTTGCAGACAGCGGAGATGGCTCACAGACCATGAAACCTAAGGAGGTCACCCTGCAGGACATAATGGCTACCCTACACCAGGTACAAACATCTATTGGCACTATATCCACGGACATTACACTGCTATGCGCTGATTTTTACAAGATGAGTATGAGAATAGCGGAGGTTGAATCTACCACAGCGGCTCTCACCACAGACACAGCGACTCTGCAGCCACAAGCCAGAAAACGAACAGGCACATAAGCAAATGACGGACAAGCTTGATATTCAGGAGGGCCTCTGAAGGAGTAACAACGTACGCCTGGTTGTGGTACCAGAACGTGTGAGGGGACCGGCTCTGGAACTCTTCGTAGAAGACCACATCAAGACTCAACTACAGCCATGTGGGCTATCCAGCTATGTGGAGGGCAGCAGGCATGACGTGGACCAGTGCCACCTGGAGCGCTCACCTCATGTGCCTCGGCCCAGCCCCGATTCCCTCTGATGTGTCTCACTATGACGGCAGAGGCCGGATGGATATCAGCGGGCCTATGCACCACATGCGGCCTGCGCAAGGAGTCGCTGCCTGGATCTGATCACCGGAAACCTTCACAGCGATGATAGCCCAGCAACCGTTGAGTGTTCAGGGCCCCGGCCGTGTTGCCTCTCAGGAAGATCCCGGCCGCACCGTTTCTCAGGCATTTGTGGCTGATGGTGGATTATCGATGGGGGAGGGGCCGGCTCTCACCGTTGCTGGGCCAAGTCCCCTGCTGTCTCCCCCGTGCAGGGGTACAGGGTGTCAGGTCGCCCCCTGCTTCACTGTACCGCTCACATTCGGGCCAGGTCCCGGCCTCCAGCTCCACCCTCCCTTCCAGTGCCCAGGCTGCACTGCACCCTGGGCACCGGAAGGGAGACTCAGTCGGCACCCCGCCTGCATTTGCTCGCCGGACACAACTCCCTCCGTAGCTCGTCTGCCGCCGGCAACGAAAAGCAAGGCTCCTTACTCGGTCAGGGGCACAAGCCTCGCTGATGGAGCACCTCAGAGCAGGATTTTGGCAGGATTAGATCAGATAACCCGGTTAGGCTGCATCTGCCATGATGGCTCTCCAGACCAAGCCCCCGAAAAGCCATCTTTAAGGGATCATGAGGGCTCTTTGAGCCCATCGGACCCACTACAGATTCCCCGGCTGGTTTAAACTCTGACTGCTATCATCATAATTAGGGGTGGGCGGCATTGACGTAGTGCCACTCCGTAAATTTTTAGAAAAATGTGTGGAAAACGAGCGAACGGACAGGCTCCCCGATTTCCCTGGCCTGGCTGGGTTGGGAAGCAGGGTCTGGCCCCGTTGCCTGGGTTTCCGCCAGGGCCTTGGGTTTGGGAGGCCCCGTACTGCGGCCTGCCAAGTGTCCATCTGCCCGGGACAGCAGTCCCTGGTGCAGAGCCCCGGAGACCTGCAAGGGCAGGCGAGAGCCCTATCGCTATGGCTCAGCTCGGGGCGGGCAGATGGGAGTCCTTTCGGTCCTGGCCATCTGGTTGCACCTTTGCCCTTGGCCATCTGGTCGCACGCAATGCTTTCCAATGGGGCAACCAGATGGCCGGGCTGCCCTGGAAGTCCCAATGAGGGCTCATTTGCCTCCATGATCCCAGCCAGGGCTCCAGGAGGTCATGTGCATCCGGCCTGGGGTCCCCTGAGTCTCTCGGTGCGCACTGGTACCCTGAAAGAGGAGTGGATTTCCTCCGGATTAGTAGGGGCAGGGTATGCCAGAACACCACCCCCTGTCCTGGAGGTTCTTTGCCGGGGACCAGATGATCTATGCCTGGACAACACCTCACCTCCATCCAGGGGCACCCTCCTCCGGCCCGCGGCGTGGCAGTGTGCCCGGGACGGGCTCCATGGGTCCCGGGCAGTCCTCCCCCGGGTGTCCGAGCCCGAGAGCTCTGGTGGTCCTCCCTGGGCCTGAGGCCCGAGGCCCAGCCGGGGTCCCCCAGCCCTCCTGGATGCGGATCCCCCCAAGCTCTGCCTGGGCAGGCAGGAGCCCTATCGCGAAGGCTCTTGGTGGGCAGATAGGAGTCCTTTCGGTCCTGTATGCCAAGACAACATGTACCCTCCATCCGGGGGGGCTCTCTCCTCCGGGCCACCGCATGGCAAAGTGCCCGGGACGGGCTCCATGGGTCCCGGGCAGCCCTCCCCCGGATGTCTGGGTCAGAGAGCTCCAGTGGTCCTCCCCGTGCCTGAGGCCCAGACGGGACCCCTGAGCCTTCCTGGATGCAGAGCCCCCGAGCCCTGCGTGGGCAGGCGGGAGCCCTACTGCGAAGGCTCGGGCAGGCAGAGGAAAGTCCTTTCACTACCGGCCATCTGGTCGCACCTTTCCCCTCGGCCATCTGGTTGCACACAAGGCTTTCCAATGGGGCGACCAGATGGCCCAGCTGCCCTGGAAGTTCGCGTGAGGGCTCATTTGCCTCCAAGATCCCAGCCAGAACTCCAGGAGGTCGGGTGCGTCTGGGCCTAGGGTCCTCTGAGTCTCTCAGTCTTCATGGGTTCCCAGAAAGAGGGTTAGCCTTCCTCCAGATTACTAGGGACAAGGTAACCTGGGACCCCTCTCGGCCTAGCGGTCCTCATCTGGCAGCTGGGTGGGCCAGGATGCCTCCACAGCCCTAGGTCTGTCCCTAGGCCTGCTGTGTGGCAGGCTGCCCTTGATGGGGTCCGTTGGGCTCGGGGAGCCTCCCTCTGATGGGATCGGTCTAGGGACCCGGGGAAGGCGGCCTCCCCACTCCAGGCTCCATCCTCGGTCCTGCTGCAAGGCAGGGTGCCTGAATGAGGTCCAGCAGGCCTGGGGATGCTTCCCCGGCCTGCTGCCCCACGAAAGGCCCGGGACAGGGTTCCATCGTGCCCCGGAAGCTTTCCCTTGCTTGGCTGGGTTCTGGGGCTCCCTGCGGCCCAAGGAGGGTGGCCACCCCAAGCTGGGTTCCGTCCTCTGTCCCACGTGTGGCAGGGTGCCTGGGATGGTGTCTGGCGGGCTAAGGCAGGCTTCCCCCGTGCCTCTGGGCCTGGGAGCCCTGTCTGGGTCCAGGGGCCCTGCCGGGCCCTGGGTCAGGTGCTCCGGCCCTGTGACCTGTCCCCCAGCCTGCCGCACTGACAACGGCCCAGGACAGGGTTCCGTTGTGCCCGGGGAGCCTCCCCTTGCTTGGCTGGGTTCAGGAGCTGGGGCCGGGGCCCCTGAGGGCCCTGGGAGGGTGGCCTTCTCACCCCGGGCTCCGTCCTTGGTCCTCTACCGTGGCAGGATGCCAGAGACGGGGCCCGGAGGGCCCGGGGAGACTTCCCCTGTGGCTCTGGGCCTGGAAGCCTCAGCTGGGTGCTGGGGCCCCACCAGGCCCCGGGTCAGGTGCTCCGGCCCTGGGCCCGGTCCTCCGGCCTGCTGCTCTTCCTCCAAAGGCCTGGGATGGGGTTCCGTTGTGCCTGGGGAGCCACCCCTTGCTTGGCTGGGTTTAAGAGGTCCGACCGGGGCACCTGAGAGGGCGGTCTCCCCATCCTGGGCTCTGTCCTCAGCCTTGCTGCGTGGCAGGGTGCCCGGATGGTGTCCGGTGGACCCAGAGAGGCTTCCCATGCACCTCTGGGCCTGGGAGCCCCGGCTGGGTCCAGGGGCCCACCAGGCCCCGGGTTGGGTGCTCCGGCCCTGGGCCCCATCCTCCGGCCTGCCGCTCTGTCAAAGGCCTAGGACGGGGTTCCGTTGTGTCTGGGGAGCCTCCCCTTGCTTGTCTGGGTTCAGGAGCTCCGGCCTGGGCCCATGAGGGCACTGGGTAGGGTGGACTCCCCATTGTGGGCTCTGTCCTCGGTTTTGTTGTGTGGCACGGTGCCTGGGAAGGTGTCCGGCAGGCCCGGGGAGGCGTCCCCAGTGTCTATGGGCCTGGGAGACCCGGCTGGGTCCAGGGAACCGTCGGGCCACGGGTTGGGTGCTCCGACCCTTGGCCCTGTCCCCGGCCTGCTGCTCCACCAAGGGCCCAGAATAGGGATCTGTTGGTCCTGTGCAGGCTTCCCTTGCTTGTCAAGGTGTCCGCGGGTCCCTTGCGATGGTCCTTTTTCTCTGAGTTTGCTCAGTCAGATCTCCGTGAGGTCCGGCGATGCTGAGACGAGGGAAGGCACCTGCCTATCAGCCCCTACCCGATGGTCCTTTTTCCCTGAGTCTGCTTTCCCCAGGAGCAGGTAGGGACGCTAAGACAGCATACCCCCTGCGCAGGGTGGCCTGCCAGGAAATGCCCCAGCCGTAATCTGATCAATTGGGAACTCTTGGTCCATTTAGGGATGGACTGCTTGGCCAGCCTCAGTTGTTGTTTTGAGCAAAGCGCTTCCATCCCACATGGACCATCTGACTCGAGGGCCTGCCGCCTGGTGGGAGACCCTACCCAGCAGAGTGATGGCCGAGTGGCCCCAGCAGCTAGTGCCCCCCATGGTCTGACCTGAGCAGGAGGGTTCTGGTGGCGCCAGGCCCTTGGATGCTGCTGTCCAGCAGGTCCGAAGACCCCGCGCACCACGCCATCACCCCTCAATGCCCAGCACATTTCCACAGAAGCTCGGAAAGACTGTTCAGAGGGGTGCCGCAGAGGGGAGGAGCATGAGCGTGCGTGATAGGACCCGAAAGATGGTGAACTATGCCTGGGCAGGGCAAAGCCAGAGGAAATTCTGGTGGAGGTCCGTAGTGGTCCTTACATGCAAATCGGTCATCCGACTTGGGTATAGGGGCCAAAGACGAATTGAACCAACTAGTAGCTGGTTCCCTCGGGATAGCTGGCGCTCGGAGCCCCCAGTTTTATCTGTTAAAGCGAATGATTAGAGGTCTTGGGGCCGAAACGATCTCAACCTATTCTCTAACTTTAAATGGGTAAGAAGCCCGGCTCGCTGGAGTGGAGCCGGGGATTGAAAGTGAGTGCCTAGTGGGCAACTTTTGGTAAGCAGAACTGGCGCTGCAGGATAAACTGAACGCTGGGCTAAGGTGCCCGATGCCGATGCTCATCAGACCCCAGAAAAGGTGTTGGTTGATATAGACAGCAGGACGGTGGCCATGGAAGTCGGAATCCGCTAAGGAGTATGTAACAACTCACTTGCCGATTCAACTAGCCCTGAAAATGGATGGCGCTGGATGGTCGGGCCCATACCCGGCCATCGGCGGCACTGAGAGCTGCGGGGGCTAAGCCGCGAGGATTAGGAGGGCCGCTGCGGTGCGCATGGGAGCAGTGGGGCGAGGGCCCGAGTGGAGCAGTTGCAGATCTTGGTGGTGCTAGCACATATTCAAATGAGAACTTTGAAGACTGAAGTGGAGAAGGGTTCCATGTGAACAGCAGTTGAACATGGATCAGTCGGTCCTAAGAGATGGGCGCCCACCATTCGGAAAAGACGGGTGATGGCCTCCGTTGCCCTTGGCCAATTAAAAAGGAGTCTGGTTCAGACCCTGGAACCCAGAGTGGTGGAGTCGGGCCCCCTTGCAGCATCCATTACGGTAAAACAAACGATCCCGGAGAAGCCGGCGGGAGCCCCGGGGAGAGTTTTCTTTTCTCACGCCGGGCCATACCCATATCCGCAGCAGGTCTCCAAGGTGAACAGCCTCTGGCATGTTGGAACAATGCAGGTAAGGGAAGTCGACAAGTCAGATCCATAACTTTGGGATAGGGATTGGCTCTAAGGGCTGGTCGGTCAGGCTGGGGCGCGAAGGGGGGCTGGGTGCTCTCTGCGGCTGGACGAGGTGCCTCCCTCCGGGGCGGCGGCGATTCTGGACGCGAGCCGACCCCTTCCTGTGGATTGCCCCAGCTGCGGTGGTCGCCTCTCTCCGTGCCCCCTCCGAGGGGGGGCGGGCCGGATTCTGCCTCGGCCGGCGACTAGCAGCTGACTTAGAACTGGTATGGACCGGGGGAATCCGACTGTTTAATTAAAACAAATCAATGTAAAGGCCTGAGGCGGGTGTTGACGCGATGTGATTTCTGCCCAGCACTCTGAATGTCAAATTGAAGAAATTCAATGAAGCATGGGTAAACAGTGGGAGTAGCCTCTGTAGTGCCAGACTCTGCGTAGAGAAGTCTATAGAGACAGGCCAAACAAGGATCTATCATGGCAGCGAGCGTGATAGTGAGAAATGGCAAAGCAAGCAAACCCAATTCCAGATGGGGTAGTTCCTGGAGGATAAAAACCCCATTAAGATGGAGTAAGGAGGTGCTGTCTTTCCCAGAAATCATTAACCTCCTCACCGAATTTGACAAACCAGCACCCGCTTCAAATAATGCAACAAGCAACAACGATTCAGATCACGATATAGGCCTTAGTTCACCCTCTGTAGCAGAAGAAGACACAACAGTAGACCTCAGCAAATCCATCGAGTTTGTGGCTTCCTCAGCCAAGAATGACATTGGTACAACAAACTTTGAAAATGTTCTCAATGTGTACGAGGTCAGAAAAGATGTAATAACAAAGAAAAATTACTTCACAAAAAAGTCATTTATTGGAAATACCCAAACAAAAAATATAAATGTGACTTTTGTGGAGACATAATGGGAACTTTTAAAGAACTGAGAAAATATGTCTCCAACAAGCACAAAGGCTTCTATCTTAAAACGTACTGCTCAAAATGTGACAAAGAAGCCGAATACCACAATATTGCATGCCATTATGCCAATGTAAAGGAAGACCTCAAAAAGGAGAGCTGCCATTCCTGTGCAGCTTCTGTGACCTCAGATTTGGAACCAAGATTGGTGTTTCTCAACATGCTCGGCATGCACATCCAATAGCGCAAAATGAGGCTTGACTAGCAACTCTAGAAAGCAGCAAACGGGTAAACTTATAGTCACAGGAAGAGAAACTACTACTAGCAGAATTGGAAAAAGTATATGAAAACAAGAAGAATATTAATGCGCTGATGGTTCCACATTTTGACAATAAAAACAGAAAACAAATTGCAGAAAAAAGAAGAGATAGAAGAGATAAAAGCAAAAAATCGGCAAAAGATGTACTGCGAGCATCAAATGTTTCTGAAAATGACTCTTGCGATGAACCAGAGGTTACAGGGGAAGTAACAACAGAAAAGCGCATAGACATTATCAATCGCAAACATGCGCAAAATATCAAGAACTTTGATGAACTGGAAGATAGAATTACAGAAATCGAGAAGTACACCCAAAACGTAGAGCAACGCGATGCTGCTATGGATCTGATGGATGAGGTAGTGACTTATATCTCAGAAAACACCACTGGTATAAGTCCTGCACCAGCAAGTGTACCAACAAATGAACCAGCAAGTGAACTCAATAATGAGCCCATGAACTCTGCTCAAGATGAGAACCAAAATGCCCCAGAAGGGAACAAGATTGTAGGAGAGTAGGGTCTGCTTCCTATGGTCACCCCCACTTTCTGATGTCATTTTCTGGTTTTTCGACCTTAGTGTGGCTGTGGGCCTGCTAATCATACCCACAGCCCAGCTGGTCTCTCTCTAAATTGATAACATGGACTTTAGATACATACCAAAGGTAAGCCCATCTGCGCTCGTCCGCGCCGAGGTAGCGCCATGGGCCAGTTATGCTGCCCGCCCTGGCCTCTATCTTGAACGGCCTCCTTCAGGGAGCTTCTACACGAGGGAGTCGCTCATTGAAATAGGCAAGCTACACGCGGATAAGGGAACCCTCTCCCTGTCACCTACATCGCACCCATGAGCCGATTTTTTGTGTGACGATTTATTAAAGTGTGGGCTTCTCAATGTCAGGTCTTTACCTAAACATAGTATTGAAATCCAACTCATGATTGAGACTCACGAATTGGACATTCTTTTCATGACTGAAACTTGGACCCGTCCTGACTGTTTGGTTGACCCTGGATTTGCGTGTCCTCCGGGGTTTAAATTCCTTCATACCCCGCGGCCTACTGGGAGAGGCGGGGGAGTAGGAGTTATTTTTAGAGCCTCCTGCTGCATTAAGGCCCTTACTTTAGACCTTACCCTGGGCACTGAGCTGTTAGGATTATCATTACAGACTCATTCCGGTAAGAATATCACTGTGGTAGTGTGCTATCGCCCACCTGGGTCTTTTAGCCTTCAGCAGCAACAGGCACTACTAACTACCCTCACTAACATCGCCTTCTCCCATCATAAGCTCCTCATCCTCGGCGATTTCAATCTTTGGTACAACGGGTCCCTTGACTCGGGTCTCAGGAACTTAGTTCAAGCCTGTGACAGTTTTGGTCTCTCTCAATTTGTCACTGAAGCCACCCATACTGCTGGTCATCTCCTAGACTTGATCTTCGCTGCCCCGGACTTGGTGGCGATGGGGGAAACCCTAGCTATGGACTGGACTGACCACTTACTCGTTAAATTTTTTATACATACGAGCAGTGGACTTCACAAAGCCCCCGTGCTGTCTAGACAAATTAAGTGCAGAGATTGGAGGGCCCTCACTCGCAGGCACCTTACCGGTGAGGTGTTCCAATCGGTGCAACTCTTCAGTGAGAAGTTGAGCATTGATGAAAATTACTCCTCTCTCTGCACTAGAATCATCACGGTCCTTGATGACCTTGTCCCTTTAAAAACACGTAGCTGTAGAGGCAAAGACTCTGCCCCTTGGTATAATGACGAACTAAAAAACTTAAAGCTAGGATGCAAACAAGCCGAGAGAAGGTGGAGACGCGACTATAGTTACACCTCAAAAGAGCTCTGGAAGACCAAGGTCTCTACCTATAAGAGCCTGATTAAAAAATCCAAAGCTGAATACTACTCCTCACTAATATGCAACACTACCAACAATTCCAGGAGTATTTTTAACATTCTAAACAGCGTCACTAATCCGGAGTGCGCCAAGAATACGATTGTCCCGTCCCAAGATCTTTGCGACTATCTTGCTACATTTTTTAAGGAAAAAATCGAGCTTATCCTTAAAGACCTGGACATGCCTCCTGAGTGTATCCCTCCACCTGTCCTGAGCTCTGTCACTCCGGCAGAACGACCGACCGATCTCGTCTCGGAGGCTAGTGAACTGCTATACACGTTCCCTCCTTTTACCTATGAGGCCTTCACTGAGGTAGCTAGAGGGATCGTTTCCGGCTCTCCTTTGGATCCGGTGCCTCCCAAGATTTGGAAGGAATTTGAGGACGAACTGTTCTGTCCCCTTCAACAAATCTGCAACCAATCCTTGGTTACTGGCACTGTCCCAACCCATTGGAAACAGGCGCTAGTCTCTCCTCTGTTAAAGAAGCCCTCTTTAGACCCTGACTGCTCTAAGAACTATCGGCCGATCTCCTTGCTGCCTTTCCCCACTAAGATAGTTGAGCATTTGGTAAGTAACACCCTCTCTAACCATCTCGAACGCCATCTATTACTGGATGGGGACCAATTTGGCTTTCGGCCGGCTCATGGGACCGAAACAGCCCTCATCACCGCTATGGATGAGCTTCAAAGGCGTGCAGACAGAAGACAGGCAGCATTCTTGATCCTGCTCGACATGTCTGCCGCCTTTGACACGGTGAACCATAAGATCCTAATGCAGCGGTTATGGGAGGCAGGAGTGAGAGACACCGCGCTGCTCTGGTTCCATTCTTTTTTGAAGGATAGGCAGCAGGCAGTCTCTATGCCACCGTTCCAGTAAGCCTTTTCCCTGGTATCACATGGAGTCCCTCAGGGCTCTGCTATCAGCCCCATTCTTTTTAATATTTATCTTAGACCTCTGATCTCTCTTATCAAAAGCTTTGGCATCAAAATTGTGAATTATGCCGATGACACGCAGATGATTCTCTCCCTGGAAGGAGAGGACTCTACTTCCTTGGAGGTCTTACATAATTGTCTGCGTGAAACGTCTAGGTGGCTGAAGGACAACTCCCTTCAGTTTAATGCAGGAAAGACGGAGGTGCTTTTCAGTGCTAGTACTAGGATTCCTCAACCTTTTCCATCTAATTTTTGGCCCCCGGAATCGAGGACTTCGGTACGGCCAGTAGAATCTGTTCGGAATCTAGGGGTCATGTTGGACCAGAGGCTTAGCATGGAAACGCATGTTCAAAAAACGTCTGCCTGCTGCTTTGCCATCCTTCGCTCTCTAAGGAAAGTCCTGCCCCTCCTACCTACTTGTGCCCGTGCTCAAGTGGTTAGTTGTACCATCCTTAGCAGGTTGGACTATTGTAACGCCCTCCTGCTTGGGTCCCCTGAGTTCCTGCTGGACCGCCTCCAGAGGGTCCAATCAGCGGCTGCTAAACTGGCCCTGGGGCTTCCGAGAAGTTCTCATGGAGCATCCGCATTGGCAAAGTTGCACTGGCTTCCTATACGGCAGAGGATCCAGTTTAAGGCCCTCTGTATAGTGTTTAGGGCTCTCCATGGAGCTGGCCCAGCTACTTTGCAATCTAAATTTGCCTGGTATTCCCCCACTAGACAGCTTTGATCTTCCGACGCTAAACTGGTAGTTGTTCCCAGATTCAGGAAGGTTAGAGCCGGTGGCAGATCCTTTGAAGTGACTGCCGCCAGACTATGGAACACTCTTCCCATCGAGATTAGGCATATTCGTAAACTCCTCCCGTTCAGAAGGAGGATAAAAAACTTGGCTATTCCCCTGCTAGTTCGCTTCTCTTCGGTCTCTTTATCTCTTAGCGCCAGGATGCCTGCAATGGTGATAGTTGCGCTTTACAAATGCTTAAAATAAATAATAATAAATAATAATAATAATTGTGTCACCTTGGTGAGACCCTGTATTGTGTACCATAGGTAAACAGGGCATAGGTGTATCCAAGGCCTACCAGGGGCTGCAGCATGTATTATGCCACCCCTGGCTGCCCATAAAAACTGACACCACAGGCTGATCACTCAGCTTGGGTAAGGTGGTGTAATCACCCCTTACTTAGATATAGTATACCTATATATAGAGACACATATGCACCTATAAGTCACTCCTACGGTAGGTCTCGACAATCCTGGAGGAAGAGTGCTTGGTTTTTTGTGAGAGGGTGCCCTAGCATGAGCTGAGCCCTTCTACAGCTTTCGGAACCATCTCCTTATAGCTGTTCTATGATATAGCCATACCATATACTCTTAAGTGCATTATAATCTTCGCGGTTAATGCTAACTTGGTTTGGCTTTATCAAAACATGTCATGTAAGGTGTAAAATACTTTGGAATACTACCTCCCGCCAATCCTGGCTGCAAGGGTAGCATTCCACCCTTCTAGACGGAAACGACATGTATGTTACTGCTTTACCCGGTTAAAGTTAAACAGAGCCTCAGCATCACAAAATGGATGCTGCTGCCACAGACACGAGTCTGACCTCCTGCTGCTGGACAAAACTCCGGCAAGGGAGGCCTGGACAATAGGTTTCCTGCCCCCAGACAGCCTGTAGTGTATTGGGGCAGGGTGGGTTGACACTGCCTGGGGTACACAAGGTGCTCCATGCATAGCCCGGTTCAAACCAGTTGCTGGGGCACTCCAGCCCTGCTCTGGTGTGAAACTGGACAAAGGGAAAGGGGTGTAACCACCCCCTTCCCAGGTCCACCCATAGGAGGGACCTAGCAGGTAATCCAGCCCATTTTCTTAGTATAAAGATAGGTGCTGTGTCCCCAGGACTTTAGATTATCCTGGAACAAAACTCTGATATGAAACTCTTGGACCTTCGACATTCTATTTTGACTAGAAGACTGAAGACATCTCCCTTGTGGTCAAGGAGTGACCACCCTGTGCAAACAGGCACCACCAGTGATTTGCCAGTCTGCTTTGTTGAGGCTCCAGCCAGAACCCGAAGACTCAGCGACACAGGAACTGGACTTCCAGACTTCTCTGAGACCCGTGGCGGACACGAAAGACGTGGGACTGGACAACTTGGATATCCTGCATTTTGCTAACTGCATCGACTCCTGAGGTAACTCGCAGTTGTGCATTGGGATACGGGAAACCCCAGACTCGAGCGCCATTTGCACCGAAGCTCAGTCCTCCTCACACTCCACGAGTGCTGCGTGGGGCCTGCTCTTGTATTTCACCTTGACGCGTCTTCCCGGTTGCTAGCCTGCTGGCTAGTGAGCCCCCTGAAGACATTCCTTTGAAACCAAACTGCTTTCTTGGTTTTTCCAGGATTGCTTCAGCTTCCCTTAGAAGGAGAAGCTCTTTAGACCTTGCTGGTCTGCCCCGAAGCCAATCATCACTTCCTGCGTGGATTGCGGTTGCCAAGGCTTGTTGGGTCTAGTCTGGATACCGACACCGCAGTCAACTAGATCCGTTGTGGGACCAGTAGCGGTCGGCAGTAGGAGTTTCGGCAGGGTGGTGACGTAGGGAGGGGGAGGGGCAGGGTGGGGGATAGTAATGTATGGATTACGGAGTTTTACAGGTAAGTAAACATTTAAATAAATAAAAAGAATTTCGATGCACGCACTGCATCACCGAATTTCGTTGCGTGCACTGCATCACATTTGGTGATGCAGTGCGTGCAACGAAATTCGTTTTATTTATTTAAATGTTTACTTACCTGTAAAACTCCGTAATCCATACATTACTACCCCCCCCCCACTCTGCCCCTCCCCCTGCCCACATCATCGCCCTGCCGAAACTCCTACTGACGACCGCTACTGTGTGGGACAGCTCGAATCCAGCTCCTGGTTGTCATTGACACCTCCTGGTCCTCTTGGCTGCAGAGACAAGCTTCACCTCTTCACCTGAGATCGTTGCGACATCGCCTGGTTCCTTCCTGGTCACTGGCTAGTGACCTATACTCTGTCCCCTCTGCTTTCAGGTTCTTCAGTTCCTCGATCCACCCTTGGATCCACCTGGACACTTTTCCTCTGGTCGCCTGCAGCATTTCTTTGCAGATCTCTCTGGAAAACATCGACCAAACCCGACACCAAAAAGCACCTATGCACCCGGCTTCCCTGGGTGAGGTAACACGAGTACTCCAGTGCTCCCGTGGGTCTTGACTCTCGAAGTGTCCTAGTCTAAAGGAGTTTTGTCGTAGTCTATCCGGAAGTGCCCTAAAACAGTAACTTTGTAACTTCTTCGTTCTCCATTATAAGTCAATGGTAACTCGCGGCTGTGTTTAGACACTGCACGCGTCCCCCGTGGGTCTCATACTTCCTAACCTTGGGTAGTCTAGTGTAGCCCCAGTGATTCCCTAGGACCTAGGCCTATTCACTATTTCTGAAGTGGTTCTTATACCACTTACTTAGTATATGGTTTGTGAGGCCCCAAGGGCAAAACTATATTTGTGCAACTTATCGTATGCTAATTGAGTAACTTATGATGTATCTCAAACTCTTACCTCATAAAGAGTACAGAGGGGTTGTGTTAGAAATAAATACATATATATTTGATTTATACCTTGTGTGGTGTCCTTTCATTTGGTATTCAAGGTATTAAAATTGGTAAAACAGCTGGCTTCACAAGCTCTCTGAAGTTTAAACCTAAGACTGCTGGTCCATGCTACCACTAGGATAGCTTGTCTATAAGGTTGACTAAACAACCACCATCAATAAGGGTCATTTAGACTGGTGCAAGATGACAACTAGAATAGTGGACATCATATGCCAGGCTAACTTATCACAAAGATAACAAAAAAAGACAAGACAAACTAAAGGCTTAATCGGACGCACAAGAAAAATTATGCCAAAGCAAAGGGCAGCTATAAAGAATACTAGGCAATGTTTAAAAAAGACCAAAAGAAAATTGCCACGATTATCACTGATGGGGCAGAAGATGGCACTTGCCAAATCAGTGCTGACGAAATTTTTCAATACTACAAAATTTTTCAATACTACAAAAACATAATTGAGAAAGAAAACAAGAAAAACCCTAAATTCATGCCGATTGATCGGAAACCAGAGGATTACGAAATTAGAAATCTATGTAAAGAAATATCACTGCTCAAAATAATTTATGCCTTCGAGGACTCCGATTTAAAGAAAGAAGTGGGGCCTGATAAGATTGGTCTGAATGACTTGTACAAAATTCACAGCAGGCAACCAAGACTGCTGCAAAACACATAAGATGATGGACGGAATGTTGCGTGCTTTGCAGTACAACCTATTTGGGAAGGGTATGCTCAGACGTGGGTCCCATGCCCACTAAGCCACTGGATTCAAGCTATTCTGGCTGAAGACGGCTGATAGCCAGAAACCGGTCCTAGGATGCTTGATTCCGGTCCAGGGAAGACATGGCTTGGCAGTTCGGGCTGGACTGTTCCCATGAGGCATGTGGGTAAAGACTGATTTGCATATGGCCATGTCTGAACTGGGTTGGCTTGGTGAGCAAAATAACGATGGATTAAACCCAGATCTGTGACTGGGGGTGTATGTTTTGCCATTGTGCAACATTCCGTCCATCATCTTGTGTGTTTTAACCAAGACTGCTGCCCAGAATCTTATCGTCTTGGTTGTTAATGAGAAGAGTACCAGAAAGTATCAAAAAGAACCAATCAATTTTGATACCCAAGAATGTACCGATTAGTGAACTTAAAAAAATCAGTAACTGGCGTCCGATTACCATCAGAACTGCATTCATGAAGTTATTCGCAAAAATAATAACTAAAAGTCACTCATTAGCAGTAGTGTTCATAGATATCTCAAAAGCATTCGACTCTGTCAGCCATGGTTACATTATACAGAGTCTTCCAAGTAACAGAGTTCCATCATGCATCAGAGACATAATAAAAGACTTGTACACTGACTCAACAACATTTGTCAAGGGAAAGAACAACAAAGCAACTCCTGAAATAACAATGAAATCTGGGGTTAAACAAGGTGACTCTTTATCCCCACTACTATTTAATATTGCCATGGGTCCTCTGGTCTGTGATCTGCAGAAAAAACGGAAAGGGCTTCACATTCGGATCAGATGGTATTATTGAGCAAATCACCGCTCTCGCCTTTGCCAATGACATCGCAGTACTGAGCAGCACATAAACATAACAAAACATTTGTAAAGCGCGCTACATATCCATGAGGGTCTCAAGGCACGGGGGGTGGGTGGGGGCTGCTACTGATCGAAGAGCCAGGTCTTGAGAAGTCTTCTAGAGGTCGGCAGGTCCTGGGTCTGTCGTAGGTTGGTGGGGAGAGTTTTCCAGGTCATGGCGGCGAGGTGGGAGAATGATCAGCCGCCGGAGGTGGTTTTCCTGATGCGAGGAACTGTGACAAGGTTGGCGGAGCAGAGGCTGCGGGTGGGGGTGTAGAAGCGGAGTCAGTCATTGAGGTATACCGGCATGGTGTTGTGGAGGGCCTTGTGTGCGTGGATGAGGAGCTTGAAGGGGATCCTCTTGTCGATGGGGAGCCAGTGCAGGTCTCTCAGGAGGGGTGT
Source organism: Lissotriton helveticus (assembly GCF_964261635.1). Classification (NCBI taxonomy): domain Eukaryota; kingdom Metazoa; phylum Chordata; class Amphibia; order Caudata; family Salamandridae; genus Lissotriton; species Lissotriton helveticus. The sequence continues at coordinate 1,797,460,764 of NC_136068.1, forward strand.
GATGTGGCTGCGTCGTGAGACGCCGAGGATTAGTCATGCCGCGGAATTCGGGATGCATTGTAACCGTCTCCGGAGCTTGGTTGTTGTTCCTGCGTAGAGGGCATTCCCGTAGTCCAGTCTGCTGGTGACGAGTGAATGGGTGCCGGTCTTTCTCGTGTCGGAGGGGATCCATTTGAAGATTCTGCAGAGCATTCGGAGGGTGTTGAAGCAGGATGCGGTGATGGCGTTGACTTGCTTGGTCATGGAGAGGGTGGAGTCAAGGATGATATCCAGGTTGCGTGCGTGTATGGTGGGTTCTGGGGGTGTTCCTAGCGAAGTGGCCACCAGGAGTCGTCCCAGGCTGAGGGGGTGGAGCCGATAATGAGAACCTCCGTCTTGTCTGAGTTCAGCTTCAGTTTGCTCTCCTTCATCCATTCGGCGACGGCCTTAATTCCTTTGTGGAGATTGTCTCTGGCGGTGTGGGGGTTTTCGGTGAGGGATATGATCAGCTGGGTGTCGTCAGCGTAAGAGATGATGTTGAGGTTATGTCGTTGTGTGACGTGGACAAGCGGTGCCATGTAGATATTGAACAGCATCAGGCTGAGGGAGGATCCCTGTGGGACGCCGCAGATGATGTCGGTGGTCTTGGAGCGGAAGGGTGGGATGCGGACGCTCTGGGTTCTGCCACAGAGGAAGGATGTGGTCCATGCCAGGGCCTTCTCTTGGATTCCGGCGTCGTGGAGGCGTGCAGTTAGGATGCGGTGTTCAGAAAGTTTGGGTAACCCAATAAATCCTTGTAGGCTTGGGCAGTTAATAGTATCAGGGAAAATTGTCTACAAGGGATTTTGTTTATAAATACTTTAGTAGTTATTATCAACCTAAGTCAGGGTGTTTGTCTAATAATCAAACAACAAGGTGCTCACAGAGCTACAACGATAAATTAAATTCAAGGGTCAGAATAAAAATGGAAAATAAGCACACAAAATCCTTTTTGTATGAAAATATATCATCTGTATTCAGTTGCTCAAGATTTGATCATTGCGGATAATTTGAACAAAACATAAGCAAATACATGTCATGAAAAGATGTGTAAATACATTAAACAAATCAAGTCACAACTAAAACATCAACTCCAAAGTGTATGTTAAAGTGACTCCATAATACATATTGAGAGATGTCATTTATTGAGGACAGAAGTTCCTGAGGAGATGATGTGTAAGTCGACGTTTCGGTCTTTCAAGCAGTGATTTGTAAGACCTTCATCAGGACAAGAATGGAAATTTGCCAAGGAAGCCCCTGGGATGTAGAAGAAGTACTGCTGTGTTGAGTGAGATGTTTCAATTAAAATCACGTAACTACAGCATCTCTAGTTATCTTGAAAATGATTTATTTCAGATTCACAGACTCCACACACAATGAGGAGGGTCTTGAGATGTAATAACAAGCCGTCTGTTCGTATTATTGAATACAGCTCTCAAGTACACGAAAAACGTTCCGGTCGGTATCGTAGTCACTCCTGCGACTACGCTACCGACTGGAACATTTTTCGTGTACTTGAGAGCTGTATTCAATAATACAAACACTTGTGTACTTGAGAGCTGAGAGCTGTATCGGTCGTGGGGGTGGTGTCGGCGGTGGATGTGGGGGTGTCAAAGTTGAAGCTGTCGTGGATGTCGGTGAACTTGCGGTGAAAGAAGGTGGCCAGTGAATCGCACAGGGCTTGCGAAGGTGGGA